>NC_134092.1:34450087-34766515 GCF_000715075.1 Nicotiana tabacum | reverse complement strand
GATTTTGACCATGACCATAATGGTATAACTTTCTCCTTGAAAGAGATATTCACCATATGAATGTTGATGAATATGTGGTAGTACAAAAGTAATTGAGAGCTCTGGAAGAGCCAATTATTACTATTTTGGAGGAATAAAATTGATTATCAATAAGGCATTGTGTCGTACTAAGTCTCAAAGAAACTTATTGAGTTTCTAAAATATTCGGGAAAGTGGTTGGTCATATTGAGACTATAAATAAAGGAAAGATTTAATATCTTCTATTACTACAATTTGTAGCAGGGTAATATTTAGGTGAAAAATTACCCGCTTTATTCTTCAGTTTGTACTACACACATAAAAGAATGCCACAATAAAGTGAAAGTTTATTGATATAAAAACCCAAATCGTAATAAACATGGAGTTTATTGATAATTGTACATGTCATGGTGTAAACCTAAAGTTTATAAATATTGATAATTTATCCAGTTGGCATAACTAGTTTAGCCATATCAATTTAAGTATGATGTGCAAAAATAAAAGAGAATTCACATGGGTAAATATTAAAAAACTAAAAAATTCTTTATGAATTCTCTTATGTTGTTTGATCTCATTAATTAATAGACCAACTAAAATTGGGATTGAATCCCATGAATGCTAGAAATATCAAAGGTGAATATGAGCCCATTCACCTGCCATGTATACCACATAAGATGCATATATCTATGAGATAGTTACATGTGCGATTATTATTAACCCACAACCTAATATTTGCGAGGTAACTTGCTCAATAATTTAATTTTGAGCATAGTTTCCATATTTTCTATTCAAGACAGTTCATCTTGATAAGTTGGTTTATATCACAGTTGGTTTAGCAAAATAATTTATTGAGTGCCTCCACTTAATAGTTAAGCTATTGCTTATGAGAACAAAGTTATCTATCTCAGTTTGATATAGGTTATATACAAAAGTATATTACATTATTCCCTCACAAATGGTTAAGGGTCAGGAACCAAATAATTTCATCGTATTATTATTGACGTACAGTGTATATTTTGATTAGCACCATAACGCACAAAATTGATGAAGCAAGTTAATTTTTCTAACATGAGGGGGAGACAAGATAAACAATTGAGAAAAAGTTACTGAATGAATTATTGTTTGTACATCTAGATCCTCGAATAAGATAATATGAACTTGAAGTTCATAAAAAGATAATTCATCTGCAATATGTTACAAAGCATGCCAGACGCATTTGCTGACCCAAAGAAATTAACTATTTTCTCACTACAAATGCTCCCATTAGAATAAGTCCTAGAAGGACAAAGTCTATGGTACTCTTAAAGCGTATACACAAATCGGTTTCAAATAAAATTATTGATAAAGAAGATGGGAAAATGATCATAATAAGGAGGCAAGTGATCTAGAAGATCACATGACATAACATTGCATAAAGTTTCAGGTACCTGAAAATATGAATGAAGAGATCTCTATGTTATGTCTTTATGAAAAAATGTTGGAACCCATATAAAATATTCGTTGACTACATTTATGATAACACTGAATATATATGAGTATCTTAAGTCTGGAGAAATAATTCAAGTAGAATTGGTTTCATATGAAAGACATGCAGTTTTTGACCTGCAGATCAAACACCTGAAAGTATAAAGTCAATGATGTATGCAATCACTTTTATCTATCTTATGTGTCTAGCATGATATGAAAACTTGATATGCATCTAAAGTCTATTTAAATGGCTTATATGACTTAACTTATATGACAATCCCTGAAGGATTCAAATCGCTTAAATCATATACAATCCTAAGTGCAATTTGTGCACATATGTATCTTGCTATAACTATAAGCATGATAATGTGATAGCAAGGATTTTCAAGGTGCAACATATTCATTGGAGTTAATATGGCTGATTTATTCATCAAATCTCTGCCGACGTCAACCTTCAAGAAGCTAGTGCACAAGATTAGAATACGAAGGCTCAAGGACGTGGATTGATACTCTCATCTGGGGGAATTAATACGCGTTGTGCTCTTTTTTCCTTACAAGGTTTTGTCCCACTGCATTTTTCTTGTAAGGTTTTTAACGAAGCAACCAAAAGGCGTATTGTTAGATATGTATACTCTTTTTCTTTCACTAGAATTATTTTCTATTGGGTTTTATTTTAGTTAAGGTTTTAACGAGGCACATTATTTATTGAATAGATATTCAAGGGGGAGTATTATAAATAGAATTGTATTTAAGGTGAATGTCTATATTTTAGAGAGATTCTAAGGTTTGTTACTTGGTGGCTAAGTCACTTTTTTCCTATAAATACAGGGGTTCTATTCCATTGTAATTCATCCCAAATCAATAAAAATTCTATCTCCCTACTTTTCTCTGCAATACTCTTCTTCTTCTTTTATTGAGTTATAACATATATAAAAAAATTGTAGACTAATATTGATTTATAACATATATAAAAAAATTGTAGACTAATAAGAAAAGTGTGTCATCTAAATTGAAACAGAGAGAGTAAATATTTAAAAATTATAATAAAATAGAAATCAATTAGAGTATCAAACAGTTACAGCATTTGACTTTTTATACCGCACAAACTAATATTCTTGTCCAAAAAAAGAAAAATAATTTGAGATGAAATTCAGTCGCATGGACTACAACTTTTGGATGACGTGCAGCTAATGAGTTTTGGCGGGGTGATTTTCATTGCATTCAAGACGCAAAGCCAAGTACGCAACATAATCTTTAACATTAGTTTGTGACTTTATACGAGCTAGGTCTTTGGTATTATTAGATGAACAATCATTCGCGAAGCGGATTTAAAATTTAAAATTAGTGAATTACATATAAATAATTATTATGTATACTATTTTAAAATTTTAATTTGCACATACGTAATTCCGGACTATAAACAATAGATTCAGTTGAAATAATCTGTGTCTCTGTTAAAGGTGGAAAACTTTAATATGTAGTAGTATACTAAACGTGTTATGCTTATCCAAGGAAATCTTAGCCCTTGAAAGATATGGATAGCTTGGATAAACTTGGCATATAATACCACTATACCAAACGTGTAGTACTTATCCAAGAAAATCCGTTGTCCTTGAAAGATGTGTGAATAGTTTCACAGAAGTAAGCATAACCGAATGTTGAATCAATTTCTTATGTACTACTTCTGGGACATTGGTACAAACCTACAAATTAATCACTTGATCCAAAACTGAACCAGAATATCCTTAATACAGAAAGGATATGCTTACATTAATTGACGTGAAACAAACACCTAAAGGTCCAAAATCGTCACGTATTAAACAGTAAAAATTTCACACCATACCCTATTTGAACACAATTATATAACCTGCGTGAACCCAGAATTTTGTATAAGCGGGTTGAAATAGACACTATAATTATCGATAATGGAATCAACATTAGGCAGCAAAGCGAGATTTTCTCGCTACTCTACTTTTCGTCGCTGTCTCAAAATAAAGTTATCATTTTTTTTTATTTTTTATAACAAGTAGGACAATATTTTTAGTAAGCGAATTGAAAAGTTTAATTTAAATCCTTGAAAATAATTTATTTACTTGATTTAACAATTTCTTCTTAAAACAGATTAAAGTAGGGTTAAAAAAGAGTATTTTTAACTAATATAAATATATATTAAACTCTAAAATATATAACAAAATCTAAATTTCCTTTCCTTGTTTATATATAACCAAAAAAAGTCATTGTTTTATACCTAAAAAAAAGAAGCAATCAAATACCGTTTCAATAAATATTGCTGCATGTTTTGCTTAAAATTATAAGAGCGAAAAACAAATTTACTTTGAATAAAGTTGTAAATGTTTGAGATAAAATAATTAAATTTTAGCGTCATTCAAGCATAACAAAACTGTGAAAAAGCTAACAGAAGGTGCTGTGCTTGAAGCTCGAACAAAAGATCTATTGTACATTTTGAACAGTATTTTAAAAAGACATTTTCAGGGCAAGCCCCGGTGTGAGGCGCATCAAACACGCCCTGAGGCGATGGTGTAGGGCGAAAGTCTCAAGAGGGGTACGCCCAATAATCCAGAGACTTTTTTAAATTAAAACAAAATTTGTTGAATAAGTCCTTCATATGATACTCAAGCCCTAATTCATGGTCTTTCTCAATTCTTTATCTTGTTCGCTAGTCTGCTAATATCTTCCACAAGCAACGAATATTCAATTTTTTTTACAAATACGAAGAGAACTCCATTCTCCTTCATAACAACAAGTTCAAAGTTCAAATTCCGCAACTTTAATCCGATTTTTTTCAAACTTCATATTTTCTATCCAAACATCATATATAGTCATATTATGACTTTGAAATCATTTAAATCATGATTAACAAGTCTCATATTTATTAAGTCACCTTGAGACGCACATGGTGTAACAGTTAGGATGCATTAGCAAGTTTACGATGATTTCTCGCAATTTCTGGTCTTAACATTTTGAATAACTATTATTATTAAAAACTCAATATTTAGGATTTTGAATTCAACTAAAAATCTGTTACCAAAATTAAAGGAGATAGAGTTGTTCGGAGATTAATACTTTCGACATTATTTATTGGTGGTATTAGAGATATGTATTGTCGATATATGGATATTACAGTCATGGTTCAATGTTTTGGTCAATTGAATTTATAATCAAAATGACATGTAATATTGATTAGGTATAGAGCTATACACGGTATAGTTTTCTGACTAGGCGGATTGATGTAAGCTCACTTGACACCATGTAGGTCCGTCTTTATATCCTGTATGAACTTTTTAAAATCATTTAATATGTACTCAATTTTGGTAAACTTCATATAGAGTACCTTACCTCCTCCTCCGCGTCCTCCTCCTCCGCGTCTTCTTCTTCTTAATTATTGAAACTGTGGAACACGAATTTACTGTGTCAAAGAAAACTTCTTTTACGTAAAGATTTGAATGGTGAGTGGAACTTATGTCATATTTGTTGTTGTTTAAGAAGATAACTTCAAAACATTGACAAATCATTATTTGCAAAATGAATTTATTAGATTTGTTGTTGCTTTGATAAATTTATGATTGAGGTTTATTGTTTATGATATTTGAAAACTTATATTTAAATTTGAATTCATTTTGAGTAGATTTTAGTGTTGAATAGTGTGTTCTATTCTTGAAATTTAGATACAAATTACGTTTATGCGCAAAAATAATTGAACTGAACATTTGTGCACGTCTTAAGTGCATGCAAAAAGTTGATTGCACGTCAAATACATATGTATTAAGTGCATGCAAAAATAGGTACACTTCAATCATGATATGTTGTGACATCCTAACATGAGATAAAATTCGTAACTTCAAATACAGATTTGCTACTCCAGTCACGTATATTTGAAGTTGTATCCGAAGTTAGGTAAATTTGAAATAAATTGAACTAACGATACAACATAAATAGTAATCCCAAAATCGGCATTTATGTATTTCCCGGTCCTATTAAACATGCAATGAGTAACACTTACGAGAAGCTATATATATGGCGAATAAAGCAATATGGTCAAGCAAATAAGGCAGCTTCTGCCTTGTGGTACGCTTCTCTCACGTAATCTGGCTTATTATATCGAGAATGTAACATTGTGGCCGGTTAATATTTGGCATAGCAAGATGTTTTCGAGTTGTTCAACCTGTAATGACAGCAAAGGATAGTCTCTCACATATGCATTTTTTTTTAAAGATGTAAATTAAGTTCAATTTATTTGTTATCTGAATTTTTACTTTGTTGATGAACGTTTCATTATCCACCTTGTTATCCTTTCTCGTGTAAAATTATTATTTTTTTAACAAAAATATCCTGAATGGTTGGTAAGACAGTCGGCTTAATTCTTTATTTATTTTTTGTATGAGGGTGAACTGTGTGTATTGGTAGAAAAATAAACTCGACACATGGATTAAAGATACGCTGACAAGTGGCATTAGAATTAGAGCAATAAAGAAGAATGACGAGGCATGAGTAAAATACCCACGAGGTTGTTTACAAAGATACAATATCTGACAACCGGAAAAGAAGAGATAGGCATGGGATGCATGATTGAAGAGTACAAAAGAGCAAGATTCATTAACAGTTACGAATATGAAAAAGAAATCGGCACAATCCCTGATTACGTGCGATTGACTATTTTAACCATAACCGTTATGAGTAACTCAAGTAACGGGCAATTAATGTAATTGATGTTAATAATGGGCATGAATTAAGTGGGGCAAAGAAGTTACATATTGTACCCTTATATAAAGCCCCTTACCATATTTTGTACTATCATTAGAAAATTCACGAACTAATACTGCCAATTACATACATTTTACTTTTTATTATTTGAAGATCTTGTTTGGAAAGAAGTTGTGATCATCAATAAGGTTCTTTTTTTTCCTTATTCTCTCAATATTTTATTTTTTTATTTCTAAGTTTGACTATATTAGAAAAAATGAAGCAAAAACGGTCATTAGAAATCTAGTAATCTTTTCACTTTTCATATTTTGTCTGTAGCAGCGAATGTTGACGGCCAATCATGACCCACCCTTTTAAAATTAATTAATTTATACTTAATAGTATAAAATAAATATTTTAAAAATGTTTTCAATCAATACAACTATTTGACAAGATTAATTTAGTATTAGTAGTTTTGAAATTAATAATTCGATGTTATAATTATACCATGCTTGCTATTTTTATATTATTAATTAATTTTATCAAATATCACATACGCTTTTTATTTGATTTAATGAATTATTTCTTAAAATTCTAATTAATTGGATTACTATGTTAATAATTTAGAATTAATGTTATAATAAAAAAAAAGTATTTTATAAATAATTAATTAAAATAATTAGTAGTATATTTGATAATTATGGTTATTAAATTTTATTGAAATAATTAAGTTTATTTAAATTAATTTCGAAAGGGGTTAAAACTAAAAGGGCTACAATTGTAATCCTTAATTAAAGACGAAATGGCTATATTTTAAATTATTTTTAGCCCAATATCCAAGCCCATATAAATCTGACCCAGTCCAAACCCTCTCTCTACTCCACCTTGGTGATCCACTTCCCTCTCCCTATACCAATCGAAGCTCGCCACGTCACATGTCTTCCTCACTCACAAAGAAAACACAATAGATCCAGACAGTTGATCTATTTCATCAACGGTCCACATTTAATCTCCCTTTTCCTATTATTATTTAATCGTTTAAGACTTAATCTCCACCATCCGACCAAGGAGAACCAACGATTGCCTTTTTTAATGATTTAAATATTTTCTAAAATCCTATCTCCTAATATATCAGGGCCAATCTCGCATTTTTTAACCCAAAGAGGCCCCAAACCCTAAACTCATTCCATCAGAGACCAACCGCCCCTCTTTCCCCTTTCTTCTCTATTCCCTCCAGCCTGCACCCACATCAATCTTCAAAACCTTGCAAAAATTTGTGACCTTGCACAAATTTGTGCAAGGTCACAAATTAACCATGAAATCATTCCTTTTGTCTTCCCAAGTTGCGAATCCCGCCGATATTTTCCCCATTTCATCACTTAATTTCAAATACCTCAAACCTGGAACCCTAGCTTAGGAATGCAACTTCAAGTTGCTAAAATCCTCTTATGCTCCGTCAAATTGGAGCATGCATGGAGTTATTTCAGAGATTCATTATGAGGATTCTTTACCCATAGGTCAAACGCAGTGACCACTGGGGTTTAGGATTTGTGAGATGGTTCTCAGCCTTTAACGGTTGGTTTATCCTCTCAGGTAAAACTACTTCACCATTTTCCATCTGTTATTCTTTGATTTCACTCAATCGTGCTCACATAATTAACTCTCTGTCACGACCCAAAATCCAACTATCGTGATGGCACATGACCCAACTCGCTAGGTAAGCCAGTTAACAATAAACCAGTTCAAATGATATTTATTAAGAGAAGAAATGAAAATACAACTGCGTTATACAAGAATTTTCCAAGGACTAGTAGTACAAATCATGAGCTTCTAAGATTTAGAATTTACAAAGCTGGTATGAAATAAAGTACATCATCTGTTTGAAATATACACGAACAAATTAAAATTCTAAAGCTACCAAGATCAAGAGGCAGCTATGACCGAAACACATATACATCTTCAAATCCAGCTCCCGTCGTACACATTAACATCAATATCCAAAATCTACACACAAGGTGCAGAAGTGTAGTATGAGTACAACCGACCCCATGTACTCAATAAGTAACAAACCTAACCTTAGGTTGAAAGTAGTGACGAGCTAGGACAAAGGTCAGAGTTCAACTCCAATAACCAGCAACAGTTCATAACAATATAATAAAGATGGTACAAGAAATAACTCAATAAATAAATGCTCAGCTCGTATACAATTCCGGAAAATACACATTTTCTTTTCAAGTATAACAGTAAAACTCAAATCTTTTGTTGAAATCACCGAAAATATGAGTAAGCCTGAAATCTCTGATTTTTCTCAAAAACTTTAACAATAGATAAGAAATTCCATTATCAGATGGCATGAGGAAAAATACTTCGCTACCCCTACATCTCAAGTATGCATGACTAATACAATGCAGCGCAGTGATGTACTCATGTACTCAAACTCTCAGAGTACCCAATCTCACTGTCCCGCATTTTCACTCATCACTCTCAATATTCTGTACGCTTAGTCACTCGGCACTGTACAGGGCAGATTCAGCCCAAATATAAATGACAACTCGCGCACAGTCACTCAGTACTGTATATAGCCAATCTAGCCCTTAGAAAATCCATCCCATATATATATATATATATATATATATCTAACTGACATGCAGTCAATGAGTACTGAGTACTGTATAGGGCCAATCCAGCCAAGGGAAAGTCCATCCCTCAATATAAATAATTAGGCAAGATCCATGCCCACGGAAGATCTATCCCTCAGTATAAATAATTAGGAAAGATCCATGCCCACTGAAGATCCATCCCTCAATATAATATCAACTGCGCTCACTGTGGGTGTGCAGACTCCGGAGGGACTCCTACAGCCCAAGCGCTATAATCCGCATGGACAACTTAGGTGGTGCATGGACAACTAACGTGCTGTAGTATCAATATATGGATCTGCACGGACATCTCACATGCTGCACGGATAACTCACGTACTATAGTATCAATAACTGGATCCGCACAGATAACTCAAGTGCTGCACGGACAACTCACGTGCCGTAGTATCACTAACCTCACAATCAGGCCCTCGGCTTCACTCAGTCATCAATCTTTCCAGTCTCTCGGACTCACTATGTCATGAAACTAGCCCAAAATGATGATATGATGTATCAATAGATAACAACAGAAACTGAGATATTATATGCAATGAATGTATATAACTCAGTACAAAATTACTATTTAAACATATAATTCGAAAGCAAAAATGACCTCACTGGGTCCCAATAATACCAGCATTTTCCTAAGCATGATTTCTAACATGACTCACAGCTCAATTTCTCTAACATGAAAAAAATACATGGAAAAATACAAGTTAATTGCCTACAAGCTCTACGGAATCGACTAAGTCTCAATTTCTACGGTGCACGCCCATATGCCCGTCACCTAGCATGTGCGTCACCTCCAAACAAATCACATAACACGTATAATCAGGGTTCATACCCTCAGCTCCAAGTTTAAAAGTGTTACTTACCTTGAACAAGCCAAATCCAATACTGAGCAAGCCAAGCGATGCTCCAAACATGCCATCCCGCACGTACTGACCTCCGAACGTCTTGAAACTAGTCAAAAGCAACTCAAATACATCAAATAATGCCAAAGTAAACAAACCCAATATCGAATCTTTCATCAAAAGCCCAAAATGAGCCAAAGATCCAAACCCGGGCCCACATCTCGGATCCCAACAAAACTCAAAAAATCCGACAACCCATTCAGTTACGAGTCCAACCATACTAATTTCACTCAAATCCTACTCCGAATCGACATTCAAATCTCAATAATTTGTTTTATGAAACTATAGACAATTCCTCCGATTTCTCTTTAAAAATCAATAATCCAATGCCGAACACGAAGATTCATTCACAAAATATAATCACAAGTGAGTGAAAAATACATACCCCAAGTCGTGTGAAAACATTCCTCTCCATAATCGCTCAATCCGATCTCCAAAATCTGAAAATGAGAATAACCTCAAAACCTACGATTTTATCTACTATCCAAGTCTCTTTGCATTTGCGTAAAAACTTCTGCTCCTGCGGCCTCGCATTTGCGAGCCACTTCCTGCATCTGCGGATCCACACTCAACAGCCAGCCCTCGCACCTGAGGAACTCATTTAGCTTCTGCGCAATCACAGGTGCGAGCCAAGGGTCCACATCTGCTCTCCTTCCGCTTCTGCGATAAACACCACCGCACCTGCGATGTCACAGGTGCGCACAAAAAACCCGCTTCTGCGGCCTCACGCTGGGATACCAATTCCGCTTCTGCACCTTCAGCTTCGCACATGCGGCCATCGAACCTGTGCCGAGTGGTCCGCAAGTGCGACCAAACCAGAAATGATCTGAAACGATCCGAAGCTCATCTGAAACTCATCCCAGCCACTCGGGATCCCGTCGAAACATACAAACAAGTTCTGAAATATAACACGAACCTACTCGAGGCCTCAAATCACGCATAATAATATTGAAATGATGAACCGCACCTCAAATGAAACTTAAATGAACTTTGAACTTTCAATTTCCACAACTCGCACCGAAACATAACAAATCAACTCGGAATGAACTCAAATTTTGCATACAAGTCCCAAATAACATAACTAAGCTATTCAAATTTCCGAAACCACAATCCGAACCCGATATCCACAAAGTCAACTATCGGTCAAACGTATGAACTTTTCAAAACCTTCAAATTTCCTAAATTTGCCAATTAGTGCTGAATCCTTCTAGGAACATCCAAATGCAAATTCGGCCACACGCCCGAGTCTAAAATCACCATCTGAACCTAACAAAACCATCAACACTCTGTTCTGGGGTCAAATTCAAAAAAGTCAAAGTTGGTCAACTCTTCCAACTTAAAGCTTTAACGATGAAATTCATTCTTGCAAATCGATTCCGTATAACCTGAAAACCAAAACCGACGATTCACATAAGTCATAATACATCATACAGAGCTACTCATGCTCTCAAACTACCAAGAAAAATCCAACCGTCGTGATGACACCTAACCCAACCTGCTAGGTAAGCCAGTTAACAATAAATTAATTCAAATGATATTTATTAAGAGAAGAAATTGAAATACAACTGCTTTATACAAGAATTTCCCAAGGACTGGTAGTACAAATCATGAGCTTCTAAGATTTAGAATTTACAAAGCTGATATGAAATAAAGTACATCATCTGTTTGAAATATACATGAACAGATTAAAATTCTAAAGCTACCAAGATCAAGAGGCAACTATGACCGGAACATATGTACATCTTCAAATCCAGCTCTCGCTGTGTACAACAACATTAGCGTCCAAAATCTGCTCGCAAGATGCAGAAGTGTAGTATGAGTACAACCGATCCCATGTACTCAATAAGTAACAAACCTAACCTAAGGTTGAAAGTAATGACGAGCTAGGACAAAGGTCAGAGTCCAACTCCAATAACCAACAACAGTTCATAACAATATAATATAGATGGTACAAGAAATAACCCAATAAATAAATGCTTAACTCGTGTACAATTCCGTAAAGTACACATTTTCTTTTCAAGTATTACAGTAAAACTTAAATATTTTGCTGAAATCACCGAAAATATGAGTAAGTCTAAAATATGTGATTTTTCTCAAAAACTTTAACAACAGATAAGAAATTCCAATATTAGATGGCATGAGGAAAAATACTTATCTATGCCTACATATCAAGTATGCATGTCTAATGCAATGCAGAACAATGATGAACTCATGTACTCACACTCTCAGAGTAGGAATATGACATCTCTATATCTACATGCCAAATTATATGTTGTATGTGATGCACCATAATGGAATCTCATGTACTCACACTCTCAGAATACTCAATCACTCAGTACTGTGTATGGCCAATCCAGCCCAGGGAAGATCCATCCCAATTATATATATATATATATATATATATATATATATATATATATATATGATAACTGACATTCAACCACTCAGTTATGTATATGGCCAATCTAGTCCAGGGAAAATGCATCCCTCAATATAAATAATTGGGCAAGATCCATGCCCAAGTTATATATAATTAGGCTAGATCCATGCCCAGGGAAGATCCATCGCTCAATATAACATCAACTATGCTCACTGTGGGTGTGCAGACTCCGGAGGGGCTCCTTCAGCCCAAGCGCCATAATCTATATGGATAACTCACGTGGTGCGCGGACAACATGTGTGCTATAGTATCAATATTTGGATCCGCACAGACAACTCACGTGCTGCACGGACAACTCATGTGCTATAGTATCAATATCTGGATCCACACGGATAACTCATGTGCCATAGTATCACTAACCTTACAATCAGGCCCTCGGCCCCACTCAGTCATCAATTTCTCTAGTCTCTCGTGCTCACTATGTCATGAAACTACCCCAAAATGATGATATGAAGTATCAATAAATAACAATAGAGACTGAAATATGATATGCAATGAATGTATATGACTGAGTACAAAATTACAATTTAAACATATAATTCGACAGCAAAAACGACGTCATTGGATCCCAATAATACTAGCATTTGCCTAACCATAATTTCTAACATGAGTCATAGCTCAGTTTCTCTAACACATGAAAAACATACATGGAAAAATACAAGTTAATTGCCTACTGAGTCTCAATTAATATGGTGCATGCCCACACACCCATCACCTAGAATGTGCGTCACCTCCAAGCAAATAACATAACATGTTTAATCAGGGTTCCCTCAGCTCCAAGAATAGAAGTGTTACTTACCTTAAATAAGCCAAATCCAATATCGAGCAAGCCAAGCGATGCTGCAAAAATGCCATCTCGTGCGTATCGACCTCTGAACGGATCGAAACTAGTCAAAAGCAAATAAAAAACATCAAATAATGCCAAAGAAAACAAACCCAATCGATAAAGGTCGAATCTTTTATCAAAAGCCCAAAATGAGACATAAAAGCCAAACCCGAGCCCGCTTCTCAGAACCCGATGAACTCACAAAATCCGACAACCCATTCAATTACAAGTCCAACCATACTAGTTTCACTCAAATCCAACTCCGAATTGACATCCAAAGCTCAAAAATCGGTTTTATGAAACTATAGACAATTCCTCCGATTTCTCTTTAAAAATCAATAATTCAATGCCGAAAATGAAGATTAATTCATGAGATATAACCACAAGTGAGTCTAGAATACTTACCCCAAGTCGTGTGGAAAACTCCCTCTCCAAAATCGCCCAATTCGAGTATCACAATCCGAAAATGAGAATAACCTCAAAACCCACGATTTTATCTTCTGTGCAGACCTCTTCGTATTTGCGTAAAAACTTCCGCTCTTGCGGCCTCGCATTTGAGAGCCAATTCCCACATATGTGGATCCACACTCAACAACCAGCCCTCACACCTGTGGAACTTCTTCTATTTCTGTGCAATCGCAGGTGCGAGCCAAGGGTTCGTATCTGCGCTCCTTCCGCTTCTGCGATCAGCACCACCACATCTGCGATGACGTAGGTGCGCACAAAATACCCGCTTCTACGGCCTCACGCTGGGATACCAATTCTGTGTCTACGCCTTTAGCTTCACACATGCGGCCATCGCCCCTGCACCCAGTGGTCCGCAGGTGCAACCACACCAGAATAGACCTACCCATCCTTAACAACAATGATGTGAAACGATCTGAACCTTGTCCGAAACTCATCTGAGCTAATCGGGATCCCGTCTAAACATACCAACAAGTTTCAAAACATATCATGAACTTAATCGAGGCCTCAAATCATGCATAAAAATATCAAAACGAGGAATCACACCTCAAATCAAACTTAAATGAACTTTGAACTTTCAACTCCCAAAACTCGCGCTGAAAGATAACAAATCAACTTGGAATGAACTCAAATTTTGCACACAAGTCCCAAATAACATAACAAGGCTATTCAAATTTCCGAAACTACACTCCGAACCCGATATACATAAAGTCAACTCTCGGTTAAACTTGTGAACTTTCCAAACCTTCAAATTTCCAACTTTCGCCAATTAGTGCCGAATCCTTCTAGATGCCCGAGTCCAAAATCATCATCCGGACTTAACGGAATCATCAAAACTCTATTCCAAGGTCAAATATAAAATAGTCAATCTTGATCAACTCTTCCAACCTAAAGCTTCAACGATGAAATTCATTCTTCCAAATCGATTACTAATAATCTGAAAATCAAAACTAACGATCACATAAGTAATAATATATTATACGAAGCTACTCATGCCCTCAAACTACCGAGCAAACTGCAAATGCTCAAAATGACCGGTCAGGTCGTTACACTCTCCGTCATCTTCCACTATCTAATTTGAATCAGCTGAACCTAAGGCATTAAATGCCACTATAAATAGGTCTTTCAGTGCTCTCATCTATGAAGACATAAGAGCTGAAACCTAACATGAAACACAACAAGCAACATTAAGATTTCACTTGCAAAAGTTTTAGGCTACATACTAATTTCTAATTCTCTTTCATTTTTTCGAGTACTCTCACTGCCTATGCGGCTAAGAAAAAACCTTTGTTTGGTTTGCTGCTGGAAATGAGGTCAGTAAACATCGACCCCTTCTCTTTTTGATTATTCTATTTGACATTCAGACTACACTGTTGTCTTTCTATTAGCTGCTTTTGTTTATGATGTTTGTTATCAGTTTATGATTGGTTGTTCCTGCTCATAATAAATTGTTATTGGTTTATGATCGACTGTTAAGCTTTAATATTATGTGTCTTGAATCAATATTAATTGATTATTATGTGACCTTGATGGCCATTATTATGAATTAAACAACCTATACAATTAAGCTCTTATAATTAGTTTGTAATGCCTTAGTGGCTTCCCATACTTCTTCTCGCTTCAGACTTCTTTGATGTTTTGCTGTGGCCTTCATGCCTATCACATTGATTTTGTTTTAGTGTAGTCTGTTGCTCTGTATTTGAGGTTGTGTATTTGATGATTTTAACTAGAACATATAAGAATACTTAAGGTCTAATCGCAAGGTTATCACTTAGTTGAAGTATGTCAGTGTAATTGTTTAAGTTGATTTCTTCCTTCACATGAGTGTTTGTTAATTCTGAAGCAAACTTTGAGACATTACTGTAAAGTCTTTAAATTTTTATATAACTGTTGATCACATCTATGAGCCTCATTGCATAAAACCGTTCTTTAAGGTAACTAGGCTAACTTTAATGAACTTTTGCAGCTATTCTGCTATGTATTTTGTCAACTGCTACTCATTCATTATCAATTTATCTCTTAGGAATTATGCCATAATTATATCTGCTATGACTGGGCATTAAATATTATGTCTGTAGGCTGAATAAAACTTCATCTAAATAAATATTATTTAGATCACCACCCATAACCTGTACAGCTAGCTAGACCTACTTAGTATAAAGTGTCCATTGTTCTGAACTTCTTAAATGATATTAGTGTCTTGATCTCATAATGTTTTAAACCCAATCCTATTTTGTAAAGTTGTAACCTTGGCTGGAACATCTCATGTATGTACTTGAATGAGAATTTTGCATCCATCTCTCTTTCTAATAGGCCTCCACTTGTTCTTCAAGCTTAGGCCAATGCATCTAGTATCATTAAAACTTGCTAAGTTTATATGAGCCTGATGTAATCCTCTATTGGAATTAATGGAAGACTTTGGTATTATCTACCTTGCCTAAGTATAGCAATGTGCCTTAACCTTCAAATGAAGTCAGTATGAGTGTGAGATTTGGAGCTCTTTGAAAGGAAAGCGATCATGTCATATGCTTAGGGTATTATTGGCCTATCAACTGGAACAAACACCTCTGCTAATGCTCTTTAGAAGAGTCCTAAATGAAGCTGTTAGCTCATCATCTAATATAAGTCAATACCTAGTTTATGGATGACACATTTACCCGTTTTGTAGCTCACATGGTGATAATGTTAGCAATTCTTTCCTAATATGATCCCTGCTAAGTACCCTTTTTGTCTGTTCTGGTGATCCTACACTCATTCTATTTCTTCAATGCTTTTGTTTGTCCCTTATGATCTCGTACATGTTCACACTGTCTTGCAATTCCACTATTAAATAAATTAAACCTAGCCCATGAACTCTATTAAATAAATTAAACCTAGCCCATGAACTCTAAAAAGAGTCTCTTGTTGCTACTGTTTGGATATAATAGCTCGCTTTGTTCTTAATGAGATTAGTATGAAGTTAACACTCTTAGAAAGAAGTAATCATGTCATTGATTCAATGTTAAGTAGGACTGATGGTTTGAGATTTATTTAAGCACTCATAGGAGTTCCATTTGAATTTATAAATCTAGAATCTTGTTAACACCTTTTTTAGAGACTCTCATTATATTTTGGTGTCTCTGATAGCATCTGTAGAGGTTCTAACTATGACTTTTTGTCTGAATCGTTGTTAGTACATTCAAAAGTCTCCATTATTACTGTTAACCTATGTGTACTAGATGGCATGACTTAAAACCAATATGATAACTAGTCTAATTAAATGCTATTAAGGCAGATGTGTTTGCATTCTATTACAGACTTGAACTATGTACTTTTTCTATCTCAAGATACTTAACCTCACGTGCTTGGCTCTTTAACAGTAGTTTGATAATATCTTCGCCTCTATGTATGTTTGAAGCTTATTCCTTCTGAACGTTTGATAATATCTTCGCCTCTATGTATGTTTGAAGCTTATTCCTTCTGAACCTTCTTAACATGTTCATCATCCATTCAATTTGGAAATGTGGTTATGACAATATAGATAAACTATCATGTAGTCTTATAACGTTCTATTTTTGGCCTCATGAGAAAGGCATATACTTATGTGAAATGATATTACTGTGGTGATTGGATTTACATCGAAAGTGCCTCATCGACACATACACCTGTGGGGAAGAGTCAGTGTTAATGGTTAGGGGTATTTGGGAGTAGAGTTCAGCTTTTGGTTGGGTTACTCTCCCTGACACAAGCATTGCTCCGTGCCTTGAGACCCTTGGGAATTTTGAAGTGCCAGGGATCCAAAGGGAGCCCTACCTTGAGTGGAACTCTACCCCTAGCCTCTAATCTATTGACATTCATTACTCCTTTTAGGTTTAGTGTTTAATGACAATGAAAGCTTTTCAATGTGAATCATTATACCATATGTGACCCACATTAGTACAATCTTTCATAATTTCTAACTATTATTGATTGTTATTTATTCATGTCATTTACTTATATATTTCATGCATGATTGTAGGTATTGACCATTATATCTAATTACCTTCTCTATTTCTTTTGAACATGTGCAACCACTGGGCATGTTGAGTTTCTCAAAAGAACTCAGGCCCAAACCTCATATGAGTACATCTAAAAGTCAGGAGTTCACTGTTATCCGTTCCTGTTGATTATTGGGCCTACCTCTCTCAGGCCCAAACCAGAATCACTCCTTACCCCTTTACTGCTTTATTATATCCTGTTATTTATATTCTCTTACGTGTATATGACATTGCTCTCATCATATTTGATTTAACATTTTTGCTTTACCCTTTGAATTACATAAACTACTTATACAAGCCTTAAATGACATAGGATTAAAAAAAATACAAGGTAGTGATCAGTTTTTCAATTCGTTAATCATGTACTGCTCATGTTATTAATGTTTCATGTTTTACTAACCATTCATGAAAATATTTGAAGCCAAAATAGCTTAGCAAAAGACAACAGTCTCTCTTTCAAAACAAAAATCAGAAATGAATCGCAAAACAGGTCTTCTAAAAGAAAACCGATTCTTTCAAAACCTAACCGCTGCCGCCCAACAAAGTTCTTCAAAATGATTCCCTGAGGTCTAAGATTTAATGATTTTAGAAGACAAGGTATATCTTAGGTTCACTTTCTTACAACATCTTGTAGAGTTACATGAACATCCATTCTTTAAAAACAAAGTGTTTTATAACTTATCTCCCCTTCTACATGTTTAATAAATATAAACCACTCACGTACATATTTCAAAACTCTTTCAATTATATACAACAACATCATTTTCCAAGACTCCTTTATAAACTCATACCCTTTTAAAAGTCGCACATCCCCTTTGTTAATATCATATTCTCACTTAGATATACAGTACACGAAACCCTTTAACACTAATTAAGAACAATGCAAACAATTCACCCTTTAAGTGGTGCCTAATACCTTACCCTTAGATGAATAAGAACCCTTACCCATAATCTCACCGGTTAGCAGACTAATAAAGAACATGACTTTAGTAATTAAATAGGTACCCTAGTATACCTTTAAATATTAAGTGGAAACTCTCTTTTATTAACAATAGAGAAACCACAAGTTGAATCTTGTTTTGACTCATGCAAAATAGGGTGCAACAGCGAATTATGTCTATTACTAATGAAATTATTCAGGTGGGTGATGGAGAACAAGGAAGGCAACAAAAGGGAATTCCTACACACCATACACCCACAGTTACTCTAATGTGTTCACGAGAAAGTTCACTTGAAAGATATGCTAATCGTAATATTGTGCAACAAATTGATGAACAGTCAAATGAGCAAGATAATTTCAAGTAGTTTATTGCTCAACAAATTGGTGAAGCCTTGAGGTCTTTTGCAAGTGCGTTGCCAAGTTCTGTACATGCTCCACCACCAGTGAACACGACTGTGGAAAGCTCTAGAAGCGGGGAAATGCCAAACAATCCTGGAGCTGGAGGGTCAGGTACCCCAAATAATTCTAATTTATAAAATTTAGTACTAACTCTGTAAAAATAGCTCAAGGAACAAAACGAACGGATAGAACAGATACCGGGAGTACCACCTGTGATTAAAGGAGTGGATATTTATAAATATTCACAACAACCATGCAAGCCAAGTACAACACCGTTACCAATACCCCAAAGGTTCAAAATGCATGAAATTCCTAAATATGATGGGGCTACTGACCTGCGAGATCATGTTACCACATTTACTACAGGAGTCATGGGCAATGATTTAAACAAGCAGGAAATCAAATCAGTATTGGTGAAGAAATTTGGTGAAACCCTTACAAAAGGAGCATTAACATAGTATTCACTCTTACTTGAAAATTCAATTAATTCTTTTGTTGAGCTTGTACATTTATTTATAAAAGCACATTCGGGAGCTCAAAATATAAAGAAAAGAATTGAAGATATCTTCAAGGTAAAACAAGAGAGTACAAAAATGATCAGAGAATTTGTGGATCGATTCAAGCGGGAAAGAATGATGTTACCGTATGTACTTGATAATTGGGCAGCAATGGCATGTACAAGCTATTTGAATGAGAAAAGTTCGGAAGCTACGAGAAGATTAAAAGAAAACATGCTGGAATTTCCTGCTACTACTTGAAATGATGTTTATAATAGAGGTACAACGCAAAATTACGAATAAAAGAAGATACGATGACTCAGCCAAATATGGAGGAAACGTATGAGCATAAACACTCAGAATTAGAAAGGAGATCTAAAAAACAAGTAAGAAACTTACATGGGACCCACAGTATGAGATCCTAGATAAAAACAAGAACATGCATGATTTAATCAAAGATCAAGACAGAAGGAGGCAAGTTCTTCTTCTCGATTCGAAAGGAACATGATATAACAAGGAGTAATGATCAAAATTCCCGATCAAGAATAGGGGATTATAATTTCAATGTTAGTACAACAGAGTTGGTACCTATGCTAAGAGGTATGGATGATAAGGTACAATGGCCAAAAGAGATGAGAACAAATCCCAACAAAAGAAGCCGAGAATTTTGGTGTGAATTCAATAATGATCATGGTCACAGAACATCATATTGCAGGCTCTTACAAGCAGAAGTTGATGATTTATTGGAAAACGGGTATCTCACTGACCTATTTAATGAAAAGGTAAAACAATCTTATACGAGAAATAGATAAGAACCACCCAAACCCACATCGCCAAAGAGGACGGTAAATGTTATAATCGGGGGTGAGGAGGTCAACAGAGTAACATACACGACAGTGAAAAGGACATCCAAAATCTCAATCACCTACGGGAAGTGGGTCTATCAAGTCCTGGATGGAGACTGCATAAAGTTTGACGTTGAAAATGCATATGGCTTGATCATCCCTCATAATGATGCTCTGGTAATATATTTATTTGTTCATGATACTAATGTTAAGCAAGTTTTGATTGATCCATGTAGCTCCGTGAATATCATAATAATAAGAGTGGTGAATGAGATGCAAGCGACTGATCATATTATACCCATGGCTCGATCTTTCTCTGGGTCTGATAATTCAAGTTTTATAAAAGAATGAGAAATTATGTTAGCAACGTTCGCGAAAGGTATCGTCGAAGATACCAAGTTTCAAGTGGTGGATGCAGACATAACTTATAATATAATACTAGGAAGGCCGTGGATTCATGATATGGATGTGGTGCCATCCACATTGCATTAGGTTTGAAAGATTTACGAATGTCAACAAGCTTTGAAGGAATTGAAAGCATATTTGTCAAAGTCACTTCTGTTATCCAAGCCAAGGGACAGAGAAAGGTTACTCATCTATTTAGTTGTCTCAGAAGTAGCAGTAAGCGTGGTACTTGTGCAAGAAGACAATGGTACGCAATCTCCAATTTATTATGTTAGTAAAATTTTATTGTTAATAATGTCATCAAAAAAGTTACGACCCTGTTTCCAATGCCATCCCATTTCCGTCATAACTGGTTTTCCATTAAGGAATATTTTGCATAATATGAGTCAGGGAGATTAGCTAAATGGGCAATATAACTTATTGAATATGATATTGCTTGTCAGTCTTGAGCTGCCATAAAGTTATAGATACTAGCTGATTTCGTACCAGATTTCAGTTCGAGCTTACTTTCTGAAGCTAAAAAAGAGGTATGAGTATTTACCGGATTTAATATGGGAACTTGGATATTATATACTGATGGATCCATAAATATAAAAGGAGCAGGTTTGTGTATTATTTTAATTTCACCTTCAGGAGAGATTAATAGGCAAGCAATAAAGTGCTATTCAATTACTAATAATGAAGGTGAATATGAGGCAGTAATTGCAGGTTTGGAACTTGCAAAAGATGTGGGTATTGAACAAGTTGAAATCCTAAGTGACTCGTAGCTTGTGGTAAATCAAATGCAAGGGAACTACGTGGCTAGAGAGACACGAATGTAACAATATTTGGAAAAGGTGCGGGAAGTACTGCGACTGTTCTAAGTATTGAAAGTTGTTCAAATACAAAGAGAGGAGAATGCAGAAGCTGATGCGTTAGCAAACCTGGGGTCCGTAGCTGATGTGTCAAACACAAAAAATGCAATCATGGTGCACTTATTTCATTCAATGCTTGATCAAACCATTAATGAAGTAAATTTCAATAGTTTAAATTGGGATGGAGAAATTAATTTGTAAATTACAGCAATATGAATTTGTAGATTTGACAGAGGAGAGAAGGAAATCAACCTTGATACGGATGGCAGCGTAAAAATAAAAGATTGAGCGATATTACAACAGAAGGGCTAATCTTAGATATTTTAAGACTAGGGACTGTAATATTACTAACCATTTTAGATGATAGGCAAAAAGCTAGCCCGCAATAAATGATGACATTAGACCCAAAAGACATGCAAAATACTTAATTATTCTTGGTCTAGGTTTTAACAATTCTGATGGAAAGGGTTAATCACTCATCATCTGAAACATTACCTCAGAGTCCCGCATGTATTTCCTTTTTGAGGAAAAGGACCGTAGAGAGAAGTTGATCCAGTGTTCAAGTTTCCATACTTCAAAGCTCAAAAACTGGGGGGAGTATGCATATGGAAGAGAGGTACGAGAAGAAGTGCAACCCAAAAGTGCATTGCTCGATGGCCAGAGAAAAAACCTATTTTCAAGCTCTCATTGATTGAATGGGAAGTGAAGAACTGAAGAATTAATAGGATATTGAAGACAGAAAACTCCCAAGAGCTATTAGGTTATGGACACAAATATAGTCATGGGATATTATACCCGAACATGTAAACATTCTAAAAAGAAAGCATTTATAAAAATGATGTACATGAGTATTTGTTTTGAAAGTTCAAATAAAACTTCTTCAAATTACTTCATATTTTATATCTTTACATTGATATGAACATGCGATGTCATCTTCATCAGTGTCATTATATAAAAGGGCCCTCTTTTATAAATAAGACCGTATGTATTTAGTCACGACATGTTAAAGATTCATTATATAGTGCAAAGAAAAAACTCAAAAATTAAAGAGCAAAAATATGTTGAAAACTAATATTAATGTAAATGCTCATAAAACTTTCCACAGAACAAATAAAAAACATCCAAATAGCATTTTTTTAAATAAAAAAACTAAGGATCATCTTCAGAAGGAACGAAAGGATCAACTTGAGGAGAAGATGAAGGCTGGGGATCAACAAGATCAACCTTTGAACCTTCTTTACTTAAGTCACCATTGGAACTTTCATCCTTGGGTGCAGAGAAACTTTGACGTTGTTGAGTACTTTTGATTGCATCCTTAGCTTTGGAAATCTCAACTTTAATGTCAAAGCCTTCTTGGCTAGCATCGGTCAAAGTTTCAAGACGCATGTTCAGCAAGGCCCAGCTCACATCAAGAGTTAATTTATCCTTGAGAGCCTCATAATCTTTTTCCACTTGTTCAATTTCAGCCCTCAAGTCTTGTTTTTCAGCCTTAGAAGCCTCATAAGTAACCTTCAAACTTTCAAGGGTAGCCTCAAGGAACTTAACTTTCTCGAAAGAGGAGCAGGAATCTTCTTAGTCTTAAGTCAATGTTTGAACGAGAATACCCACATACATTTCTTTTTAATTCAGAAGTTCTTTCAAACTTTGAATCTCTTCAGTAGCCCTTGAGTGCTGCTCGACAAATGTGGCTTCCATTCTATCTTTATCCTTCTCTGTTTGATTAGTAAAAGCCTTCAATACTACTAATTCAATAGTAGAGACCCTTAGCGGTTGCTCCAAGATTTCTTTTTCACTAGCCAAGACATCCTTCTCTAACTGAAGGCTCTCAAACTACTCCTTCTAGTTATCAGCCTTCGTGCTTAACGCAATGACTTGTTGCTTAGTCAAAGCCACCCTCCTCAACAACTCTGTTCCTATTAAATTCATCTACAAAAAAGCAAGGGAAAAACATTACAAATATAAAGCAAGAAGAAATGGGAAAGATAAGAGACAAAAAATATACCTTGAGAGCAGAATGAATAACATCATTCATTAGAGTGATAGAGGAGTGGGATTCAAGTTTCTCCCTTTCAAGAGGTCCAATTAATGGTTTCAACCAAACCGCGGCTCAGTTGAGTTTTTCAATAAGTTCATGTCCTCAGGGATGTCAATCATAACCTACTACATGTCTCTCCCACTAGAAGGGCCAGCTACTTCACGAGGAATAGCAGCGGAGTAGTAGATGGAGCAACCGGGCTCATAGGCACAGTAGCAAGAGTTGGCTCATTAGAAATAATGATAAACTCTTCATCTTCACCCTCAAATCCTTGAGCAAAAGCCTCTCAACAGGATGTCCACAGGATTTGAAAGGGGTTCAAGGTAGGATCAACATTATCATCCTCTAAAATTTCTAGAGGAACATCTTCAGGCTCGTCTATCAGGTGAAAAGACACGGAGGTTGAGGGCTGGTCTTGAGGAGGGTTAGATTCATCATCTAAAATGAAACACCTCCTAACTCTAGTTTTCTTCACTAATGAACCTTTATCCTCTTCCTCTTCATCAGAGGCACACGCTTCTTTATTTTTTCTCTTTGAGGAGGACACACTCGAAATCCACTCTTGAGCAGTATCAACATTGAGTTTAAATGCGGGAGCGGAAACAGGATGGATTCCACGAATAGCAAATTCTGAAAGTTACAAATGAGGGAAAAAAAGTGAAAAATGCATGGAAAATTAAAGTAATATACCGTGGGTTTTAACTTTCCTAAATTTATGGGATAGAAATTTCCATGATCTTTGCTCCATAGGAGCAGCAGACAATATTTTTTTTACCCAATCACAAAAGTAGGGAAGTTCATCGAAAACTTTTATGATTACTGAAAAACAAGAAGCAAATATGAGAAAATTAGTATTCTAAAAGAGAAAATGGCATAGTAAAGATGCAAAGGAAAATATTTATATGCAAAGCTCCACTTATCGGGGAAAGGAATGTTTTCATCCCCTACTAAAGCACGAGTGAGGACAGCTACAAATCCAGCATACCAATCTCGGTCACGATCGTCCTCAGGACTGACCAGGACTCTTTTGCTTCTTGCCACAAGCGTGAAAACACCATCGTGAAAACATTTTGGAGAATACAGATGGAGGAGATGATGAAAAGAGAAAGGGGCAAAAACAAAACCCGACAAGTAGTGAAGACAAGTGTCATGTCTCAACTCTCACCGGAGCCGCGATGGTACTTAACACTACATGCTAGGCAAGCCAATAGTTCCACAATAACAATGAGTTTGGATAAACATGATCTAATAAAATCAACAACGGAAATATCAGGAAATATCTAATTAAAACAATAACAATACTACTACAACCATCCTAATGATCTGGTGTCAAAAAGTACAACACTATTAAATATCAAAATACAAAGCTAATTCCTCAATACAACCGTGCATACAATAGAACAGTAATAAAGGAAATGAAGGAAAGAGAATTTCAAGGTCTGTGGACGTAATAGCAGCTACCGCGTAGTCTCTCAAGTATTAGTACCAACACAAGTCTAGAAGTCACCACATACGGAAGTACCTGGATCTGGACACGAAGTGCACAGTGTAGTATGAGTACAATCGACCCCATATACTCAGTAACTAACAAACCTAACCTTGGACTGAAAGCAGTGACGAGCTTAGAAGAAATAGTCAGATATTAATATATAAAGGAAATAGTATAAGTAAATAGCCCAATGATATCATGTTCAACTTGTTCACATTACGGGAATTTAGACATACTTTCCAAGTATGATAGTTAAAGCCCAACAAAGAATAAACATCTCATTTATTAGCTAGCATAAGGAAAGTACATCGCTATACCTATATGTCAAATATAGATGTCAAATCAATATCATCCTAGTGGAACCATCAAAAATCACCACACTCAGTAGACTCACTGTGCCTGGCATAATGTCCCTCACCATCTCACACACAACACTCAGCACTGTACGGATGTCTAAGATATATTCCCCTCACCAAAGCACGTGTATATATATCACTGTATTTGCGCCCACTGCTCGCATGTCAGACTCCGGAGGGGCGGATCCTGCCTAAGTGCTAATCAAAAGTCAAAATGGCCTATTGCAACGCGCAACTCGATCCAAATATCAGTAAATAGCCAATAAGGTTTATTGCGGCATGAAACTCGATCCAAATCTCACTCACAACATGACTTTATGGCCCATATTACTCAACAACCTTTCAAGTCTCAAAGGCCCATAACCTCACAGAACTCAGCCCAACAATATCACATATAGAAAACAACAACATTTGCCGAATTAAACAAGGACTATATAGAGACTAAGGTATGGTATGTAAATGAGGAATTCATGACTGAGTATACAGTTATAGTTAAGGCAAACAATTCAAAACAATAGAAAATAGCCCATTATGTCTCAACCAAATAAGCACATAGCCTAAGCATGATTTCTAACATGAATCATATCTCGAATAATCGAACGAGTAGGAAAAGCACGGATATAACAAAACGTGATGGCAAAACATGTCTGACAATAGTCTAAAGTCAACTCGAATCATGAATACTCTGGTGTACTCACTCACGCCCGTCACCTAGCAGGTGCGTCACCCCAACTCAACTCATTTAATATAGTTCTCAAGGTTAATTACTCTTAAATCCAATTTTAGAAATGTTACTTACCTCAGAACGTGCAAATCAAAACTCAAAAACGCCCTTGCCACGCGAATCGGCCTCTGATCATCAATAAAAACCATCAGAAACAATTCTAAATGATAAATCTAAAGTCTTGAATAAAATATGCAAACTCAACCCAACAAGTCAACCCTGGGCCTGCACCCCTTAACCTAACAAAATTCACAAATTCTAAACATCTATTCAAATACGAGTCCAACCGTAAAAATTTCATCCAATTCCAACCACAAATGAATTTTTAACTTCCAATCACACCCCAATCCAAGTTTAATGTAATTAATGAACTTTTAACTTCCAAAACTCATGTCGAACCATAACAAATAAACTTTGAATGACCTCATGCAAGTTTGAATGACACAACGGACCTATTCTGACTCCCGAAACCTAAATCCGAACCCGATAGTCAACTCTTGGTCAAACCTCTCAACTTTCAACTTTCCAACTTTTGCCAAAAAGCACCAAATCAACCTACAGACCTCCAAATCCGCATCCAGACATGTGCCAAAGTCCAAAATCAACATATGAAGCTATTGGAATCATCAAAATACTATTCCGGAGTCATCTACACAAAAGTCAAACTACAATCAACTCTTTTAACTTAAGCTTCCAACGTTGGGACTAAGTGTCCTTGTTCACTCTGAAACTTTGCTGAAACCAATCCAACCATCTTGACAAGTCACATAACTATAATTGAACATAGAAGAGGCAATTAATAGGGGAATAGGGCTAAAATACACAAAATGACCGGCCGAATCATTATATTCTCCCCCTCTTAAATAAACGTTCGTCCTCGAATGAGTCTAGAATAATACCCAGAGTCTAAAATAGGTGTGGATATCTGCTCCACATCTCCTGGTCGGTATCCCATGTATCATCCTTGATTGGATGACCCCTCCAATGCACCTTTACCGAAGCTATGTTCTTTGATCTCAACCTTCGAACCTACCGGCCCAAAATGACCATCGACTCCACATCATAAGTCAAATCTCCATCTAACTGCACCGTGATGAAGTCCAAAATATGTGACAGATCACCATAATACTGCCAGAGCAAAGATGCATGGAACACTAGGTGAAATACCGATAGACTAGGTGGAAAGGTAAGTCTGTAGGCCAC
This sequence comes from Nicotiana tabacum, assembly GCF_000715075.1. NCBI lineage: Eukaryota > Viridiplantae > Streptophyta > Magnoliopsida > Solanales > Solanaceae > Nicotiana > Nicotiana tabacum. The sequence continues at coordinate 34,739,283 of NC_134092.1, read as the reverse complement.
CTCTCCCCCACTCTCAAGACCTCAAAGGGACCAATATACCTAAGGTTCAACTTGGCCTTCTTCCCAAACCTCATCACACCCTTCATGGGTGAAATTCTGAGTAGAACCTTCTCACCCACCATGTATGAAACATCACAAACCTTTCTGTTAGAATAAATCTTCTGCATGGCATGTGTTGTACGAAGCTGCTCCTGAATCATCTTCATCTTCTCCAAGGCATCACACACCAAATCAATGCCCAACAACCTGGCCTCCCCAGGCTGAAATCAAACAACCGGACAATGACATTTCCTCCCATATAAGGCTTTATAAGGAGTCATTTGGATACTCGATTGAAAGTTGTTATTGTAGGAGAACTCTGCGAGCGGTAGAAACTGATCCCATGAACCTTCGAAATCAATAACACATGCACATAACATGTTCTTCAAGATCTGAATAGTATGCTCGGACTGTCCATCCATCTAAGGATGAAATGCAGTACTCAGCTCAACCCCTATACTCAATTGTACCTGTGTGCCCATCTCTTGATGCACCGCTCTCTAAAACTGCGACCTGAACTGTGTGCCTCGATCCAAAATGATAGACATGGGCACACCATGAAGGCAAACTGTCACGCTTCGACCTCGAGGAGCGTAACTGGCGCTCAAATAAGATACCCCGGCCAAGCAAGCCTATTTTATGCCATCTATCCAATATTACCCATGACTAATTTAAAATCAATATCAAGAGATATACATGAGGAAAATAAAGTTTTCCACATTCCTTTTCCATTATTCAAATGATATCCATTTACGATTTCCAAAATATTACAAGTTTTTAGATATGATGAAAAATAGGTTTGCCAAATACCAATATTTCTAGTTCAATTCCCAACATCAGACACCACCCCCAACCTATCTACGTAGCCTCTAAGTACAACATAAGTGAAGAATGGAGGTGCCGACGACAAGGCCCCGACAATACCTCAAAGGAAAAAATACAATGTCAAATGACATAAAGCCCGGAACATAGTATGGCTCACCAAAATCTACTGAGTAGAGAGTAACTACTAACAAGGATCACGACCACCCGCTAATGAACCACCTTCATCCATTGAAGATGCAGTGCCCCCCCCCCCAAAGGGACATTAGTACATATGGAATAGTACTAGTATGCAAAGCTAAATTTCCTCTTTTGAAATAGAATGCCAATATAAGAAAGGGGAAAAACTATGGAAACAACAAGTTACAATCAACAATATCCAAATGCCAAGTTTAAAACGTAACAATTTTAAAGATAGCAGATACAATATATATATATATATATATATATATATATATATATATATATATATATATATATATATATATATATATATATTTGGTTGGGAGATCATTAGTACCTATATACCACCATGTCTTTAGCATGAGTTTGATCATGCCCGATCGGCTAGGCAATCTCACCCAAAGACATTCAATCTACACAAAGCGGCCCCGCCGCCTCACCCTAATGTGTGCAAGTGGAGGTGTAATTACAATCACAATCTCTACACAAAGAGGCCGCGCCGCCTCACCCTAATGTGTGCAGGTGGGGGTGTAATCACAATCGCAATCTCTACACAAAGCAGCCCGCTGTCTCACCCCAATATGTGCGGGTGGAGGTGTATCACGATCACAATCTCTACACAAAGCGGCCCCGCCGCCTCACCCCAATGTGTGCGGGTGGAGGTGTATCACAATCGCAATCTCTACATAAAGCGGCTCCACCGCCTCACGCCAATGTGTGCGGGTGGAGGTGTATCCCAATCATAATGTCAATTACAATTTCCAGCACAATCACCACCATGTGTGCTGCATGGCGTCCAATCACGACCCGACCGGCTAGGCCGTCTCACCACAATGTCGTGTGGATCGACATCACCCTTTTCTAGTAATCATTTCATCCCAATAAAGGGGAATATTATGATCACAACAATCACATCCCAAATAAGGGGAATGATCACAATGTACCCTACACCCGCACGTGTAGTTTCGGGGTTAGGTTATTCCAACCTACACTTCCTCGGCGACTAACAATACTCCTAAAAACATTTTGTTTTGCACATAAAGGAAGCAAAAGTACAAATATATTTTATATTCACCTTATTATCTTTCACACTATATATATATATTCATTAGTACTTTCAACCATTCACAACATCGTTATTTCCTTGGCTCTCTTGACCATACTTATGATTCTTTCATATTCCACACTTTCATTTCTTTAATTTCAAGGATCATCATCAGAAACATCAACATATCGAATATTCTAGAAATCATAACTTCAAGTTCATTCGTAACGAAGGCTTTAAACACAATACTTTTCTTTCCAAAAAATGGAGCAAAATGACTTGCAATTGAAGCACAAGTTAAAATCATAAATGAGTGGTACACCACTTATTCTTGAAATACTTTTCCCAAAAAGGTAATACACAATTTCAACTCATGAGTATGTAAGAACTCAAATCCTATTGGAAATATTTATAAAGGAAATCATGGTGCCGTACGATTTAAACACGACTTCAAATCAAATGCACTAGTTACCATAACCATGGCCACATTTTATATCTCACTCTCATTTCTTTCACTTTCAAGAATATTTATAGATCATTATCAATAAGAGCATTTGGAATCAAGGCCTTAAGCATAAATATGAACAATAGGGGTCTTAGGCTCATTGAGTTTTCTTTCACAATTGGGCATAGCAACTTGCAATTTAAACATGATTTGAAATCATACTATCTCGACATATTGGTCACACTAGGATACATTACCGATGGAGAACATAAGATAATAGGCGTATTGGGTGCATATTTATAGTATATATCTTTCCACACAAGCTTATTTAGAATAGTCAAATATATAAGGAATAACTCGGAACATGGGAATAAGGAACTTGGGCCAACCATACTTGAAACTTACGGGAACATCATGGAATTCGATTGTAAGAGAGAAGTTTAGCCAACATACCTTGTTTGAGATTTCCTTAAGTTACTACAACGCCCAACACTTTTAGCAATAATAATCTATAGGAAGATAGAGAAAATTGGTTAATAATTAGAAGGATTCCCATGCTGTAACTCTGTTAGGAATTTTGTCAAATATCTAGTATGCAAAATAGACTACAAAGCTCTACAATGGTAATCCTTTCCTCCCTCAACCAATTTCAACAAGAAACTAACCAAAATGGTTCATTAACCCCACATACTAGAACTTTTGTCACATGCATGACCTATTTCCAACCCCACAATATACTTGAACTCATAACCTCTTGCATGAAAGCTTAGGGGTAGGACTTACCCGGATAAATGATAATCTAGTGATTGGCTTCCTTGATTCTTGAAGATTAGTGCAATAATAGGTGGTTAGAAAGCTAGATTTCCTATTTCTCTCTCTAAAATACTCTTACCTCTCTCTAAAATCATCAGACATACGCTTCAAAATGATCCCCTAAGGCTATTTATCAAAGTGGGGTCGGGTTATATAAATAGGAAAATGGAACCTCCGAACTCAGATCTCCGGTCACAGAATAGACCGCAGAACAGATATGGAGCCCGCAAAATGGACTGCAAAAGTGATGCCGAAAACTGGAATTATCTAGACCGGTGTGCCACCTTCAGACCATTTATGCGGCTGTAGAGTGGACCGCAGAATCACTCTCCAAAATTCTTCATGCCAAATATGCGATGGATGTGTGGACTGCAAAACAACTATGCGATTGCATAATGGACCAAAGAACACCCTTCAAAATTCAACAAATTATGTGCTCAACTCCGCGATGATTATGCGGCTCGCGGAGTGGTTCTGCGGTTGCGAACATGACCATAGAACTGCCTTCTTCTGCCAAAATATTTTCATCAACTCTTTAGTGTATTCTTCAAATAATACTGAATAGTCTGAAATAAAGTGATAATCTAATAAACGACGTAATCCAAATGCAATCCAAGAAACTAGTGTCACGTATACATGACGTCTAGAGTACTACAAATAATAGTCTAAATAAAACATAACTTTCTGAATCAAAGTAAACAACTAAGATGACATAGAAGGGGACTTCAGGGCTGCGGATGCCGTGCAGTTATACCTCAAGTCTCCTTTGATTTCTAGATCCGGGCAATCTCACTCAGCGCTGCTGAGACTCACTCCGGTATTAGCAGAAAAAAGTGTAATATGAGTACAACTGACCCCATGTACTTTGTAAGTGCCGAGCCTAACCTCGACAAAGCAGTGACGAGGCTAAGGTGGGTTACTTACAATAACCAATACGCAATAATAATAATAATAGGAAAAACAAAAAAAGGATGTAAACTAGTTAATGCATGAAAACGAACTCGAAATCCAACTACCAGAGCCCAGAATAACACGTCTCATAACTCATCTCAAATACCGAGGTAAATCCAACAATCACAAACAAATACCACATGTATAATCCGTTGTGATGCGCAACCCGATCCCACCATATCATCATCTATCAATATCATAATCCGTCCTTATTCCGCCTTTGTTGCGGCATGCAACCTACTCCCCAAACAATTTCAATCAACAAAAAGCAATTCAACAACCAAAATTTACAAGAATTTCTACATCAAGAGAGTAAATGTATGAGGCAATGAAGAATCACATAATAATCAAAGGATCTCTAGCAACTCGAATGTCTCAACTTATTAATTCATCGGTATCCACCAATTAAACAACTCATGGAAGTGAAACCACGTTATAGAAGGAAACATACATTACAAACCTATAAGGCAAGTAAGATACATGAAAATTTAGATATGCAAGTAAAGCAAGTAGGGTCAAGTAACAAATAAGCATGGAGTCATGAAAGTGATGAACAACTTAATACAAGAATAACTAAATGACAAGTAACAATTATGGCATAGAAGTCAATAAAGCTTGTAATAATTAAGGCATGAAACAAGATATATCATGAAATAATTAAAACATGGAAGCAAGTATCATGACAGCGTATATACACTCGTCGCCATGCATATACGTTGTTTCCCACATAATTCACATAGCATGTAGTTCAAGGTTCCCTAATTCCCTCAAATCAAGGTTAGACCTAATACTTACCTCACTCCAAAACTCAAGCAATCAATCAACCACAACCTTAACTTTCAAACAAGCCTCCAAACCAACCAAATCTAGTAAATTATCGACCAAATGATTCAAAATAAGCTTTAGAAACTACCCATTAATGAAAGTGGTTCAATCTTGATCATTTTTTAAAGAGTCAACAAAAGTCAACCCCGTATCCGCTTGGTCAAAACCCGAGGTTCGGACAAAAACCTGATTACCCATTCATCGCCGAGCCCGGTTATGTGATTTGTTTTGAAATTCGACCTCAATTTGAGGTCTAAATCTCAATTTTACAAAAATTCCCAATTCTACACAAATCCCTAATTTCTACCATGGAAATCCTAAATTTGATGTTAAAATTTCATTAAAAGTAATGGATAATTGAAAGGAAATGGATTAGAGTCACTTGCCAATAAATTTGGGAAGAAAAGTCTCTTGAAAAATCGCCTCTAGAGTGTTTAGGGTTGAGAAATAATATAAAATGAACTAAGTTATGTTTTTCACCTCTTTTACCTAGTTGTAGATGTCGCAATTGTGATGTCTTGTTCGTAATTGCGAGCATCACAAATGTGAGACAAGGGTCGCAAATACGAACCCTATCACAGAAATCCATACATCGCAATTGCGAATAGACCCACATTTTCAAATGCGGACAAATACTTCGCAAATGCGAAGATAACTCAAGAGCACACTAAGTCGCAAATGTGACTATGAGATCGCAAATGCGACCTCTAATAGTTCACAAATGCGAACAAGTTCTTTGCAAATGCGAAATTACCCAATCCAGCCTATGCCTGCAAATGCAAATTATTGTTTGCAAAAGCGAGGCTCACAATTGCAAGCTAGACCAAACATGCATACAAGTGTAATAATATTATACAAACTTGCCCGCATAACAGAATCACCAAAATAACATCTAAATCTACAAATCAACCCTCAAAAGGAATGAAATTTCAAAGTAAATTCAGGAACAACTATTATCACATCTAAATGTCCGAATCATGTCAAATCAATTCTGAATTTGTAACGACCCGACCGGTCATTTTATACTCTAGTGTGACATTCAGCAGTTTGAGGCCATGAGCAACTTCACTTCAGATATTATGACTGGTACCCGTGGTCGGAATTGAAATTTTGGAAGTTCATAGTTGATTTGAAAAGAAAATTCTCATTTAGGAAGCTTTAAGTTGGAAGAATTGACTAAGGTTGTATTTTTGAGTAAATGATCTCGAAATTGGGATTTGAAGGTTCCAACAGGTTCAGATGATGAATTCGGACATGGGTTTATATCCGGATCGGGTTTTGGATGACCCGGGAGCGTTGCGGTGCCTATTGTGGAAGTTGGCATTTTGGAAGAATTTTATAAATTTGGGTTGAAGTGCATTTCAATGCTGTCAATTTCCGTTTGGGATTCCGAGGGAATAGTTCCGTATCGTGATTCTGGCACTGGGAACGCGTCCGAAAGTGGATTTGGAGGTCCGTAGGTCATTTTGGAGTCATTTGGCTAAAGCTAGAAATTTGTAGGTTTTTGAGAAGTTTGACCGGAAGTAGACTTTTTGATATCAGGGTCGGAATCCGATTCAGGAAGTTGGAGTAGGTCCGTAATGTCAAATGTGACTTGTGTGCAAATTTTGAGGTCAATCGGACGTGATTGGTAGGTTTCGGTATCGAATGTAGAAGTTAAAATTTTAAAGTTCATAAAGCTTGAATTGAGTTACGATCCATTATTGTGATGTTATTTGATGTGATTTGAAGGCTCGACTAAGTTCATAATGTGTTTTGGAACGCGTTGGCATAATTGGTTGAGGTCCCGAGGCCCTCGGGTGTGTCTCGTATCGAGTTCGGACGGCTATTGGACTTTGAGGAATTGCTAGTTTCTGGGCATCTGGTTTTGCTTCTCTGCGATTGCGAAGAAAGGGCCGCGATCGCCAAAGGTTAAGTGGACTGGTGGGATTTATACTCTACGTGATTGCATATAATGGTTCGCGTTCGCGGAGGGTCGAGCGGGAGGTTATTCGCGTTCGCGTCGGGGCTATCGCGAACGCGTTGTGTTAATGGGGCTGGCCCGTTTGGTGAAGGTTGTTCTATGCGATCGCGTTCTGGGCATCGCGTTAGCAAAAGGGAAGCTTTTAGGTAGCTGTTGATTGGCCTTCACGATCAAGAGTGGATTTCCGCGATCGCGAAGGGGAAAGACCCGGGCAGTGTTCTTTTAAAATTGAGGTTTTGGCTCATTTGCACTTCATTTCCTCCATGGGAGCCGGTATTGCAGCGATTTTGGAGCTCCATCTTCATCATCTATGTCAAGGTAAGTGATTCCCACCTATTGCAAGTTAAATACAAGGTTCATATACAGATTTAGATATGAAAACTAGTAGAAATTTGAGATTTTGAAGAAAGACCTAGAACTTGGTATTTTGGATTTTTGCCACAAAATTTGGGCATGGAATTGGGAATAAATCATATATTTGAGTTCATAAGACTATGGGTAATAATTATCTTCGAAAATATTCGAAATCCGGGCACGTGGGCTCGAGGGTGATTTTATCGACTTTTCGAACAAAGTTGGGAAGTGTTGTAAATAGGATTATAATGAGTATTATAGTATATATTTATGGATTTGCTTACTTGTTTACTAGTTTTGGAGCGTTGGGCATCGATTTGAGTTGATTGAATGGCTTGGCAGCCGGTTATGAAACATCGGAGTGAGGTAAGTCTCCTTTCTAACCTTGTAAGAGGAAATTAACCCCATAGGTGAATTAAATAAATATTTGTATCTAATTGTGGGGGCTACGTACGTACAACGTGGCGAGAGTCCGTACATAGCTACTATTATGCTATTGTCTGGGTAGTTTAAGACCCGTATCATTCTATACTTGGAATGTTCGTGTCCTTACTTGTTAATATAATCACTTAGTCATGATAGAAATTGATAAAAGAAATGTATAAGGTTAAATTCACTTACCTGAAGGTTTGTATGAGATACTTGACTGTAAATGAGAAACTTGTGTTTTCTTAAAAATAATTGTTATTTGTGGATCGGGCCGAGCGCCTCAGTAGTAAATAGATGCATCTATGGTTCGCGCCATTCGACCCTCTGACAGTGCACAATTCAAATATTTGTTGGATAGGGTCGTACGACCTTGGCATGATTTGCGCTTGCTTGTATTGCTTGCCTTGAAATTTATAAATACTGATATTGCCTCCTCGGCCTGAGTTAAATTGTTAAATAATGGGAGATGAATTTGGAGATTTTTTAATTATGAAAGAACTACTTACTTACTTCAAAATATTGAGATTGCAACCGTTCATATAATCTATACTTAATTATATCATTGATATCCTATTTATAGCCCATAGTAAGTGTCGAAGTCAACCCCTCGTCACTACTTATTCGGGGTTAGGCGGGATACTTACTCGGTACGCGTTGATTTACGTAGTCATACTACTCTTGCTGCACATTTTTGTGCAGCCACACATATGTTTAGCAGCCTTGTGGGCGCAGAGGCGCAATTATGGCGGGGACTTAGGTGAGCTACATTCTGTATGATGCACCGCAGCCAGCAGAGTCTCCTTCAGAGTATTGTATTTTTCTTTCTTGTCCAAATTTGTATTCCGGACAGTTATTGTATTTTATTTTAAATTTCTAGAAAAGGCTCATGAACTTGTGACACCGGGTTCTGGGATGGTTATGGGATGTTCAATATTGGAATTGGAAATATTGTTATTTATTCTGTAAATTCATCTTTTATTAGATAAATTGAAGTAAATTTACGATTTCAAAAATATTAAAATGAGAATTTAATTAACTATTTAGTGTTGGCTTGCCTCACAGTGGTGTCCGGCGCCATCACGACCTTTAACGAATTTTGGATCGTGCCAGAATTCCACCAAATTTTGCAGACAAGTTTCAAGTAACGATACAGACCTATTCCAAGTTTGAACATCAAAATCCAAATCCATTAGTTATGAAGTCAACTTACAGTCAAACTTAGGAAATTTTCAAGCTTTCAAAATACTAGTTTTCGGCAAAAATGAGACAAATCAATTTAGGGACCTCCAATTTCAATTCTTGGCATATGCTTAAGTCCGAAATCACGATACAGATCTACCGGAATCGTCAAAACACCAATCCAAGATTGTTTTCACAAAATGATGACCGTGGTCAACTCATGTTGTTTTTAAAGCCAAAAATCTTGTTTTCTTCAAATTTTTGCATATAAGCTTTTCAAAAAAGCGACACGGACCACACACACAAACCAAGAAAAATCAAATGAAGGTAATGGAGGTGTTGGAACATGGAATTAAGGGCTACTACTCAAAATGACCTATCGAGTCATCACATTCTCCACCTCTAAAACTAACGTTCATCCTCGAACATACATAGAAAGGTACCTGGATTGGTGAAAATGTGTGGGTATCTACTCCATATATCAGACTCGGACTCCCACATAGCTGCCTCGATTGGATAACCTCTCTACTACACTTTAAATGAAGGATAACTCTTAGACCTCAACTTCTGGACCTGCCGGGATAGAATGGCAATCGGGTCCTCCTCATAAGTCAAATCTTTATCCAATTGGACTGAGCTGAAATCTAATACATGGGATGGATCACCATGATACTTTTGGAGCATGGAGACATGGAACACTGGTTGACTGTTGATAAGCTAGGTGGCAATGCAAGTTTGTAGGTCACCTCACCAACTCACTCTAGGATCTCAAAGGGTCCGATATACTTAGGGCTTAACTTGCCCTTCTTTCCGAACCTCATCACACTCTTCATGGGTGAAACCCGAAGCAAAACCCTCTTTCCAACCGTGAATGCAACATCACGAACTCTCTGATTGGCATAACTCTTCTTCCTAAACTACACCATACGAAGCCGATCCTGAATCTTCTAAACCTTTTCCAAGGCATCCTGAACCAAATAAGTAGCCAACAACTGAGCCTTTACCGTCTCAAACCAACCAACTGGATATTGACACCGACTCCCATATAAGGTCTTCTAAGGAGCCATCTGAATACTCGATCAGTAGCTGTTGTTGTAGGCAAACTCCGCAAGTGGTAATAACAGATCCCAAGATCCCCCAAAATCCATAACACAGACGCAAAACATATCCTCCAATATCTGAATGGTGCGCTCTGATTGCCGGTCCATTTGGGGGTGAAATGTTGTACTCAACCCAACTCGCGTGCCTATCTCCCGTTGTACGGCCCTCCAAAAATGTGATATGAACTGTGTGCCCCTATCAGAAATAATGGACACTAGTACAGCATGCAGACGAACAATCTTGCAAATATAGATCTCAACCAATCGCTCTAAAGAATAGGTAACTGCCACTGGAATAAAATGCACTAACTTGGCCAACCTGTCCACAATTACCCATACAACATAAACTTTCTTCTTAGTCCATGGGAGCCTAACAACGAAATCCATAGTAATACGCTCCCACTTCCACTTAGGAATCTCAAGCCTCTGATGCTCGTACTTCGCTTGTTGGCAATTCAAACACTGAGCCACATGCACAACTATATCTTTATTCATTCTTCTTCACCAATAATGCTTCCTCAAATCCTGACATATCTTGGCGGCACCCGGATGGATGGAATACCGCAAATTGTGGGCCTCCTCAAGAATCAACTCATGCTGACCATCCGCATTGGGCACAAAAATCTGACCCTGCATCCTCAATACCCCATCATTCCCAATAGAAACCTTCATGGCATCACCATGCTGCACCATGTCCTTAAGGATAAGCACATGGGGGTCGTCATACTGATGATATCTTATGCGCTCATACAAAGAAAACCGAGAAACCGTGCAAGCAAGAATCCGACTAGGCTCCAAATAATCTAACCTCATGAACTTATTGGTCAAGGCCTTAACATCTGATGCTAGCGGTTTCTTACCAACTAGAATATATGCAAGGCTACCCATACTCACAGCCTATCTACTCAAGGCATCGGCCACCAGATTGGCTTTCCTGGGATGATATAAAATTGTGATATCATAGTCTTTTAACAGCTCTAACCATCTCTGTTGCCTCAAGTTTAGATCCTTTTGGTTAAACTAGTACTGTAGACTCTGATGATCTATGAATACCTCACACGACACACCGTAGAGGTAATGCCTCCATATCATCAATGCTTGAACAATCAATGCCAACTCTATATCATGAACATGGTAATTCTTCTCATAAACCTTCAACTGTCGAGACACGTATGTTATCACCTTGCCATCCTGAATCAATACTACACCAAGCCCAATACATGATATATCATAATACATAGTATAGGATTCTGACTCGTGGGTAATACCAACACCAAAGATGTAGTCAAGGCAGTCTTGAGCTTCTGAAAGATCAACCCACACTCAGCTGACCACCTGAGTGGGGCACCCTTCTAGGTCAATTTAGTCAATGAGGCTGCGATGGATGAAAACCCCACATGAACCGGCGATAATACTCTCTAAACCCAGGAAGCTCTGAATCTTTGTAGCTGAAGTAGGTCTAGTCCAGTTTTGAACTCCCTCAATCTTCTTAGGATCCACTTTAATGCCCTCGGCAGACACAACATGTTCCACAAAGGTAACCGAGTCCAACCGAAACACACACTTTGAAAACTTGGCGTACAACTGACTATCGCTCAGGGTCTAAAGTACCACCCAAAGATGTTGCTCATGCTCCTCTCGACTACAAAAGAATATCAAGATATCATTATGAAGACGATCACTAAAGAATCCAAATATGGCTTAAATCCTATATTCATCAAATCCGTAAATGTTGTTGGGGCATTTATCAAGCCATATGACATCACTAGGAACTCATAATGTTTGTACTAAGTCCGAAAATCTATCTTAGAGACATTTGATGCTCTAGTCTTTAATGAATGGTATCCAGATCGCAAATAAATATTCGAAAATGCTTTGGCACCCTGAAGCTGATCAAATAAGTCATAAATCATTGGCAAGGGATATTTGTTCGTGATAATGAATATTTTCAACTGCAGATAACCTATACACATCCTCATCGAACCATCCTTCTTCTTCACAAATAACACTGGCGCACCCCAGGGCGAGATACTAAGTCTAATGAATCCTTTATCAAGAAAATCCTGCAACTGCTCCTTAAGTTCCATTAACTCATGTGGCTTCATGTGGTGTGGTGGAATAGAAATGGGCTGAGTACACAAAGCCAAGTCAATACAAACATCAATATCGTTGTCGGGCGGCATCCTCGATAGATCTACAAAACATACCTATGGAAACTCACGCACAACAGGTACTGAATCCATGGAAGGAACCTATGCACTAGAATCACGAACATATGCCAAATATGCTAGACATCCCTTCTCGACCATATGCCGAGCCTTCACATAAGAAATAACTTTGCTAGTAGAATGGCAAGGAGTCCCCCTCAACTCTAATTGGGGAAACCTTGGCATGGCTAAGGCATCTTGGCGTGACAGTCCAATATAGCATGATAAGGTGACAGCTAATCCATGCCCAAAATAACATTAAAGTCCACCATATCAAGAAGTAGGAGATCTACACTAGTCTCAAAGCTCTCGATAGAAAACACATACTAGCAATAAACATGATCTATAATAATATAATATCCCACATGCGTTGACACATATGCATGAGCACTCAAAGAATCACGAGGCACAATCAGATATGAAGCAAAATAGGATCACACGTAGAAATAAGTTGGAACAAGATCCTAGAAGTCTCTCCTCTCCAACCTTTTCACCCTCGGCATCGCCAACGTTATAGTCTTAGTGTGATAATCGAGGATAGCGTGATATGGAGACAACAAATCCATACCCAAATGACCAACTGCCATCTCATAACACCCAATAGTCACCACATACGATCGATATATGCGGTCCATGATAATAGAATCGCCCACCAGCATAGATACACGAACATGCATAACCAAGGAAATACAAGGCATATCCAAATTACGAGCAAAGTATGATGACACATATGAATAACTAGAACCAAGGTTAAATAATATTAAATCATGCACGTGGCACACTGAAATACCTGTGATCACAACATCGGAAGCAAATGCATATGGTCTAACAGTAATGCATAGAAATGGGCCTGACCACCACCTAATCCCTCTAGGGCAACCTCAACCCGTACAACCTCCACCCCGAGCTCGCTGAGCGGGTGTTGTAGCAACTAGTGTGGGAGTCATAGCATAACCTATCAGCTGCATGGGACCTCCGATAAGATGCGGGAAATACCTTCTCACATAACCCAACTCCCCATACTAATAGCATCCTCGACCTAAGGATGAATGCGGGGCTTGAACTGGACCCCGAGAACTAGAACAACCACTAGAAGAACCTGATGCTGACGAAACCTAAATGGATGGAGCACGATACGAGCTCTGAGCTAGAAGTTCATAGAACCGGATGAGTGTTGTATGAACCATGGCTAGTTGATGCACCACGAAGAACCTGAGGAGGCATTTCAACGGGTCTAAAGGATGGCCTCGTTTGTGATGCAACTGACCTCCAAATGAGGTACCACTAAAACAACCAAACCATAAGGCCTCTTTCCCGAATGCTTCTCGCGCTCAATCCTATGAACCTGCTCGAAGTGTGTAGCAATATCGACCACCTGGTCAAACCTAGCATCTTACTTTGCATCTCGAGCCAAACTGTAGCGTAGACCACAATTGAGGCCATCAATGAACTCCTAGTCCTCTCTCTCTCTCTTAATGAGAACCATCCATATGTCATGACGGGCCAAATCTGCAAACCTCATCTCGTATTGGGTCACATGCATATCTCCCTAATGTAGCTGCTCAAAATCTCACGCAGCTCCTCTCTGCGAGTTTGGGGAACAAAATTCTCTAAGAAGAGAACTTAGAACTCATGCCACGTAAGTGGTGTTGTACCAGCTGGCCTGCTCAACTCATAAGCCTACCACCATTTGTAATTTTCCCCTGTCAGCTAAAAGGTAGTAAATGCAACCCCACTGGTATCCAAAATACTTTTTATGTGAAGAATCTGCTGACATCTGTCTAGAAAATCCCGAGCATTGTCTGACTCCCCTCCGCTGAACACTGATGGCTTATGCCTCCCAAACCGCTCTAACCTCTTCTGCTCCTCATCAATCATAGGTGAACCAACCTTAATTAAAGCAGAAATAATTGGTTGAACTGGTAACACCCCTAGTGTTGGATAACCCTGAGCTAGCTGTTTTGTAGTACAGGCGACATGAGCAAGGGCTCCTCATCTTATGAGGTAGTTAGTGCAGCTGGCATTGAAACCGCCTGAGCCAAGCTCGTGCACACAGTCAAAATCTAAGAAGAAGTCTTTTGAAGATTGAGAATAACAATGGGTACCACCAGTGTCTTAGCTGGTCCCACTGGCTCAACAATATCTAAAACCTACTCCTCAACTCGAGCAACTAGTGGCTCCACAGGTGTTGCTCTAGTTGTAGTGCGATCCCTGACACAACCTCTACCGTGACCTTGGCCTCTCGAGACCCTAACTGGTGATACTGGTGGTCGTCTTCCTGATCCTCTTGCATGTGTCCTCACCATCTGTGAGAGAATATAAGAGTTAAGGTTAAAACTTTGGAAATAATAAATTCGCATGACATGAATGCAAGAAAGTGAAGTTTTCATAATAGTTTAGTAGTCTCTCGAAGATAAGTACACACATCTCCATACCGATCCGAAAGACTCTACTAAACTTGCTCATGACTCATGAGACCTAAGCAACCTAGTGCTCTAATACCAACCTATCACGACCTAACAACCATCGGAGCAGTGACGACGCCTAACACAACTTGCTAGGCAAGCCAACAATCACACAATAACGATGAGTTTGTATAGAAATGATCTGATAAATTCAACAACGGAAATAGCATGAAATATCTGATGAAAACAACAACAATGCTACTACAACCATCCCAATGATCTAGTGTAAACAAGTACATGAGTACTTCTGAATATCAAAATACAAAGCCTATTCCTCAATACAACTGTCTGAACAGTAGAATAGTAACAAAGGAAATAAAAGGAAGAGAATTTCAATATTATACGGATGTAATAATAGCTTCCTTATAGTCTCTCAAGAATTGGTACCAACACAGCTTTAGCAATTACCACGTCCGGAAGTACCTAGATCTGCACACGAACTGCAAAGTGTAGTATAAGTACAACCGACCCCATGTACTCAATAAGTAACAAACCTCACCTTGGGCCAAAAGTAATGACGAGCTTAGAAGAAACAGTTAGAGATCAATATCAATAACCACTAATAACTCAAGATATAAAGGAAACAGTATAAGTAAATAACTCAATAATATCATGTTCAGCTTGTTCACATTACGGGAATTTAGTCATGCTTTCGAAGTATCACAGCTAAAGCCAAACACAAAATAAACATCTCATTTATCAGCCAGCATGCGAAAAGTACATCTCTATGCCAACATGTCAAATATACATATCAGATTAATATTATCCCAGTCGAACAATCAAGAATAACTACACTCAGTACACTCACGGTGCTCGAAACAATGTCCCTCACTATTTCACACACATCAGTCAACACTGTACGGATACCTATCATATATGCCCTTTACCAAAGCACATGTATATATATCTATGCTTGCACCCACTGTTAGCATGTCTGACTCCAGAGGGGCAGATCCTTCCCAAGCACTAATTAAAAGCCAATATGGCCTGTTACGGCGTGCAACCCGATCCAAAACTCACTCATAACACGGTTCTATGGCCCATATCACTGAACAACATCTCAAGTGTCAAAGGCCTACCACTTGGTAGAACTCAGCCGAACAATATCACATGTAGAAAACAACAGTAAGTGATGAATTAAACAAGTAATATACAGAGACTGAGGTATGACATGTAAATGAGAAAATCATGACTCAGGATACAGTTACAGATAAGGCAAATAGTAGGAAATAGCCCATTATGACTCAACTAAATAAGCGCATAGCCTAAGCAAGGTTTCTAACATGTATCATATCTCGAATAATCAAATGAGTAGGAAAAGCACGAATATAACAAAGAATGATGGCAAAACAAGTTCGGCAATAGTCTAAAGTCAACTCGAATCATGAATACTCTGGTGCACACACTCACGCCCATCACCTAGCATCTTATAACATAGTTCTCAAGATTAATTACCCTCAAATCCAAGTTAAGATATGTTACTTACTGCAAAATGCGCAAATTAGAACTCCAACAAGCCCTTGCCATGCAAATCGGTCTCTGAGCAACTCAAATCTAGCCAAAGCAACTTAGTATCATCAATATAAACCATCGGCAACAATTTCAAATTATTAAACTAAAGTCTTGAATCATATATGAAAATCCAACCCAAAAAGTCAACCCCGGGACTGCACCTTGGAACCTGATAAAATTTACAAATTCTGAACACCCATTAAAATACTAGTCCAACCATACCAATTTCATCCAAATCCAACCACAAATCGACCCTTAAATCATCAAGTCTCACTCTCCAACAACAAAGAAAAAATCCCCAAATTTCACCACCAATTCACATAAACTAGGTATAATAATCAATGAGTAATCAATATCTATCATCAAAAGTGATTAAACTTGACTTACCTCCTCAATTGGAACAAAAGGTCTCCCAAAAATTGCCCATTAGTCGAGCTCCAAAACTCCTAAAATGAGAAAACATACCAAAACTCCTAGGCTTCAGGAACATTCAAAGTCCCACCCACGTACGATTGCACCAAAACTCCTAGGCTTCAGCAACCTTCAAAGTCCATAAATGATCTACCAACCACCCAAAATACACTCGAGCCCCTCGAGACACCATCCAAACATACCAACAAGTCCTAAAACACGATACAAACTTACTCGAAACATTAAATCACATCAAACAATATCAAAACCATGAATCGCACCCCAATTCAAGCCTAATGAAACTAATAAACTTCTAATTTCTAAAACTAATGCCGAATCACATAAAAACTTCGAATGACGTCAAATTATGCACACAACTCCCAAAATCCGAACCCGATATCAAAAAGTCAACTCTCAGTCAAACCTCTCAACCTTCCATACCTTCAACTTTCCATTTTTTGCTAAAAAACATCAAATCAACCAACACCAAATCAATCCCTCTTTCCCCTACCTCTCTATATTATCTCAACTCACCGTTCAAAGAGGCAAGGGTATGATTTCTTTTTTGCTCATTCAAATCAAGCATGCATGGCCATATATCTTGTCCCCATACTATGAATCCTTCTATTTTCTTTCCATTTCCACTGATGAAATTCAAAGGCCCTAATTCTGAAACCTTAGACCAAAGGGTGAAACCTCAAATCATCTAAGATCTCTTATGTTCTTTCAAATCGAAGCATATAAGGAGCCTCTTCAGAATTCATTATGAAGATTCTTTACCCAGAGGTCAAACGTAGTGACCTATGGATTTTGTAGCTTTGTCCAATGGGTCGTCGCCATCAACGACCAACTTACTCCACTCCAGTATTCACTCCACTCCAGTACACATGTAAAATCATTACTAGATTCCCCCTCTGTCTTCTGATTTTCACTCAATTAGCTATCATCATCTACCATGCGTCACTCTCCACTACTGATTTTGAATTCGTAAAGCCTTAGAGCATTAAATGTCATTATAAAAAGGGATCTTTAATGTTCTTACAATAAGAACCTAACACTAAAAACACATACAGTCACGAACATACTAAGCACAACAACACTACAAAAACTAGGGTTTCTGGTCTTAGGTCTCTTACTGTCTTCCTCTCTTTTGCCGAGTTCTTTGCTGGTTCAAGCTTGAAGGTTTATGGGATCTTTGAGCTACAAAAAGAATTCATTTGGTCTGCTGCCCATAAGAAGGTCAACATCTTTCTCTCCCTTTTTCTTTCGTTCATCTCTCTAAATGATTTAGATATGTCGATGTTAAGTTCTGTTGATTATAATCATGATGTATGTGTTTGACATGTTTGATATTTATGTTTTGTTAGTTTGACAACCTTTTATGATCATCTTGTTCTGTTATGATTCTCTAAAGTAATAATCGATTAGGTAAATGATAATTATTGATCTTTGTTCTGAGTTTTCCTACAGTCTCCATGCCTAATTTATTATATGGTTATGTTCAATATAAACTTCATAGTTCTGACTGACTTACAATAACTCATCTCTATTTTATTGCACTTCTGTAATTTTGTGAGATTTGGAAGCTAAATTTACTACCTGATAGTTATTGCTAAAATGAAACCTGAACTTGTTCAAGACTTATATCCCTGCTTCTGAACATTAGTTTGAACTTACAATGCCTAAACACTTTCTTGTCTACCTGTGTTTGTTAAACTGCCTCTGAGTTGCCACTATGGTCCTTACTCCATTTGATTATTATAACTGTTAAACCAATCATGTTCATATTTTTCTTTCACCAGTGATACTGTTATAATGTTCACTTCTGCATATTATTCCCTGCATCTTATTTGTTTATGATCAAGTTCATTATTTGGTAATCTTAACTAATGTACACTTGAAAATTCAATATGTCTATGTCACTTAACTAAGTTGAAAGAATCTAAGTATTTAGATGCTTTCTTCTCTGTATCTGCACCTCTTAACTCTCAAAGTAATTTTTGGTCTATCACTATAATTCTTTCATGATCATGCTCAACTGTTGTATGCCTGGGAAACTATCTTATTTGCATCAAAATGTCTTTTTCTCATGAATCTTTGTTGTATATATATTCTGTTAAGGTTAAACTATTTTCCTCTTCTTAGTATAAGTCATGATTTTGTTTGGATAAAGTCAACTAGTAATTGCTGCACAACTCAGTTTGTTTGTTCCATAATCAATTGAGATCTTCACACACATGTGCAATACATCCATGTCCTTAATGTTTTGAGCCCCTGTTGATTTTTGTAAAGTTTGCATGCATCTATATTTAACTTATCTTTCATGAAGAAAGGACATAGACACTAGGTGATAATTACTTGACCCTTATAGGTTTTGAAGAATGATCACTTCATACGTATATGCTGAACAAGATTTATGTTTGAATTTGAACATGTTTTGATGCAATGTTTTCCATTGCCTTTCTTCATTTGCATTATCAATTTGATTATGTAATGTGTAAAGCTCTTTTACCTGTATGAGATCACTATATTATTTATTCTACCTATGAACATTTAACTGAATGTTGCTAGCATATTTGCTTAACTCTGTAACACCATGTTCTTCTTTGAGTGATGCTTAGTCCTCCTCTTCATTGTTAACTTGAAGTTGAACTTGACTATCAAACCTTATGAAGTTCATTTGTTGATATTATATGAATGCATTGACTTGCTAATACTGTTAGAAGCATGAACCTTTTTAGACCTTAGAGGTTCCATGTTTGAACCTGTGCATTTGTAGTCATGATGAGAGCTTAATTCCATGAACTTGATAACCTCTCTGTAACAATGGTTGATTATGACTGTTGATTTGAATCTGCCTCGATGTCTTTAAGGTGCCAAGTAACATTATCAATACATGTTTGAATATGTTATGCCTTGATGATTCATTCCTGTAATGGTGTGATTATGAAACCTTTTTTTTAGCTATGTGTATTCTGAAACCCAGCCCCCTTTTAGATTTCCTTATGTGTCCCCTATTTAGTATTAAAAGCAAATATGTATTCTCTGATGTTATTTTCATTAAGAGGAAAGTATATAGTTTGTGGTGAGTAATGCTTTAGTACTTAGTTTGCATTGGAAGGGCCTCATTGGTACTTAAACCCGTATGGAAAACATGTTGTTAGTGATTATGGGTATTTGGGAGGGGAGTTCGACTCTAGGTTTGGCTACCCTCCCCATCACAAGCATTGCCCTGGGCCTTGAGTCCCTTTGAAATTTTGAAGTGTTGGGGGATCCAAAGGGAGCATCAACCTCGAGTGGGGTTCCCTCCTTAGATCTTAATTCATTGACATATTCAGTTCTTTAAGGGTTTAGTGTTTAATGATAATGAAAAGTTTTCAATATGAATTATTTGCTAAGTAAAGCCATCACATTAATATATAATTACCTCAACTATATTAATCTTATTATTGCTTCAGTTATTTGTTTATGTATTTATCATGAACATCAAAGTATAATCTGTAGTTAGAATATGCTAAATATATATTGGATATATGTTTAATGACTTT
The DNA here is from genome assembly GCF_000715075.1 of Nicotiana tabacum. Classification (NCBI taxonomy): domain Eukaryota; kingdom Viridiplantae; phylum Streptophyta; class Magnoliopsida; order Solanales; family Solanaceae; genus Nicotiana; species Nicotiana tabacum. The sequence continues at coordinate 34,718,992 of NC_134092.1, read as the reverse complement.
CTTATTTTTTGACATGTACATCTGTTTGGGCCTCTGAATTCTTGATGAACTCAAGCACAATTCCAGCCTTATTGCATCTTGTCCAGGAGTCCAAAGTCAACCATGTTCGCATTTCTTTAATGTTGGTCCTACCTTATTGAGGCCCAATCACAGAGTCCAATCCTCTTTCCCTCAACTCCTTTATCATTATTACTGTCTCGTTAATTTAGTTTACTGCTTCTATTAGTTTAATGTTAGTTGTATTTGTTATGTCTTTATTGTTGTTCTATCACTCATGTATATAATACTCATATATTAGAACACGTGCTTTTCTTTCATGCTTTTGTATCATATGAAATTTGGCAAGCCTTAAACAACATAGGATTTAAAAGAGAAATTAGTTAGAAGTAGTTCGTTAAATCACTAATTATAATTTGCCCGCAAATTATTATTGTGTTTCACTCACTCTCCTTTCCTTGAAAGATTTTCAAAATCCATAACTTAGCAAAATAGCACCTCTATTTGAAAAAGGGAAAATCAGATTTCAGTTTCATTTTCAAAATAAAAAAAAAATCAGAACTTCAAGAATTGCCTTCGTTAAGGAATTTTCGACAAACGACCTCTTCTTTGAAAACCCTCAGAATATGAGGTAATCTTAGGCTCACTTTCTTGGAAGACATCCTTTAAGGTTATATAACTAACCATCATCCAAATCAAAGTATTTTTATAACTCAATCTTTTCTATAAACTTATAAAATCTAGACCATTTATGTACCAATTTCAAGACTCTTTTAATATCTCTTATAAACTTATTCATAAACTCATATCCCTTTAGGACCTCGCATTCTTTCTATTGATATCATACTTAGGTATACAATAAGCATAATTCCTTATCACTAGTCAAAGCCTTTTATAAAATAATTGATCCCAAACTTAGTCTAAATCCTATGGAGCTAACTTAGGTAGATTTTAAGGGGTGCCTAATACCTTACCCTAAGAAGAACAAGAACCCTTATTCATAATCTCATTGGTTAATAGACTAATAAAGAACATGACTTAGTAATTAAATAGGTATCCTAATATACCTTTAAATATTAGGTGGCGACCCTCTTTCTTCAACAATAGAGAAACCACAAGTTGAATCTTGTCTTGACTAGTGCAAAATAGGGTGCAACAACATGGCGACTCTGCTGGGGATACACACTTAGGATCTAACCTTAGCAGATTTAGACTAACTTGTCTTCTTGATTTATTTGTACATTGCTTTGATTGTGATCGAACTGCATGTACATACTTACATGCCTTATTTGCTCTTTACAATTACATGCTCTCTATGATCACCTTACTTATTACTACTACACCCTTATTTGTTATTGCTTTATATACACTGTCATCACATCTCTTCCAATCGAGCCTTGGTCGTACACTATCACACACAATGGCACGTGAGGGTTGCCTCCTGCACCCCTCCGAACCTTCTTTTCAAAACTCTTTAGTTTTAGAGAATCTCTTTGTCGGGTCAACTATCATAACTTCTTGCAGTTCTCAGTCCAATTCAAAAGTAGGAAATACTCTACTCTAATAAAATAGGTCATGCTGCATAAACCCTAAAGTGGTGTTCAAATTTGCCGACTGTGAGCTGGTACCGGCATTGGAGGAAGTCATGAGTTTTATGGAGCAGCCATTCAGTGGAAGATATCCAGTGCTGCCAGTTACTATGCACCATTATCGGTTCTTGGATGCTCCAGATCTTAGCAATATCAGAAGTCTCAGAAGTATCAAAACGGATGGGTGAGCCTTGACTAGATGTTCGATAGGTTTGGGCACCGTGAAAGCTACGAGTGGTATTCAGGGGAGTTCCAATGTAACCAGGTGACATGGGAGAGCCTCAAGCTTATCACTTTATCAATGGCACTGCCGAGATTATTGGTCTTCCTACAACGAAGGGGCAGTATCAACATCAACGTGTTACTAGTAGTCCTAGCAACCTTCCGCGACAATCTTCAAGCTACCTTGGTGCCGATGGTGTTAGCCGAGATACTGTGGGCTTTATCCGCCTGTCTACGAGGATACAATTTCTTTAAAGGATGCAACTTGCTGATGCATATTTGGGCTACTGAACACTTTTTCCAACGGGAGGTTACTATCGACTACTTCGTGGGTATCCGCAATATGATCTGAAGCCACAATGAAATAATGAGGCACTGGATCTACCCACATGGGTAAGAAGAATGGAGGGAAACACTGACCAATCTGATAGGAGAATGGATCAACTGGAAACCCTCTTGGTTGGGAGGGAGAGAAATCTTAATGACTCCCCAAAAGTACTTCAATGATTTGATCTGTTTAGAAGGCATTCAACCATACTCACCTCTACGGGTCCTCAGACAATTTGGTATGATCCAAGATGTGCCTATGTGGATAAGTACGACGCTTTACGAGAATGACTACAATGGCCAGATTCTAATTCCCAATATAAGTAAAACTACAAAAAGAGTGGAATGACCTTGTAACAATGCCTATGGGTCAACATTCATGGTGCACCCCCGAGCACTACGTCTGGATTAACGAAGAAGAAGAACTGGCCCGCTCGAGCAGAGAGGGTATAACTTGGTTAGAGGATGCAGTGGTTGCTTTGCAAATTTACCACGAGATCCTGCCACATTATCTTGTGACCACATTAATGCATAGTCAGGTGGTCCCTAGATCCATTGACCATATATTTCCACCGGCTGAAGAAGATGATTGGGTAGTAGAATGAATCTAGATAGAGTCAAGCATAGAAGCAGAAGAAGATCTGGAAGAAGAGTCTGAATTCAATAATGACGAGGAAGAGTTTAAGGAAGACGCGGAGGAGGATCCGGAAGAGGAGCGAAAAGAAGAAAAGGGCATAAGAAGCAACTCAGGAATGGTTATTAGAATTGGTTGATTTCCCCTCCTTTCCCCACTTTGTACCTTTATCCCCAGTTCTCTCTTTTTCTTTCCAAAAGGGCAAACTGTCTAAGCCCATGCAACACTATGATGTAATCCTTGTTCCTATTTGTATCAGTCCAAATTATCAATGAAAACAAATTGCTTTGGATATAAATGTGTCAAGTCTAAATGCCTGTCAAACATTCGTGAATTAGGCCTACCTCCAGCAATGAGAGGTCCCTACAAATTTTAGGAAAGTGTTAGCAGTAATACACGTATTATCTGTTCTATATGAATTCCTGCTCGCATAAATGAAGAAACTGACTCTTGCTCTTTTTTTCTTTTCTTTCTTCTTATTCTTATTACCCCCCCGAAAAGGAAAAAAAACTTGTTTTGCATCAACTAAAATTGGTAGAGCCACCATACAATCTTAGGTATAAGGGAAAGATGTCAGGTGCAGAAGACCCAATTGAACATGCTCTGGTCATAGCCGATAGCCCGAGGCTATCGGGGGAAAAGGGTAGTACTAGGAATGATGAGCATGTGGCCAGGATGGCCTAGGAAATTGAATCCTTAAGAGAAGAGGTACAACATATCAGAGAATTGGTGCACATGGTCGTGACAACACTTCCTCAACCACCGAGATTCCCTTCTTTGGATTCACTCCCAGATCATTTTCCTTCAACATCACACCAAAACAACAACACTCCAACTTCAACCCCCACCACGCAAGTTATACCTCTAGTAACACTCGCTAACCCACCAAATCCCCCTATTCACACTCCTTACGTACCGCAATATCTTCAGACATCACAAAACCCACCTATTATCACTAATGCAACTGCCCCTCCTCGTGATGGAGTCACTTTAACCACCAACCAACACATATCAGTGGCACATGCCGCTACTCACGAGCGGTACATTCCCCCTGTACATGCCATTATCGAACCTACCTCTACAGTACCCGTCAAAATCAGGGTGTCGTATGAGATCGATCAGTAGATCGAGATGGAGACATATGTCAGGCGTAAGGAAAAAGAGTCGGTATCTGAGTAGTTACAAATGTTGAGAAGGCAAATAAGGAGTCTCCAAGTTGCCCAAGGAAGTGAAAGCCTGGACTTGGAATGCCTGTGTATTCACCCGGATGTGGATATGCTAGTAGGGTACAAACCCCCAAAGTTTGACACCTTCGATGGGATGGGGAAACCTCATGCACATCTGAGGGCTTATTGCCACAAGTTGGTCGGAGTGGGAAGAAATGAGAAACTAAGGATGAAATTGTTTATAAGGAGTCAGACGGGAGATGTACTCACCGGGTATACCTGATAGGACCCGCGAGATTGGAGAACTTGGAAGGATATGGCGGAAGACTTCATGAACCATTTTTTGATTTAATACAGAGATCACTCCTGACCCATTCACGTTCTTGAACCTACAGAAAAAACCATCTAAGTCGTTTCAAGAATATGCACGACGGTGGAGGATAGAGGCTTCCGGGGCGCAACCGCCGCTGGACGACAGTGAACTAACCAAGTACTTCATCCGAGCCCAAGAGGAAATATACTTTGAAAAGATAATGGGAATGATGGGTCAAAAATTCCCCGAGCTGGTTAAGATGGGAGATTTCTTAGAAGAGGGCATAAAATCTGGTAAGGTGCAATCTATTGCAGCACTGTAAGTGGATCGTAAGTCCATCCAGTCAGGATTGATCAGTAGCAGAAAGAAAAAGAAAGAGGAGGTCTCAGCAATCGTCCCCTACTATCAAAGTAACCTATCTCAAGGAAACACCTTTTATAACTCACCACCACCCACTTACACTCCAATCTATAATACCCAACCATAATACCACCCTCAACCACAATACAACCATCCTTGAGCCAACACCAACCAAAACCCATAGTGGCCCTATGCTCCTGTCCAAACCACTACACACCAAAACTGATTTGTGTATGAACCGCGTCCTCGTCCCAACTTTGAAGAAAGGGGTCCTAGAACCTATACCCCGATTACTGAGCCTCTGGCCTAATTGTTTGAAAGGTTGAGATAAGCAGGATTGATACACCCAATCGAGGGAGGGGTTTCTTGAACATCCCTCCAAATATTTTGATGCCACTAAGAGATGCGTGTATCATTCCAATGTACCGGGGCACGATGCAAAGATTGTTTCAAGTTGAAAATGAAATTGAAACCTTGATCAAGAGCGGAGCCATCCAGTGCACTTTAGCACCACATAATACCTAATGTGAATCGCTACCCATCGAAACCAGAGAGCTAACATGATCACATTAGATGAAGAATCTGACCAGAAGGGAACAATTATCACTATCGGAAATGCATTTGACAAAAGAATCCCTCATCAAAAGGCTGTCAACATTACAATACAACTAAAGCATGAAGTGACAGTTCAAACTTATCTGCAGCAACCTACCGATGCTACTCAGGGTGAAGAAGATCGGGAATACAAAATCGCCCCATGGACCTATCAGCAAAAGGGAAAGGCTAAAATGATAGACTCTGCCGCAGCCCATGGTATGACAAGGTCTGGGAGATGATACACCCCTGAAGAGGTCAATCGAGAAAATTCGGGGAGATATCAAATTCAAAGGAGAAACATAACGGACCCAGAAGCTGCTAGGTTCTAGATGAGAATGTAAAGCAAAGAGTATTTCGTGGAAGAAAAGTTGAAGAAAACTCCAGCATAGATATCCATCATGGCTCTATTGATGAGTTCGGATAGCCATAAGGATGCCTTGTTGAAAGTTCTAAGTGGGGTAAGTGTACCAAGTAACACCACTAGCGAGGCATTAGCCGCGACAATCGGGAAAATTGTAGAAGCAAACATGATCACTTTCAGAAGAGATAAACTTCCTGTCGAAGGCACATGTCACAACAAGGCTCTTCACATCACTGCCAAATACGGGGACAAAGTGGTATCTCGAGTGTTGGTCGATGGAGGATCAGGAGTCAACATATGCCCGCTCTCCACCTTGCAGGAGTTGGGAATTCATTTGAGAGAGGTCAAGGAAAGACACATAAGGGCAAGAGCCTTTGACGGTTCGCAAAAAGACGTTATTGGAGAAATTTATTTAGCCTTGAAAATCGGGTCGGTCAACTTTCCAGTATTGTTTCAAGTGATGGACATCTCCTCTTGTTACAATTTGCTACTAGGCAGGCTCTGGATACATATGGCAAGGCCCAAACCATCTACCTTGCACTAATGCATAACATTCGAGTGGGGATGCCAGGAGATCATGGTCCACGGCGAGTGGGGTCACTCCGCCTATTTGGAGTATGCTGTCCCATTCATTGAGGGGTAGACGGATTCACCTACAATGCGGTAGAAATCATGCATACTACTAAGGAGGAGAAAACTGAACAAAATTTTGAAATGCAATCACCGTACAGATCCAAGATGGCCATGAGGGAGATGATGAAATATGGATACATGCCAGGAACCAGGTTGGGAGCCAAGTCCGATGGGATCACAGAGCCAATTGAACAAAGTGGGCAGAAAGGAAGGGCTGGCATTGGATATCAGCCTCCAGAAGGGAAAACTCGCATTGTTAGCTCCGGGAAAAAGGTTTTTGTGCTAGAGCATGTTGCAAGTTTGGGACAGAGTTCAACACCTGAAGATGGTATCATCAACGGGATGGGGAAGTTGTTCGTGAATATGATTGAAGAATTATGTGAAGGAACTGACGTCAAGACACCGACTATTAGGGATGCCAGACCAGGGGAAGAGCTGTAGAATTAACAGCTAGTCCATCTTTGGTTCGCGGGGAGTCTTAGTAGTGTGGAACTGTAAAAGTTTTCTTTTGAATGAGCATGGTCAATTGAGGCATGTACCTTTTTGTCATTTGCTTCTTGAACGCTCAAAATGTTCCCTTTTTGATGAAATAAAAAAGAATCTTTTTCCTGAATATCACAAGTTTATTTTACTGATTTATTTATACCTAGCTTTTCTTTTCAGTAATCAAACTGATAAAATACTGTGTTCCGCTATTATGACATGTAACGAAACCGCTGAGCGCAACGATCCGGATTATGAGAAATATGACGAGAGTATGATGCAAGAAAATCTCCCACAGGAGATCGAACAGCTAGAGAGTCAGAAGAAGCCCAACCTCGAAGAAACATAAATAGTCAATCTTGGAAGTGAAGAAGATGTGAAAGAAACCAGAATCAACATTCACTTGGAAACTGAGCGGAAGGGGAAAATAATTGAGCTCCTCCGACAGTATGTCGATGTGTTCGCATGGTCCTATGATGACATGCTAGAATTAAGCATCGGCATTGTCTCGCGTTAACTACCCACTGACCCTACCAGACCTCCAGTCAAGTAGAATCCCAGGAAGTTCCTGGTTTAAGTCTGAGGATAAAGGAAGAAGTGACCAAACAAATAGAAGCAAATGTAGTAAGAATCATGAACTATCCAAGTTGGTAGGAAAACATCATCCTAGTGTCCAAAAAGGTCGGAAAGATCAGAATATGTGTGGATTACTGGAATCTTAACAAAGCTGGCCCGAAGGACAATTTCCCCTTGCCAAATATCCACATTCTCATCAACAACAGTGCAAAGCATGAACTGTAGTCATTTGCGTATTGTTTTGCTGGATACCATCAAATCCTAATGCATGAGGAAGACGTAGAGAAGACAAATTTCACCACTCCTTTGGGAGTCTACAGTTATAGGGTTATGCCGTTCGGTCTCCAGAATGCGGGCACCACCTACATGAGGTCCATATCGACCCTCTTTCACGAAACAGTTCAAGTCACTTAGACGACTTGAGAAAAATTTTTGAACACCTGCGAAGGTACAATTTGAAGTTGAATCCAGCAAACTGCGCGTTCGGAGTCCCCACTGGAAAACTATTGCATTTTATTGTAAGCAGAAAAAGGATAGAAATGGACCTATCAAAAATCAAAGCCATCCAAGAATTACTACCACCAACGAGCAAGAAGGATGTCATGAGTTTGTTGGGAAGATTGAATTATATCAGTCATTTTATAGCCCAGTCCACGGTAATCTACGAACCCATTTTTAAGCTGCTAAAGAAGGATACTACCATGAATGGACGGATGAGTGCCTGGAAGCCTTCGACAGAATCAAAGAGTATCTTTCAAACTTGCCAGTGTTGGGTCCCCCTGAATCAGGGAAACCATTGTTGCTCTATTTGTCAATCTTGGACAATGCCTTCGGTTGTGTGTTGGGGCAACACGAGGAAACTAGGAGAAATTAGCAGGCCATCTACTACTTAAGTAAGTATTTCACACCGTGCGAGGCCACGTACACTTTGATAGAGTGCACTTGTTGTGCTCTGACCTAGATTGCTTAGAAGCTAAGGCATTACATGTAAACATACACTACACATATGATATCTCGGCTCCACCCACTCAAGTTCATTTTTCAGAAGCCAGCTAAATGGCAAATTCTCCTCTGTGAATTTGACATTGTGTACATAACTCAGAAGGCTATCAAAGGACAAGCTTTAGCCGACCACCTCTCCGAGAATCGAGTTGATGGGGATTACTGTAACGACCAGATCGGTCGTTTCAAGCATTTGCACTTCTCTCGGTAGTTAGAGGGAATGAGTAGCTCCGTATTATGTATTATGACTTATGTGAATCATCGGTTTTAATTTTCAGGTTATTTGGAATTTATTTGGAAGAATGAATTTCATGATTTAAGCTTTAGGTTAGAAGAGTTGACCAAGTTTGACTTTTATGAATTTGACCCGGAACGGAGTTTTGATGGTTCCGTTAGGTCCCGATGGTTATTTTGGACTTGGGCGTATGCCCGGATTTGCATTTTGATATTTCTAGAAAGATTCAACACTAATTGGCGAAAGTTATAAATTTGAAGGTTTAGAAAGTTCATAAGTTTTACCGAGAGTTGACTTTGTGGATATCGTGTTAGGATTATCGCTCCGGGAATTTGAATAGCTTCGTTATGTCATTTGGGACTTGTGTGCAAAATTTGAGTTAATTCCGAGTTAATTGGATATGTTTCGGCAGAAGTTTTGGAACTTGAAAGATCAAGTTAATTTAAGTTTTGTTTGAGGTGCGATCCATTAGTTCAATGTTGTTATGCATGATTTGAAGCCTTGAGTAGGTTTGCATTGCATTATTGGACTAGTTGGTATATTCGAACGGGGTCCTGAGTGGCTCGGAAGAGTTTCAGACGAGGTTCGGATCATTTGGATCAATATTTTTGGCTAAAGGCTGATGGTAGCAGGATCTGGTGTGATCGCACCTGCGACTGGTTTAGGTTAGAAGAGTTGATCTGTCATTTGGGACTTGTGTGCAAAATTTGAGTTAATTCCGAGTTAATTGGATATGTTTCGGCAGAAGTTTTGGAACTTGAAAGATCAAGTTAATTTAAGTTTTGTTTGAGGTGCGATCCATTAGTTCAATATTGTTATGTATGATTTGAAGCCTTGAGTAGGTTTGCATTGCATTATTGGACTAGTTGGTATATTCGAACGGGGTCCTGAGTGGCTCGGAAGAGTTTCGGACGAGGTTCGGATCGTTTGGATCAATATTTTCGGCTAAAGGCTGATGGTAGCAGGATCTGGTGTGATCGCACCTGCGACTGGTTTTGCAAAAGTGCGATGGTCACAGAAGTGATAAAGGGGCCGCAGAAGCGAGGTGATATCTGCTCAAGGAAGATCGCAGAAACGGAATTAAGGGCACATCTGCCCGTCCATGGAAGTGTAAGTTTTGCCGCAGAAGCGGCGTGTGGCGCAGAAGCGTCTGTTGGTTGGCGCACCTGCATGTGAGCAGAAGCGGGAAAATGCCACAGATTTGAAAGGGATGGTCTTCATAGTGCTTTGCCGAAGTGAGATTTTGCTTCAGAAGCGGAGGTTACAGGTGCGACAATTTGACCGTATATGCGGAAATGCTTGGGGAAGCTATAAATCGAGGTTTTTGGTTCTTTTATCATATTTTGGGATTTTGGAGCTCAGTTTGTGTGACTTTGGAGAGGAAAATCACCATGTGACTTGGGTTCAGCATTCCTGACTCACTCGTGATTTCATTTTGTGATTATATCTTCGTGTTTGGTAATTGGATATGAATTATAAAGAAAAATTGGGGGTTTTAGCCGAAAGTTTCATAGAGTGAATTTTTGAGTTTTGAACATCGATTCGGAGTCGGATTTGAGTGAAACTAGTATGGTTGGACTCCTAATTGAATGGGTTATCGGATTTTATAAGTTTCTTCGAGTTCCGGGGTATAAGCTCGGGTTGGACTTTTGGGTTGATTTTAGGCTTTAATTCAAGATTCGACCTTTATCAATTGGGTTTGTTTTCTTTGGCTTTATTTGATGTATTTGAGTTTCTTTTGGCTAGTTTCGAGCCGTTGGAAGGTCGGTACGCGTGGGATGGCATTTTTGGAGCATCGCTTGTCTTACTCGGTATTGGATTTAGCTTGTTTGAGATAAGTCACACTTCTAAACTTGGTGCTGAGGGTATGAACTCGTGAATATACGTGATATGTGTTTGGTGTTGATATGACGCACATGTTAGGTGACGGGAGTGTGGGCGTGCACCGTGTAAATTGTGACTCGGTTATTTCTGTAGTACTGTGTAGTTACTTAATCTTATTTGTATCTATGAAATATCTACATGCTAGAGTAATTAGATTGTGATCCATGTTAGAAATTATGTCTAGGCTATATGCTTATCCTGTTGGGACCCACTGAGGCCATTTATGTTGTTGAGTTATTTTCTTACATTGCGATTACATACTCAGTCATACACATTCATTTGCATATCATATCTCAGTCTTTATAACCATTTATTGATACATCACATCATTATGTTGGGCTAATTTTTATAACATTGTGAGCCTGGTAGACTGGAGAGATTGATGACTGAGTGAGTTTGAGGGCATGATGGTGAGGATATTGAAGTGATCGGGCTGAACACCACAGCAGGCATTATTAATTTATGATGGGATCGGGCTACACGCCGCATCATGTTCTACTGATTTATGCCATGATTGGCTTGTTATAGCTCTAGGGCTGAAGGAGCCCCTTTGGAGTCTGTACACCCCAAGTGAGGGCAAGTACCTATTGAGTGTGAGTGTCGAGTGCGAGTACCGAGTGAATGGGAGGACTGAGTGAATGTGAGGACTGAGTGACTAGGAGGACTAAGTGAATGTATACTCTGAGAGTATGCATATGGGTTTATCACTGAGTTGCATTGCATTCGACATGCACACTTGACATACATGCATATAGATGCATTTTCCTTTTGTTGTACGATATTGCATCATTCATAACCTCACATACTCATTGACATGTAGGCATAGAGATGTATTTTCTCCATGCCATTTGAAAATGAAAGATTTACCTGTTGAATGTTTTTTTGGGAAAAATCACAGTTTTACAAATGTACTCGTATTTTGGTGATTTTGATAAAAGATTGGGTTTTCACTGATATACTTGAAAAGCATGCCTATTTTTTATAACTGTGAATGAGTTGAGCATCATACCTATGGGTTATGTTTCTTGCATTATATTATTATATTATTATGAACAGTTGCTAGTTATTGGAGTTGGACTCGGACCCTTGTCCCAGCTCATCACTACTTTCAACCTAAGGTTAGGTTTGTTAATTATTGAGTACATGGGCTCAGTTGTACTCATACTACACTTCTGCACCTTGCGTGCAGATGTTGGATGCTGATATTGTTGTGCATGGAGGGAGCTGGATTTGATGATGCACCTACATTCTGGTCATAACTGCATGTTGATCTTGGTAGCTTTAGAATTTTAATCTGTTCATGTATATTTCAAACAGATGATGTAGTACCAGTCCTTAGGAAATTTTGTATAAAAGTGGTGTATTATCATTTCTTTTCTTAATAAATATCATAAAATTGGATAGTTGGGAATTGGCTTACCTGACGGGTTGGGTTAGGTGCCATCACGACTAGGTGGATTTTGGGTCGTGACAAGTTGGTATTTAGAGCTCTAGATTCATAGGTTCTACAAGTCATGAGCAAGTGTCGAGTAGAGTCTTGCGGATCGGTATGATGACGTCCATACTTATCTTTGAGAGGCTACAGGGCATTTAGGATAAACCTCCCATATTTCTTTCCTTATCATACGGCATTGATTCATCTTGAAACATAACTCTTTGAATTCCCTCTACGCATTTGTAAGCGCTCGATATCAGCTGTGCGTCGTCGGCTTGTGATTATATGGATGAGGTGCGAGATGTTATTTCTATGTGCTGGTGATGGGCTAGTCTGGAGGAATTGAGGTCGAGTTATGACTGTAGCTTGAGCACGGGGATTTTGGTTGTGTGAGCACGTGCTTTTGGACTTATATGTCTGATAGTGTCCCTATGAGTGGAATTTATGGCTCGATGAGTGGTCGGATGGCTATATGATGAGTATGATGTGACTGCGGGATGTGTCCAGATGGTTTGAATGTGATGAAAAGAGTTTTCTTGAGATGTAAAAAGGACTATTGGGTGCTAGATTACTATCTTGATGTGACGTATAGTCTCGAGTTGAGTGTGTTGAAAGGTTTTTCATGTTGTTTAATTGTGGAACGAAGTAGATTTCCATATCTTGTGGTGAGTTTAGACTCAGGAAGATTAAGTGATGGCGTAGTAATCGCGGCTGCGAAAGGGTATAGCAAGATGCCAATTAGAGGTTAAGCAGGTGGGTTATCTCCTGCGGAGTAATCTACGGAGGTGTGATCCTTATAATGATGTGTGGAGAGTTTCCTTTCGCCCAACGGGGTATATGTGTTGAGATTTGAATTTGAATTTGGTTGAGAAAGTTGACTTGATCGTCATGTGGCTGTATGCAGGGTTAGTAGATGATTTGAGGTACTATATGGTTTGTGTTATGTGAGCTTATGAAGGATTTAGTTGAATCTCCTTGCGGTTCTATGGCAGTAATAGAGTATGGGTATGGTGAGTTATCAGATGATCTATTATATAGCATTGAGCTAAGTGGGGGAGTCTGCTATCGACGATTTGATCATGGTTACGTGTTGCATTGGTTTTGGTCTGAGACATACTTGTGGATCGGTTGTGACTTGCATAGGTTGAGATTGAGGATGGCTTGAGTAAAAACATTTTGGATACGGGATGTGTTACACTTTATGGGTATATGGGAATCATTGGATAATTAAGTTGTTATTCGTGAAGGATGTACTGCGTGTGGAGTAGAAATTGCTCAATTGTTTAAAGGTGTGGATTACTTCTTTGGGTGTTGTTGTGCTAATAGGGCACAGGTCGTTTGGCCTATTTGGGCGACGCAATTGAGATTCGATCCTTTGGCTATTCCACCCACTGGCTGAGGCGGTGAGTTGATAGCCTTGACACGACCTCTGCCCTTTCCCACAACTAGACCAAGGCGCTCTACTTGAGTTGAGGCTAAGTAGTTGTGAGTAGCGCCCGTGTCTATCATCGCTTGGATGATCTTGCCATTAACTTTCATCTCGATGAACATCAAGGTATTCTCTTGCTTTAAGAGGAGGCCTCTCATCCGCCTTCTTTTTCCATTTCTTGGTGGTTGGGCATGGGTCCTTCTTGTTACGAATACCAGCACTGGTTCCCGCTAAGGGCTCAGAAATAGAATAAACAAGTGCGTTGAAGTCACCTATTGGTTCCGTCTAGTCAGCATCATTTGTGTCGCCATTCGTCCCATCATCAAATGTTTGATGGGCATTCATCTATGCATGTGGGCATTCATTGTTCCAATGTTGCCTGCCGCAGTGACAGCATCATGAAGGGGCTTTCTCCCCCGATAGTTGTTGTTAGATGCAGCACTGTTGCTTCCTGAGGAAGGAGCCTTAGATTTGGTTGCACTCCGATCTCCTCCACTTCTGCTAGGGCCACCATTGCTAGGTTGGCCCCTTTGTATCCTCCTCTGACAGGCGCCTGAGGCCTATCCTTCCCCCTCGGATAGGTGGCTGAGGCCTATCCTTCCGAGCTTCCACTTGATAGTCCCCAAGGCATTCTACTGCTTGGATCGCCTTAGGTAAAGTGTCTTCCGTATGTCTTCGCATCTCCATACGGGCATAAGGTTACAAACCTTCCAGGAATGTGAAGATTTTGTCTGTCCCCCATATCCAGTATGTTCAGCATGAGCGTGGAGAATTCCCGTACGTAATCCCGCACTAACTTGGTCTGGCGGAGCTCTCGCAGCTTTCTCCATGCATTGTACTCAACATTTTCGGGGAAGAACTGTAAGCGTATGGCTTACTTCAGTTCTACTCATGTCTCAAGATTATCTTCACCGGCCCTGATGGCTTCGTATTTCACCCGCTACAAGAGTTTAGCATCACCATGAAGATACATGGCAGCAGGTTCTACCTTTTTTACTTCTTTTAACTCACCCATGACATCGAAGTACTATTTGATGTCGGAGATGAAGTTCTCCACTTCTTTGGCATTTCGAGCTCCATTGTATGGTTTTGGCTAAGGAATCTTCAGCTTTTGTGGCACAAGGGCGAGGTTCACAGCACCCCCGATTTGGTTTCCGACTCCTCGAAGTAGGCCTTGTAGTGCAACATTGAAAACATTTAGCTGGCTTGTCAAGTTGTCTATGGTTTGCTGCATGGCAGTCACCCTGTCTGCCTTTTGTACCCTATAAGCTAAATCCTCAGTGCGCTCCTGTTGGAGGCCCTCGAATTTACCAAAAGGTTTAGCTGCCACTGTGGTTGCCATTTGCCGGTCTCCTTCAGAGTCGCGACTGATGTTTGCTATGTCACCTTCGGCGTGCTGCATCTTGTGTTCCAGGTTGTCCAACCTTTCACTAGGCTGGTTCTTAGATCTGGCATTGTATTTATGATGGGTCGTAATACGTTAACCGTATCTTCAAGGGCCACAATGCGGTCCCGATGATTCACCATAGTAAAAAATGGTGGTAATGGCAATGTGTTCCCTCGTCCGATTTCGAGCCTAGGCTCCGATACCAACGGTGCCTTCCTGAGATTCTTTAGAAGGGCAATGAAAGAATGCTTGATTGAATTAATGAAAGCTATTAAAGCAAAGCAACGCGATGTCGAGGGGGAGAGACACCAATACAGATAATTTGTTTGATTATTTGAAAGTTTGATTACTTGATCTCCCCTAATAATGCTTCAAAATATTAAACCAAAGTTACAGGACTTGACCTAATTAAGCTAGAGACACATAATGGAAGTACATGAATTAAAACTACTCTATATTTACAATGAACTGTACGTATATTTCTTCAAGGTAGAAGCAGGTCCGTTGGCAGTAACCTTGTCTTTAGCATCAGAGTCTATGCGTGCGGCGCTATTGGCATCTGCTTTTGGCTGGGCGTTGGTGAGGGCTATCAGTGGGGTGACATAGGAATAGGCGTGCTTGTCACTTGGCACGGCAAAGACCACGGGGTCGTCCATGGTGCTGGGCATTGGGAGGCTTGCTAGTATGCCATGGGGCGCGTCCAAGGGGTCATGGGGCATGGCTAGAAAACCGCCCATGACAGAAATCATGTAACCCCCAACCTTCTCACCGGAGATATCCCACTGCATGACCTCATATTAACATCTTTCTATGACCTTGCCATGGATACAACAACTAAGCAATCGCTCAATCTCTTGAGTCCACACTTGTCCACAGGCTGTAAGAATCCTTTTCATTCCCTCAATGAATAACCGAAAGATCCATTAACACATCAAAACTCAAGACCAAAAAGTACACCAAGATAATAATCAAGCATTCACATTCCCTTTGTAGCTCAAACAACCCTTCCTGTCGAATTCAAACGTTCCAAGATATAAGAATTCATCGCCCGAATGTAATACCCTTAGTGGTCTATAATTAACCGAATGACACCAAATTTTCTCGAAATCCATGGAAATCCAACCCCCAAACCGTAATGATACACTATCACTTCCACACTGGTATAGCCATCCTCCGAAGTAAACCACCAGATATTTGATGCTTATTTCTAAGATGCTGACAGTCAAATACCATGAGACATGCCTAATAATGTCCTTCTTCATCCTTCGCCACCCATAATGCCGCAGCAAATCATGATACATCCCCTATGCACACTAATAAATAAAATACCGCAAACTACAAGACTCTTTAATATGCTCAAACAAAGATAGTAGCACAACCATACTGGCAAGAACTCTACTACACTCATAAATGCCCACTCTCGCCAATTCATCTACCAAGGCCTGAACTTTCCTAGCCCAAAAATGCTTCTCCTCCAGTGAACAAATGCCAAACTCCAAATCGCGAACCAGATAATTCTCCTCATGGGGCCTCATCTACCACAACACGTAGGTGACCACCCTACCATTTTGTACCAATACCACTTCAAGACCTATGCGTGAATTATCAAAATGCACTGAATAAGGCACTGAACCTGTAGGAAACACCAACATCAAGGTTGTTTTAAATAGAAAACCTCCCAACAAGGCAATGATAGTAGTATGTATCAAAACATGGAGAATAACATCATACACCACATCCACATCATCATCACCGCTCGTCGGTGCGAATCCGATACCGAGTAATCCACCTTAGATATGAGTGAATAGGATGGAATTGAGATATTGGCTTCTCATTGAATAAAGTCGCGGGATAAGGAACAAAGAAAGAAAGTTTCCTAAAACCCTATAGCCTCTCTAAGATACGTACAAGCATCTCCGCACAGATATACAAGAATCTACTAGGCCTACTTGTGACTTGTGAGACCTATATGAACCTAGTTCTCTGATACCAACTTATCAGGACCCAAAATCCCACCAAAGGTCGTGATGGCACCTAATATGCTCTTTAGGCCCAAAACTCAGTCAACATCGCAAGAACAAATTATTAAGCCATTAACTATTTTGTAACATAAATAAAAATGCAAAAATGAAAATCAGTTTTATAATACAAGTGCAATTCAACATCAAAGTCTCTATAGGACCACAACTATCTAACATGCACCCCAAAACCCACTGTCACAACATCACGAGCATCTAATAAGACTACTAGAGTCAACTGAATAAATACATCTATCCAAAAATGAATATATGAACAGAAAATAGATTAGTGGGGAAGGGGATTCCATGCGCAGCGAATCGGGTCAAGTACTGCAACTCACCATGAAGTCTCCAATATAAGCTCCTACCCAACTCAATGGTACTGCTAATACCAGTCTCAGGACTTGCAAAAAATATGCAAAAGTATAGTATGAGTACAAAACCATGGTACCCGGTAAATATCAAGTCTAGCCTCGAAGATTTAGTGGCGAGAGGTCTACATTAACACTCAATATCCATCCAATGATCAGGTAAAGCATAATTAAAATACGGGAATAAGCATGCTATCAGCAAATGAATATAACAGTCCCGAGAAACACAAGTCATACAAAGTTTAGGCATGCTTAACAAATAAGGAGACCAATTAGGATATCAACACCTTAATCCTCATACCAAGACATGATTCAGATCAATCACATTTATATCAAATCACTGCATGAGTCAAGAATATGTACATATGCATGCTGAGGATATAAACTCAATGTGTATAGGAGCCAATGCATGAGTCTAGGATAACAGTGCATTCTCCTGATCCATCAACATATATAAGATCCAATGCATTAATCTAAGATTCCAATGCATGACCCTAATCCAATATCAACACTCACAGAACGTGTAAAACAAGTATCAAAAGAATCACGGGTGCCAGCGCTCACAGGCCCAAGGTTAAATAAGTAATCACCTGATTCCGGAGGGATAGATCCATATCTAAGCATCGATCATTTTATAATTAATGATCATCAATCAATCACTCCGCCGCGCAACCTGATTCAATCATAATACCATCAATAATCGATAAGCAATATCATCTCACATTGTCCTTAGTGCCAAATTCCTCAATATTTCCACAATATCCAACTCTCCAACTCATCCATATGTATATGGAATAATATAATAAAAGGGAACTTTACATGACAATAAGAATGCGGCTAAAACGCTCATATGGCTATGGCAAATCATGTAACTCAAGTTATCACAACGACTCAATAAGCTATTTAGCATGTTCTGGATTATTCATGTTATTTATCATGAGTCAATTAGGCCATTGAATCACCAAAATCATGGAATAATTAAGACAAGTGTATGACTGCGGATTTATAATAAAGCTCAACACGGGGAAATGCTATTTCATATCAAATTAACAAGTCATAAACCTGGGCATGCCCAAGTCATGCATATAAATTATCACGTATTCATTGAATCAGCTAAACATGTACAACAACTTTACATAATCCAACAAAGTACAATTCAAGACAACAATACAGGATATGGTCAAGACCTAGCTACACATATATGCTTGTCACCTCGCATATACATGGATCCTAAATCATGAATCAAGTAGCAAATAGATCACCTATGGGGAAAATTCCCTCCAACAATGATAGACAAGATACATACCTCCACCCGGTAAGCTAAAATCAAGCAACAATTGCCTACCATCCAAATCCAACTCCAAACGACTCACATCTATTCAAATACAACTCAAAAACATAAAATAAATCCATGGGAAACAACTTCAAACAATAAAGTTTCAATCTTTAATCAAATTCTCAAAAGTCTACCCCGGCCCACGCGGTCAAAACACGAGTCAAAGGGTAGATAGCGGCTACCATAACCCCACGAGTCCAAATATGTGATTAGATTCCAAAACATGGTCCAAATGAACCCTCAAACCCCAAGAATACACTTTCTTAAGTTGTAGAAAACTATCCCAAATTTTCCTTAAAGATTCCAAGTTTTAAGTGTAGAAATCCATGAGGATTCAAGATACAAAGCCAAATCTAAGTGAAAATTTCTTACCTCCATTATAGTAGTGAAATTGCTCTTCAAATTCTCCTCATCTCGAAGTCTAGTCCTCAAAATATGAAATAATGGGCAAAAGTCCTGAAATCTAACACGTATAGTTTTCCCTAGGTAAAGTCTACATGATCACGGTCAAACACTACGCGATCTTGCAGCACAAAACACCGCTGCCCAAAAAAACGCCTATGTGATCACAACCTCCTCTTCGCTAACGCATAGCTCTCCAACTCTGCATCTAACGCAAATACATTAATCCATCACGAACGCGGACAATAACCTCCAGCCGGCCTCTTCCTCTATGCGAACGCGAAGACCAAAATCCATCCCCCTCAGAATCCTACTACGTGATCGCATCGCGACACCGAGCCCGCGAACGCGAAGACCAAAAACCAGCTACCTTAAAATCCTACTCTGCGATCTCATGAAACCCATTGTGATTACGATGCATGCCTGAACACCAGAAAATCAACAACCTCAAAGTGGTTCAAAATGATCTGAAACTCACCCGAGCCCCTCGGGACCCCGTCCAAACATGCCAACAAGTTTGTATACATAATCCAAACCTATCCAGCAGCTCGAAACACCATATAGAGAAGATATGCTTAAATAATTAAGTCATGGTGTACAAGTTAACATATAGAGAAGATATGTATCGTGCCTTCATCCTTAAGTCAAGCGGCATATAGAGATGATCGACATAAAAAGATATTTATACATTCCAAAACTAGCATATAGAGAAGATATGTGATAAAATTCTGTATACACCCAAGGTATTTTAAAATAGAGAAGAGATTCAAAGGCCAAACATTGATCAATTTTCCTCATACCTCGTGTACGTTATCAAGAGAGAAACGTGAGAGGATTATCCTAGGGGGATAAATCCTCATCCACACGCTGCACAGGCAACTTACGAGCCATAATATAACCACTGCATGGACCACTCACGTGCTATCATAACTCAAACTGCAAGAATTACTCACGTGCTTCTAATCCAATCCATGTCACAAAGAAAGCATATATAAGAATACATGTATACAAACAATGACTATCTAATTACATACCCATGGACCGATAAAAAGTAACATGCTAAGGTATATGCATGTGCAAAATATTCTACCACAACTTAGATTAGGCAGATACGCTGCAAAAAAGCAATTATCATATTTGAACAGGAAATTAAACCTACACATGATCTCTAGCATGATTCAAGAAGCATATAAATGGGTACAAATATATGAAGCATGATAGCAAGACTCATAGTATCTAATACAATCCATAACACAGCCTAAGGACTACCCCAAAACATGGATAAAACCCAGTGCGCACACACATGCTCATCCCTCGTATGTGCATCACCTTTGATATGTCGCCATCATCTACAATTCAAGTAACTAGTGCCTCAAACCAAGGCTAGGCAAGATAATAACCTTAAACAAGCAAAATCAACGCTCAAAAAATGACTTGCCTCACACAACATCCTTTGAACGGCTCGAATCTAGCAAAAAATAACTCAATAAGGACAAACAAAGCTATAGGAATCAATTCCAAACAATAAAATTTCAATCTTTATTTAATTTCTAAAAAGACAACAAAATTTAACTAGGACCCACATGGTCAAAACCCGATTAAAGGGGTAGATCCCGAATATCCATAACCATCAAGTCAAAATATGTGATTAGACTCCAAAACCAAGTCCAAATCGACCTTCAAATCCTAACTCTCTTAGGTTGTAGGAAAACCCCCCAAATTTCTCTCAAAATTTCATATTTTCAAGTATAGAAATCCATGTAGAAGCTTGAAATAATATCAAGCCAAAATTGCATCTCCCAGTCTAGGATTAAAGAAAATGAAAGAATGGCTAAAATTCTGAAATTCATTACTTTAAAGCTCTTCCCATGAATACCCTTATGCGAACGTGGCATGTGCCTCACTTTCTCAAAGCGCAACTTCTTCTACCCCCAGAAATAGCCTTCGCATTCGCAAAACATCCCTTACGAACGCGATACACAAACTTTGCCTAACTTCAAACCAAGCGTCCAATTCAAGCCTAACCAATCCAGATTACAGCCAAACATTGCACACAAGTCCAAATGATAAAAAGAACCCATCCCAACTTCTAGAACAACAACACGAATCTGATATCATGAAAGTCAACATCCGGTTAAACTTAGGAACTCTCCAAACCTTCAAATTTCTAACTTTCGGCAAATAAGCCAAAACATCTTAGGAACCTCCAAATCCAAATTCGAACATATGCCTAAATCCAAAATTATCATGTGAAACTATTGGAACCATCAAATCACCAATCTGAGGTTGTTTATACAAAAGTCAAACCTAGGTCTACTTTTACAACTTAAGCTTCCAACAAAGGAACTAAGTATTCTAATTCATTCCAAAACCTCCCCGGAAGAATATGGGATAATGGATACATCAAATTGGATGGATCTCAAATACACAAAACAACCAGTTGCGCCATTACAATGCGGCCCCATGGACACTTTTTTACAGCTACTTCCGGGAGCTATTTATGGCCAAGTGTTTTCGATTTTAATTTCATTTCCTAACTTTTGAAGCTCATTTTGAGCGGTTTGAAGCTAGGGTTTCACCTAAAATCATGGGTTAAGTGACTTTAACCTAAATCTATAATTTTTACATGAATTTATTACTAGATTTAGAACAAGAAAAATATGGGGGTTTTGTCTACAACTCAAGAGAGTGTATTTGGGGTTTTGAATACCGATTTTGACTCGATTTTAGAATCTAATTACATATTTGGACTCGCAAGGTTATAGGTCATCGAGATTTTGTCTTGGACTCGAATTTTGACCGTGTAGACTCAGGTTGACTTTTGTTGACTTTTTGAGATTTAATTAAAGATCAAAGCTTTATCATTTGGGGGTGATTTCTATAGTTTCATTTGACGATATTGAGCATTTTTGGATATATTTGAGCCGCTTGGAGGTGATTTTTAATGGAAAGGCAGTGTTGGAAGATTAATTTGACTTGTAAAGATAATTATCTTGCTTAACCTCGACTTGAGAAAATATTAACAAATTAAATTATTTGCTATGTGCTATATATTTTGGGGGTGACGCATATGTATTGTGGCGAGAGTTATGAGGATACTGAGGTAATGCCATATTATAAGTAGATTTTAGGCTTCTTTATGCCTTAATTAGATGTGTATTCTTCTTAACCTATGCTCTATTTGATTTTATGACTACATGGGCGCAATCATTCATGCTAGAGATCATATTTGAAATTATAATATATGATTTGAGCCCGATGGATTATTATTGAGCTTGTTGATATGTGTGTTTTGGTTGTAGTCACACTTTATATTATGAACACACATTCGCACATGTTATTTTTGTGATATGTCTTAAATTGTTGTGTGACTACATGAGCTTTCTTATTCACATTAGAGATCATGTTTAGTCTTTTGATGCTTATTTGGACATGATCATTATTTTAATGATGGATCACATGTTAGGACCATGGTCATACATTATATTGAGGCATATATCTTACCTAGAGATCATCTATTGTACACATGCATGCATCCCTACATGATTAGTTCTCTACCGATGTGCATTATACATGATTATCTCTTATTTATATGCATACATCCCTATATATGATCCTCTTATATGGACTAAAATTGTGGCACGCGAGTTGTCTATATAGCTGAGATGGTTATAGCACGAAATTTATTCGGTGCAGTTTTTGTAATATTGATATTGAGTATGGCACATGAGTTGTCTGTGTAGATTGGTATGGTTAAGGCACGTGAGTTGTACGTGTGAGTCATATTATTATTTTTACGTGAGTTGTCCACGCAGCATGTGAGTTGACCGTGCAGCTCTTGGATATGAATCCATCCCTCCAGAGTTAGGTGATCACCAATTGTACCTTGGGCCTTGCGAGTGTAGTATGTGTGTATTGGTAGTGAGGTTAAGTAAAGGATTGAGTCTTGAGCATATATTGATATTCTAAACTCATGCAAAAATATTCATACATATCATTGACATTTGTACATTTATGCATCTTCCATATGCATGGGACTTGTTAACGGATTATTGTACACCTGGAGAGTATCGGGTTTGATGTGCATGTTTAGATTTTATCATGCATTGACACTTAGACTCATGATAGAGCATTAGTATAAATGCTATTTGAAAATTATGATAGGATGAATCTTTATCATGCCTAGTCCCTTTTGTTATCATGTAGAAGTACTGCAATAAAATCTACTTGGTGCAAATTGTTTTGATATGCGAATTTAGTGTATTTGTATATGCTTAATTTGGTTATTGGAAAGCATGATTATTGCCTTCTCCTCCATTTTTTGCACCTTATTATTGATACACATTACTTCTTTGGTTGTTTTATGGATATTCCTCTATTATTACACATGCTATTGAGTAGCACGGGTTATATAAAGTGAGTATCTCTTGACAAAATCTCGTCACTATCTCGTTGAGATTAGTCTTGATAATTATTAAGTACATAAGGTCAGTTATGCTCATACTACACTTTTACACCATACGTGCAGATTTTGGAGCTGAGTTCTTGTGGATGATGAAGGCTAGCATTGAAAATGTACGAATATTCTAGTTGCAAGCTACCACTTTGTTCATGGTAGTTTAGTTCTATTCATGTATTTTCCAAATAGATGATGTAATTTCTA
This sequence comes from Nicotiana tabacum, assembly GCF_000715075.1. Taxonomy (NCBI): domain Eukaryota; kingdom Viridiplantae; phylum Streptophyta; class Magnoliopsida; order Solanales; family Solanaceae; genus Nicotiana; species Nicotiana tabacum. The sequence continues at coordinate 34,695,572 of NC_134092.1, read as the reverse complement.
TCAGTGTTGTATTCCTATTCTTAGTCGCTCATGACTTGTATTACAAGTCTTTGGGATAGTTGAATTGATTTTTCATTCTTATTTTATTTTTTATGTGATGTTTTCGAGTTCGAGTTGTATTATATGTTGGTTGGAGTACCTAGCGGGTTAGGTTAGGTTCCATCACAACTTGGTGGGATTTGGGTCGTGACACATCGAAGCTTCTTGGGTGAGTTTGTATTATCTATTCGAAAGGTTCGAACGACCGGAAAGTTATGATAGGTATTAAGAAGAATTTTTTGGTACAAACAAAAGTTAGAAAAGCATCCGTACTTTGGCCTTCTCTATCACCATCTTTAGGAATTCTGGTTTTTCCGCAATAATGGGGACACATCAATATGTACCTAATGCTGATGATCCTAGCTATGTTTAGTGGGAACATGGGTTGACACTTGTAAAAATGACACTATCAGAAATATTCCGAGCCTTGTCTATTTTTCGAGAGGAAATGACTTCTTCAAAGGGTGCAACTTGTTATTGCAAATATGGTCAGTGGAGCATTTTTTCTAGAGGGAGCCAGTGATAGAATATTATTTGGGTACTCACAACATGATCCAGAGCATGAATCCAGAATGTGGCACTGGAACGCACCAAAAAGACATGAGGAATGGCACTAGTTTTTGACTTATCTTAATGGGGATTCAATCCAATAGAGGCTATCATGGATGTACAGGAGAGCATTAGTGAGGGGACCACATAAATACTTCATCGAGTTGATCGGGTTAGAAGGAGTCCAACCATATTCCCCACTTTGGGTTTTGCGGTAATTCAGTATAACCCAAGATGTTCCTCTATGGTCTTGCATGACTTTGTTCGAAGACGACTACAATGGCAAGATACCAATTACAAGGGTTAGAAGGTTGCAAAAGGAATGAACTGGTTTGGTCGCGATCAACATGCAGTAGAATAAGCGGTGTACCATAGAGTATCACACTTGGATATTGGAAGGAGACCTGATAGATCGGCCAAGTCGAGAAGGGCTCACAGGTCTGGAGGATGTGAAGCCAGCACTACAGGTTCACCACGAGATATTACCGCACATCTTCATTACCCCTCCTATTTGCCATCATGTGGTACTGAGATTAGTAGATTACATGATACTACAATCTGATGATGAAGACATGGCAGAACATATGGAAGAGGACCCAAATGAAGACCTAGAAGAGGACACAGAAGAAGCCCCAGAAGAGGACCCAAAGGAGGATTCAGAAGAAGATGATTGAGCTATTTACATAAAAAAAAGATCTTCTTATTTTTCAGATCCCCTAAGGGTGATTTCACAACTCATTCACCTTATTGTTGTAGCGACAAGTTTTCCAGATTATTTTTGTAAGCTCTTGATGGTTGTACTTCATGTATTTTGATAGTTTTTCTGTATTTTTGTGGGAATGCCCTTTGGGATTGTATTTTGAAAATATGTTGGAAGCCTTTAGGGCTATATTTCATATCATCTTTTGTACAAGTTGGGGTTCGTCCCCTCTCATCAATGAAGTTTTAGACTTGTTCCGAATTTGAAATGTGTTAAAAACTTATATCCATGTATTATTCCTACTCGAAACATAGGCCTACCTCTAGCAAATAATGGCCCCGTGCATATTAGGACATGTCAATTTGATGCCTTATCTTGTTGTGTGACAATATTTGGAAGAACATGCCCATTGTACTCTCTCTAAAGACTATCATACTAACTTTTTATCTTCTAGTTTCTTTCTATATGTCTTATCAATCGTTCTCACCTCTCAAATAGGGGTTGATTTGTGTTGGTATTCAAACTAGCCGAATCACATTACAACTTGAGATCCAAGGGAAAAATTACCAGCTCAGAGGAAGTTGACCCGGTAGGAAATATTCTGGTACCGATAACAATTCGGGAAGGTCAAGAGAGGAAATCAATACGCAGAATGACGTACAAATCACTCACCTCGAGCAAGAGTCTCAGATGTTAAGGGGAGAATTGCTCCAAGTTCGAGACCTAACCAACCTTACTATAACAATTTTTTGAATCCACCTCGCTGCCCATCTCTAAATTCACTTGTCTAGAAGATTCCCCCCTTCCATGCGTCCAGTACCACTTTTCATTTCCATACTACCCCTAGTCACCCCTACCAATCCACTAAATCCTCCTTGGCATACCCCATTTCTCCCTAACTACACCTACATTCCATAAACCCTTCCACCTGCAACCAACCCCACACCTAACCCTCTACTACCAATACAAACTACTACCATACCTACCCACCCAACTATGGAACACGCTGCCACTGCCTACGAGAAACATGTGCCACCGATATATGCAGTAGAAGCTCCAACCATTACCATACCCATTGTAGTTAGGGTCCCGTTTGAGGTAGTTCAGTATAATTTTCTGCTCTTCATTTCTACATTATTATTATTCTTTTTTTTTATCTCTAGTCAACTAATTGGCAAACTAGTCCACTAAAAAGCTTTCAAGTCACTCGAGGAGGTAAAAGTCTAGATTATGAAGACCGACACATACATACAGACATTGATATGCCAGTAGGATAAAACCACCAAAGTTTGACATATTTGATAGTATAGGTGACCCTCGCGCGCATTTGAGGGCCTACTATGAGAAGTTAGTAGGAGTATGAAGGAATGCAAAGCTGAAGATGTAGATTTTATAAGGGAAAGAAATAACATGGTACACTTGCCAAGAACCCTGCAAATATCACGATTGGCAAGATATGACAAAGGATTTCATGACTCGTTTCCGCTTTAATACCAAGATCACACCAACAATAACAACGATAACATACCTAATATAATCTCACAAATGGGGTATGGGGAGGGTATAGAATATGCAGCTTTACAATACCTTGTTCAGTTAAAAAGGTTATTTTCGATAGACCCTCTACTCAAAGCAAGCATGCATAATCAAAACAATATAGAGAAAAGATATGCAATAGTGAAAAAGTCAAACAAGTAGTAACAACAACAAGATAATAGTAAAACTGAAACACAACATCGTCAGATAGTAATATAAATCTGACAATATGTAAATACGAGAATAACACTACAACTACTAGGATGAAATGAAAGACGCTTGACTCTTTTCTACCCTGATTCTCAGGCTTCACACTCTCATATCAAGGGTCATGACCTCAGTAAGCTGAAGATGCATCATGCTTGCCTAATAACCTCTTGCTAATACTTCTTAGGCCTACCTCTACCTCTCCTCAGGCCCACCATAGTCATTCTCCCACATCTCCTCACTAGGGCATCCGGGCGTCTCCTCTTTACATGCGTGAACCATCCCAACCTCGTTTTTTGCATCTTGTTCGCCTTGGAGGCCACGCCTACCTTTCCTCGAATATATTTATTTTTAGCCATATCTCTCCTAGTATTCTCGCACATCTATCTCAGCATCCTCATCTCTATCGCTTTCTTCTTCTTGACATGAGAGTTCTTGACTGGCCATCATTCCACCCCATATAACATAGTAAGTCTAGCCACCACTCTATAGAACTTACCTTTAAGTCTTGGTGGCACGTTATTATCATACATGACACCGGATGCTAGTCTATGTTCATCTACCCCACTCTACTATGATATGTGACATCCTCGTCGATCTCCCTATTCTTTGTATTACTGACCTAGGGTACATGAAACTTCCTATCTTAGGGATGACTTGTGAATCCATACTTACATCCATGTCAGCCTCCTAAATTACATTACTAAACCTGCATTCCAAGTATTCTATTTTAGTCCGACTTAACCTGAAACTTTTAGACTCTAGAATCTGCCTCCAAAGCTCAGCTTAACATTAATTTCTACTCACATCTCACAAATCATTGCTATGTGATCTTCAAATAGCATGCACCACCTCCCCTTGGATGTGACACAACAATACATCCATCGCCAAGGCAAATAAAAATGGGCTAAGAGATGATCCCTGGTGCAACCACATCAACATAGGGAAATGCTCCGAGTCACCACCCCCCAATCCTCACCCGAGTCTCTTAGCTCCATAATTTATGTCCTTAATCGCCCTAGTATATGTTATAGGTACACCTTTATCCTCCAAACATATCCATAAAACCTCTTTTAAGACTTTGTCGTATGTTTTTCGAGGTTGGTGATTACCATATACAAGTCCATCTTCCTCTCACTATACTTCTCCACCAATCTCATCACAATATGAATGGATTTTGTGGTTGAACGCCCCGACATGAATCTGAATTGGTTCTCAAAAATAGGCACACTCCTCCTCATCCGGATTTCCACCACCCTTTCCCATACTTTAATAGTGTGACTTAACAACTTAATTCACCTAAAGTTGTTACATCTCTGAATGTTACCTTTGTTCTTATACTATGGGATCATCGTGCTCCACCTCCATTCTTAGGTCATTCTTGTTATACGAAAAATGACATAAAATAACGCAGTAAGCCACTCCAGACCTACCCTACCTGTACTCTCGTAAAATTCTACTAGAATCATATTTGGCCCAGCCGCTCTTCCGCTGCTCATCTTACGCATAACCCACACAACCTCCTCAACATTAATACACCCACAATACCCAAAATAATGTCTCACAAAGTGATCTAACTCATCTGACACAATAGTCATGTCCCCATCTCCATTCAAGAATTTATAAAAGTATGCATGCCGTCTTCCTCTAATATGTGCCTCTTCCATCAATACCTTGCCTTTCTCTTATTTGATGCACTTCGATTTTTCTATGTCACGTGCATTCTTCTCACTCTCCTTGGCTAGTATGTACAAATTTTTGTCCCTGCCTTGGTCCCCAAATTGTTTATACAAGCGTTCAAATGTTGTCGTAATCACTAACTTTGCTGACTTATACCACTTCTTGTTCGCCCTCTTCTCATCCTCGTCATTACTCTCCACTAACTTCAAATATGTTGCCTTCCTAGCTTCAAATTTCCCTTGAACCTCTCTATTCCACCACCAGTCCCCTCTACATCCACTAGAGTAATCCTTTGAGACACCTAACACCTCTCTAGAAACTTCCCTTAAGCAATTTGCTCTCCTAGCCCACATATTACTTGCATCCCCTCTTCTCCCCTAGGCCCCTTTCGCCAATAACCTCACCTGCAACTCCTGAGACTTGTCTTTAGTCAAGGCTCCCCACATGATCTTTGGTTGACCATACACAACCCTCTTACTTGTCTTCCTCTTAATCTCTAAGTCCATTACTAAGAGCCTATGTTGGATCTTGAGATTCTCACCCGAGATAACCTTGCACTTACCAAGATCACACCAGACATGTTTTTATTGATTAACATATAGAAGAAGGCATCAGAGTCATTCCAGGAATATGCACGCCATTGGAGAATAGAGGCCTCCAAAGCTCAACCTCCACTGGATGAAAGTAAGCTTACCAAGTACTTCATCCGAGCTCAAGAGGGTGTTACTTTGACTAGATGATAGGTATGATGGTCCAAAATTTCCTTGAGCTAGTCAAAATGGGATACTTTATGGAAGAAGGTATAAAATCCGAAAAGGTTCAGCCAATGGTTTGATGGAAACAAATGATGTGCGTATAATTCGGGAATCCAGGGGCAAGCCACCGAGGAATGCGTTGGTCTGATGAACCAGATTGAATTTTTGATCAAGAGTGGGGCAATCCAATGCACCTTGGTGCCTCCAAATGTGAACAATAATTTTCTGCCGAATCATGGAAGTCAAGCAGTGAACATGATCTTTTGATGAGGATTATGATTTGGAAGGAACTATTGTGCCTATTGTGAATACGAAAGTATTCATTGAAATATCTTCAGTAATTCTAGTGATCACTATACAATTGAGGGCGCCTATGACAGTTCAAACATACCAGTAAAGATCTGTAGTGACAACCATGTTTGCACAGGGGGCAGATTCTGACTCTAGGGCAGTACCGTGGAATTATCAAACAAAAGGAAAGACTAAAATAGTGGAAACTACTGCCCCACACGAGATGACTAGGTCAGGAAGTTGATATGTCGCTGAAGATATAAACAAAAAAGTTCTTTGGAGAGAGATTAATCATAGGAGGAACATCACTGACACAAAGGTGGCAGAATTCTGGAAGAAGATGCAGACTAAAGAGTATTCAGTTGAAGAGTAGTTGAGAAAAAACACCCATCTATATATCAATTATGGTTTTGCTGATGAGCTATGATGCTCACATGAATGATTATATAAGAGTACTAAGTGGGATGAGCATACCAAGTGATACCACAAGTGAAACATTGGACGCAGTAATTGGAAGGTTGGTAGAAGCAAACAAGGTTTTGTTCTGCAAAGAATGAACTCTCACCAGAAAGAATGGGACACAATTAAGCACTCCACATCACTGTGAAATGTGATAATGAGATTGTGTCTAGGGTATTTATCGATGGAGGTTCTAGGCTAAAAATATGTCCTTTCACAACTTTGAGAGATCTGAGGGTCAATATGAGAGAAATGGGGGAAAGCCACATGAAAGTCAGAGACTTCGACGGATCGTAGAGGAGTATTATCAAGCAAATCTATCTAGCACTAAAAGTTGGGCCCATTGAGTTCCCAGTCCTATTGTAAGTAATGGATATATCATCAATGTACAACTTATTATTGGGAAGGTTGTGGGTCCATATAGCAGGAGCAGTTGCTTTCACTCTACACTAGTGTGTGAAATTTGAGTGGGACTATCAAGATGTTTGGATTTATAGAAATCTCAGTCATCCCATCTATTCTAAAAGATCGATTCTTGTTATTGAAGAGATTAAGGATTTGGATAGATCTATATTCCATGCTGTGGAAATCATGCAAGTCGTGAAAGTGGGAGAGGAAGAAGGATCTAGTGAAGTAAAGATGATGCGAGCGGCAAAAATGGTAGCATCATCAATGATGAAGTATGGTTACAAGCCCGAGTCTGGACTTGGTGCATCACTCAATGGCGCAATTGAACCAATGTAGCTAAACTAGCAGAAGGGTACTATCGGACTTGGGTATGAACCTACTTTTGAAGAAGATCACAATGCAGGCGTTGGGAAGAAGATTTTTGTGCCAAAACATGTTCCTATGCCGGTTCAAGAATTTTTGCCAGAAGTTTATGAGTTTATTAATGTTTAGGGGATGGAGAATTAGTTTGTGACAGTGATTGAAGAATACTATGATGAATCCAAGGAAGACATCAAGACACAGACTATTCGGAATGCTGAACCAGGAGAGATCTTGCAAAATTGGTCCATCGGCACATCCCTGGTTTGCCGAAAGTCTTGGTAGTGTGGAATTGAACTTTGTTTTGAAAATAGAAGGATCAATTGAGACTTAAATCATGCATGTACTTTTATGTCAATCGCCTCACTTTTTAAAGCTTGAATGCTCTTTTAACGAAATGATATTTTTACCTTCTTTTAAAATAATATGAGAATTTCTAATTTTGCTTGTTTATTTTTACTATGCTCGCCTCCCCTTTTCAGCATGCAAATTAATAAAAATAAATATTCTATGATTATGACATGCTTGGAAACAATTGAAAAGGTACGGACGATGAGCAAGACTACAAAGAATATGACGAAGGCATGATGCTTGATAATATACCTCACGAAATTGAGCAGCTTGAAAGTCAAAAGAAGCCAAATATAGATGAAACTGAACTGCTAAACCTAGGAGACAAATAAACAATGAAAGAAACTTGAATTAGCATACACCTGGAAGTAGGACAAAAGCAAGAATTTATGGATGTAACGACCCGACCAGTCGTTTTGAGTTTTAACATTTTATTCGTGATTTGAGACTTTGATTAGATTTCTATTATGCATTATGACTTGTGTATATGGTTAGTTTGAGTTTTGAGAGTTTCGGAGTTAATTTGGTAGAGTGATTCTCAATTCGAAAGCTTTATGTTGGAACAGTTTACAAAGGTTTGACTTTTGAAAAAACATCCTTGAAATAGGGATTTGATGGTTTCAGTAGGTTCGTATGGTAATTTTGGACTTAGACGCATGTTCGAATTTGAATTTGGATGTTCCTAGAAAGTTTTAGCCCTATTTATCAAAAATTAGTAATTTGAAAATTGTAGAGTTCATAGGTTTGAGTGGAAGATAATCTCGGTATTATCGGACTCCTATTGTGCAATGTTTGGGGTTAATCCGGAATGTCTAAGTATGATTCAGACGCCTTCAGCGAAGTTTGAATTTTTGAAAGTTAAGAGAATGATTTAATCTTTGATTCTTGGTTTGGATGTTATTTGTTATGCTTCGAAACTTTGGATAATGTATTTGTACTTATTGGTATGATTGAATGGGGTCCCGAGTGGCTCTGGTGTATTTTGGGTCATTGATCGAGAGACTAGTTAAGTTAAAGATTTGGAGTTTGACTACGGTCGTTGTCGGGTCAAGACGACATCTTTTAGGTATTTTGAGTATGCGAATATTCATAGCATCTTTTATGATTAAAATGCATATATGATTTGTGTCTGGGAGGTTCTAGATAAGTTTCGGGTGCTAAAACTAGAATTTTGCAATTGTTGATTTTTTGGTGCAACAATTCCGAGAATACCAGTTATGTCCATGAGTTCGTCCATAAATTTTAGGCTTCTTGTAAAACTTCAAAATATCATATCTATCTTATTTTAAGGCCAAATTGGGTGGTTCAAAAGGTTATCTTACGTGAAATCCTTCAAGGATAATGTTGGGCTTATCAGAGGTAAGTTTTGAGATCATTTAGCATCTCATTCCGGCTTAAACAACTGCTGCATTTGTTTTACTTATTTCGGGATTTAGTTATTTTTTTCTAACAATATTTTAGAGCTCGGGAAGAGGTGATGTTTGAGGAGATTTTCATCACTACTTTGTGGTAAGTAAAATTAACTTGATTTTAGTTATATGTATTTATTCCCCATGCATTTATACACCAAAATATGGATTTTAAAAGTAAACTTTGTGGTTTTTATTTACACTTTAAGATAGTGTAATAGGGGATTTAAGCACCGATTTGGACTCAGTTCTGGAAACTAATTATATATTTAGACTCGACAGGTTATGGGTCATTAAATATTTGTATTGGTTTTAGATTTCAGGCACGTAGGCCCGTGTTGACTGTTGAGAATATTTTCAAAAATCGAAGCTTTATGGATTGGGATCACTTCCTATGGCATTGTTGACTTCCTTGCATGATGTTTGGCTTGTATTTGCACGATTTGAGGTATAGATCAAGGTTTTGACGTGATTTGAGGTTGAAGACTAGCCCAGATGAGGTAAGTATCTTGTCTAGGCTTGGATTGAGGGTATTTTCTCATTAGCTATGTTATTTGTTAGGTGTTGGGAGTGACGTATATGCAAGGTGACGACCGTATAGCCGTTCACCGTAGTTATTCATGATCCAAGTAGATCTTAGGCTATATTATGCCTTGTTTTTCTATCATGCTCCTATGATATTGTGTTTTCTCTACTTATATGACTACGTGAGCTAATATTCATGCTAGAAATTATGTCTAGGTTATATGCTTATTTGTTGAGACGTGATAGGTTTATTTTTGTCATGTTGAGATATTTTCCTTAGCTACACTAATATTTTTCAGTCATGATATCATATCTGCATGTTATATCTCTGTCTCTGTGCACTTATATATGTTATCTCATACATGGTTGGTGTCCTTATTTGTGTGACACGAGTTTGAGCTGAGTTGTGGCACATTGGTATATTTCATGTAGTATTTTAACCTTGGTACTAAGACATGTGAGTATATGGAGACTTGGGCGATTGATGATGCTCTTGGGCCATAGAGCCTTGTTGATATTGATAGTGAGGTGACGCGTTGTAATGACCTGATCTGTCATTTTTAGCATTAGCATTTAGTTAGGTGGTTTGAGGTATTGAGTAATTTCATATGATGTATTACGACTTGTGTGTATAGTTGGTTTCGATGTTCGAAAGGTTCGGGATTGATTTGGAAGAGAAATTTGTTTTTATTGGAGGCTTAAAGTTGAGGATTTGATCAAGGTTTGACTTTTGTATAAACAGTCTCAAATATGTATTTTAATGATTCCAATAGGTTTGCATGGTGATTTTGGACTTCGGCATGTGTACTGATTTGGATTTTGGAGTTCCTAGGTTGATTTGGCTCTTTTTGGTGAATGTTGGCAATTTGAAGGTTTAGAATTAACCTAAGTTTGACCGAGAGTTGACTTTGTCGCTATCGGGTTCAGAACTTGTGTGCAGTGTTTGGTCTCAATCCAAGTTGATTTGATGAGAATTGGACGCTTAGTTGCGATTTTGGAAGCTCTTGAGTTTCATTATGATTTTGATGCACTTTAGTGTTCGATTCGTGGTTTTATATGTTATTTTGATGATCTTAGAGTGCAAGCAAGCTCGTATGAGGTTTATGTACTTTTGTTTAGACAACTTAGCATACAGCTTACGCTCCCTGAGCATGTGTAATACCGTTCGCAAATGCTCTATGTGCTCTACTTCTAATCGAGAATACACCAAAATATCATCTATGAACACGATCACAAAAATATCCAAAAATGATCTGAACACCCGATTCATCAGATCCATAAAAGTCGTTGGTGCATTGGTTAGGCCAAAATACATAACAAGAAACTCGTAATGGCCGTATCGGGTCTGGAAGGCTGTGTTCGGAATGACTTCTTCCTTGACTCTTAAGTAATGATACCCAGATCTGAGGTCAATCTTTGAAAATACCTAGCACAATGCAATTGGTCAAATAGGTCATCAATCCGAGGAAGCGAATACTTGTTCTTAATGGTCACCTTATTCAGTTGTTGGTAATCAATACACATCCTCAACGAACGGCCTTTCTTATGAACAAATAACATTTGGCCACACGGCGAAGTGCTAGGTCAGATGAAGCCCTTATCTAGAAGGTCCTTTAGCTGAACTTTCAGCTCCTTCAACTCAGCAAGAGTTATCCTGTAAGGAGGGATAGATATCGATTGCATGTCGGGAAGCACGCTGATTGCAAACTCGATCTCTCTCTTGGGAGGGATATGCGGGAGCTCCTCAGGAAATACATCAAAACATTCATTAACAATCGGGACTGACCGAAGGGTTGGAGGCTCTGCCTTCGCGTCCTGCACTCACACTAGATGATAAATACATCCTTCGGGCCTTAAAGTAAGAAATAAACTTCCCTTTCAGAGCTGCAACATTACCATTCCATTCAATAATGGACTCTCCTAGTTAAAGCGAATGACTTTCTTCCAACAACTCACATTAGCATAACAAGAAGCCAGCCAATCCATTCCCATAACAATATCAAATTCTACCATTTCTAATTTATTCAAATCAGCTAAGGTAAGATGATCATAAATTATCACATTGAAACCTCGATATACCCGCCTAGCTATCACGGACTCACCTACGGGCGTAGATACTTCAAATGGCTGATGTAACAATTCAGGTTCTTTACCATATTTACCAGCAACAAATGGAGTAATATACGACAAGGTAGAACCTGGATCTATCAAAGCATACACATTCACGGAGAATACGGATAGTATACGGACAATATACCTATAACCACATCCGGTGATGACTCTAGGTTTTGTTGTCCTGAAAATGCATAAATGCAATTCTGTAGTCCACTAGAGCAAGACACTCCACCACTACCTCTACCTCTTCCAACCGATGGTTGCATGCCTTGCTCATGAGGGCATATTGATGATAAAGAAGCTGCTACAGATCCAGTTGGTGCCATCATAATACTCCCACCTCTCACTAGGAAAAAAGGGATAATGTGGCTGGGTTGCCCACATGAATAACATAAATCTGAACCTTGGCGACATGGACCAAAATGGTTCTAACCACATCAGTCACAATACGGCATCAGTGGTCTTACCTTATTAGGATCTCTACTGTACTGTGAGCTCTGTCCCTAGAAAATTTGACTCTGATCAGAATAAATGATCTGATCACGGCGCGGATCCTGGAACTATAATGATACACTAGCCAACTGATGAGATGGATGTCGAGGAATCGAAGGTCCAAACCCACCTCGAGACCCTTCCGTATAGCCTGTGACTCGAGCTTTCTTATGTCGGCCCCGATCATGCTCCCTAGTGACCCGTTGTTGCCTCTTACGATGTTCCAATTTCTACACATAGTCTTGATGCGAGCAATGTCCATATTCAGTTCAGATAAGCAGTGGTACACTCGTTAATCAAATGTTGTCCCAACCCACCCGCAAATTGATGTACTCTATCACTTATCTCAGCCACAATTTAAGGGGCATATCTAGCCAAGGAGTCCAATTGCATACTATACACCCGGACACTCATATTGCCCTATTCTAAACGTAAGAATCTATCTTTCCTGGCTCGATGGAGCTCAACAGGAAAATATTGCTGCAAAACTACCTCACAAAACTCCCTCCATCCTGTTGGTGAAGCAAGAGGTCCCCCTAGACTGATCCCAAGTTTCATACCAAATCACAGCAACATCTTGCAATCTACAAGAAACAAGCTTTACATATTCAGTGTCAGTAGCATGCATAACTTGTAAAGTCTGATGCATCTGATCTAGAAAACTCTGGGGATGTTCATTTGGATCTTTCCCTGTGAATACTGGGGTCTAGGTTAATAAAATCCCAAACTCTAACGCTAACTGCTCTATCTGAGGTGGCAGGGGCCTGACGGTGGGCTTGCGAGATTACTAATTGAGTTAATAGTTGCACAACACTTTTCATATCTAAATCCTTGTTAGGAGCAATCGAGGGAGGAATTGAGAGTACATTAGTTTCTTTTTGTCGTTACGGGGCTAGTGGTGTTGTCCCTGAAACCTGAGTATTAGCCTCATTATAAGGTTCACGTTGATCTATGTATGCAGGTGGCACTCGACCGGTGCCCTCCCCTACTTCATCATCTATTCTTTGAACAACTGCCTGACGTCTCATAGTGGGAATCGCTATAAACATAAACAAGATGAGGATTATAAGTGAATACTTACGACTCAACTCTATCTCGCATCCAGATCATAAAGAAAGGTATCTACCCTAGATACCGTGTAGCCTCCTATTTATAAGTATGGTGCATGACATACCCATAAACAAGACTCTACCGAATACGGCTTGCAGACTCCCTAGGACAAACCTAATCTGAAAATCAAGTTTGTCACACCCTAACCACGGGAGATGCGACCGGCACACGACGTCTGAAGGCCCGTACGAACCAACATCCATACTTAGACCTTTCAACATGAAATCAAGGCCAACAAGGCTTCCACGTACAATACCAAAATTTAAAAAAATAAGGTTCACAACTGACTTTGGGAGTCGTTCAACATTATATATATATATATATATATATATATATATATATATATATATGTGTGTGTGTGTGTGTGTGTGTGCGTGTGTGTGTGTATGTGTATTTGTTGCCAATAGAGTCAACACCAACATGTACATATACACCGGACGCTAGTTTGCAAGACTCTAAGAGTTTCATATCATATAACTTGGTCGGGACAGGGCCCCACCATACCCAAAACAACAGAAACACATGCTTCGGTACCTATCGGCTAATGTACAGCTACTCCGTAGAAGTGAAGTGCGATAACCAATAGTTGGAACATGCACCCTACCGGAAAGGGATGTCACCGGGTCTATCTGTACCTATGGGCATGAACGCAACACTCAAAAAGAAAAGGGAATCAGTATGAAAGATGTACCGAGTAGGTAAAGTTGTGTATGTAAACCAAAAACATAACATAAGAGGTATGAATACACAATTTTGAGCTGGACACCAAAGACAAGACATCAGGGGCGTGCACTTCACTAACTATCAATCATTAATGCATGTAGTTTTTTAAAACGATTAGTCACTCATTGGGGCTATGCATCAAATATAATATAAAATTATTCTGTCACTCTTTGGGAAATATCATCTCATATCGTACCCGGCCTTATAGAAGACTCGGTAAAGTCTTATGTCTTCATCACATTGTACCTAGCCTCAGGAGGTCTCGGTTGTGCCCTGACTCAACAACATTCGGTAACATTACATAACACATCATTTCTTACACGGTCTCATCAGGAACTCGGTGATATTGTCTAATACTTCATTTCGTACCCGGCCTCATCGGGGGATTAGTTAAGTAAAATAGATACACATATATAAAAGTAAAATCCAAGGCTAGTTACAAGAGATATCAAAGTTAGACTCAGGATGAACCACAGTTAACAACCTCAAGATATCATCTGAAAACATCTTAGACTGGACGAGAAAATGCTACTGGTAAAGAACATACAAGAACGTGAACAATGTTTCAAGAAATACTTAGACCAATTCAGGCTTACAACATAAGGATCATCTGGAAAGAAGTACTTGTATCAAATCATGGCAAGGAAGAAGACCGCCTTACATACCTTGTTGAAGAACTAGCTATACTTCTTGAATTCTTACGCTTTTATGGTGATTATCTTTGCCTCAAAGGAATCTCCAACATCAGTATAACAAGAAGATAGATGATACGATGATGATCTCAAGATTCTTTACGCTAAATCCTACTAGATTCGCCTTTTATTTAGCCTTGAATTATTTAGGAATTCTTAAAGGGGTTTAAGAGCGTTTTGGGTGAGCTAAAGCTGGTGATATATTCTAGAAGTGAAAGAGAAGAATGCTATACTGCCTTTTTATACCAAGTCTAGTAATTCCACCGCCCCAAGTGCCAAACGGGTTGCCCCACACCGGCCACTGCGCCCGTTGGGGCAGCTAGTATAATTTGATCAAATACAATCACCTCTTTGTCCTCATAACATGTCACCGACCGATTGATTGAGCCAAAAACCTCATTAATTATCAATTTCATATGTTGGGGGAGGAGAGTGTGGGGTGTAACAAAACTAACTATGATGAAACAAACTATATTACATAATTTGGGGTAATGAACGAAACGATGAGATTCACTATATTTTATAAATTCATAAGTAACTACGAAAATTCCTTCTACCTATAGAAGATTTATAAACTTATTTGACTAATTTGAATGAACTCAATAGATTAATTTCAAACTATGATGCCACATACTGTGTCTTACAATATGTATTAAAGAATGCAAAATCTTATGAAATTAAAGAATACGGATCATATAGTCACAACAACAACAACAACCCAGTAATATCTCATGCGTGGGATCTGGAGAGGGTAGTGTCACGATCCATTTTCTGAACAAGCCGTGACCGGCATCCGATCACTAATCTTGACCGAGCGAACCATCTGCGTTTATCAAATCTATTACAACTTCAAACTTTATATGTAACAAGGTAATACTTTACCCAAATACTTTTAATTAATTTAAACACTTAGAATAAACCAACTCAAAAACTTTATCATAGTAGCCACTGAAATACTGCTAAGTTATTATCAAAAATATCTGAATCTTAACCCATCAACTGTGTCTATGAAGCCTCTATTGATAAACAAACACACTGCTCAGGATATGAGATTGCCTAGCTAGTTCTGTAAGTAAACAAATAAATAACTAAATAAAGATGACTCAAAGCAATACTCCACGAACAAAAGCAGAGCTCATCAATAGTACTGGAAGAGATGGAAGTCCTAACATGTACCCTGCTCGCCTGCAAAATAGGTTCTTACATTGTACCGCAGACCAATGTAGGTTCCCAAAGGAGAACGTCAGTACTATCCATTGTACTCAGTGAGTCTCAACGACAGGGGATGAAACTTTAATAAAATATACATTACGAACAAAGATTCTAAATACATGAAAAAAAATATAAAGCTTCTAAGAACAATTCTAAAATAATTGCATAATAGCAGTTTATGAATATTCTAAAAGAAATTATTTTCTTTTTATTTCTTATCTAAAAAAATACTTCACTTTATGCTTTGGGAGTTCCAACTATTCTGACTTATTTCTATCTTAGTCACCGTGTGATCGGCACGGGTTCGTTCCCAACCTGATCGAATAGGCCCAATCCACGAGGTGCCACTCGCTTCATGATTCTTACCGCTCATGTATCATACCTTAGTCTGGCTAAATAAATTCTCAGCAATGAGACCCTCGGCTCATGTGCAACCTACTTTGGCACAAGTAGTTTCAGGAAGTCAACGCTTTGGTCAGGACCCTCGGCCTAGACGATGAAAAGCATGGCTTTAGAATGAAATAAACATTCAAAAGTATTTCTAAATATTCTTCCTTCTTCATGAATTTTCAACATGAAAATGGCATATAAGAATAACATAAAAATTTAAAAATTTAAGCACATATATCATAATAAATCATCTAAACTTTAGCTAGAACAATTTTAAGTTAATAGTTACTCACTAGCTCCAATTAAGTACATATTAACTCTATTAAGCAATTCATCAAACACCTTGTATGTGTGCTTTTTTGAGTTAAACCACTTTAATAAAGGGTTATATCAACTCACCTCAAAACTCCTCGAGCCAATACATAGGCCCCAGTCTAATTTATACCCGTCAAACAATCGATTTTATAACAACCAGTGTATTTTAATTAATTTCAAAGTTTCACACATAAACATGGAATCTACTGTTGATACAGAGAAAGAAGGGAATTAACTATCTAATTCTTATACTGTAGGATAATTAGGAATAGAAAATTTTATATACTTGCGTTCAAGAACTAGTTATTTGTAAAGAAGCCTAAAAATTTCTTTGTCTGCGTGAATAGTCGCTGGAACTTGTTGCCTCTGTTCTGTCCTTAAAAGTCTAATTATTGAATTTGTTTCTTTGTATTCTATGGGCTTTAAGCCTTTTCATCCAAGGCATTTAAGCCTTTTCCCTTGCCCTTACGTAAACACTACTCTATGGGCTTTAGGCCCAATTTTAAGTGTCTAACTTTTTTTTTTATACTTAAGTAGTATTTAATTATACCTACTTTTAATAATATTCCTCTAATTGTATATTCAATTATTTATAAATAGAGAAATAACTTAAAAATCAATCACAAGGGTTTAAATCTGTAATAGAAGTATAATTTAAGAATAGAAAAAAACTAAATTCTATGTTGAGCGTGTCTTGAAACTTTTATAAATTTGAGGAGTGTTACAATATTCCCTCCTTAAAAATATTCGTCCTCGAATGTTGACTCACTTGAACTTCTTAAGTTTTCTTAGCACTGCTCACTTTCCCAAGGGACTCAAATTATGGCTAACTCTCTATATTTTTAAAAATTTCGGCAGAGTCTCCCCTATAAATTGGACTATCCAAAACAAATCCATGTCACCAGTACCACAATTACAAAAACAACAACCAAATATACCATATCAGTCCATTCATAGGCACCATACATAGCTCATAAATTAATTACTCACACTCCGGCAAGGAGGTACCACAATAACCAACAAAAATCTAAAGCACAACACTTTAGCAAAAGTAATCACTTTAATGAATTAAATGCACTCTGGCATTGTACTAAATTATTTAATAACAAAATATACTCTGACAGAAATTAAATTACTTCAACAACTAAAATAATCTAGCAAGGACATAAATACATGCTAACTTGTATTTAATAAATAAAATATAAATGACAAGCCAAACCTAGGTTCACATACCTTGTTCCTCAAATAAATAAGGATACTTCTTCCTCATATCTTCCTCGACCTCCCACGTAGCCTATTTTGAATCGTGATTACTCTACAAAACTTTTACCGATGCTAAATCTTTTGTTCTCAACTTTCTTACTTGCCTATCGAGTTTTTCTATAGGTACCTCTACATAAGTCAAGCCGTTCTTTAATTTCTATGGTATCGGCAGGTATTATATGTGACTCATCATGAATGTATTTTCTAAGCATAGACACATGAAAGACATGATGAACAGAGGACAACTCAACGGGCAATGCTAGCTCATAAGCCATGTTTTCCTTCTTTTCTATAATCTCATAAGGTCTAATAAATCTAGGACTAAGTTTCCCTTTCTTAGCAAACCTCATAACTCTTTTCATTGGTGAAACTTTCAAAAACAACTTGTCACCAACCATGAACTCTAAGTCACGATGCCTCTTGTCAGAATAGGACTTTTGACGACTCTGAGCCGCTTTTAGTCTTTCTCTGATTAGCTGGACTTTCTCTAAGGCCTCACAAACAAACTCTGGATCAATCAACGGCACCTCTGCTGGTTCAAACCAACCGACTGGAGACCTGTATCTTCGACCATACAACGCTTCATAAGGAGCCATACCAACGCTGGCCCGATAGCTGATATTGTAAGCAAATTCTATAAGTGGCAAGTGGTCATCCCAATTACCTCCAAAATCTATAACACATGCTCGCAACATATCTTTGTGTCTGAATGGTCCTTTCTACCTGACCATTGGTCTGTGGATGGAAAGCGGTGCTCAAATTGACCTTGGTACCTAATCTTTTCTGAAATGCCTGCCAAAAATGCGTCGTGAACTGAGGGCCTCTAACAGATATGATTGAAACTGGAGTACCATGCAATTGGACTATTTCTTTGATGTACAATTGTGCATACTGCTCTGCAGAATCTGTCGTCTTTACTGGTAGGAAATGTGCGGACTTTGTCAGTCAGTCTACAATAACCCAAATTGAATAATGCTTATGGTATGTGCGAGGTAGACCTACTACAAATTCCATATTAATCATCTCCCATTTCCACGGTGGTATCTCTATATCTTGAGCTAGGCCACCAGGCCTCTGATGCTCGGCTTTGACTTGCTGGCAATTCAAATATTTGGCCACATGATCTTCGACTTGCTTCTTCATTCCTTTCCACCAATACAACTCTTTTAAGTCCAGATACATTTTGGTAGCACCTGGGTGGATAGAGTACCTCAAACTGTGAGCTTCTTCCATTATGGCCTTCCTAAGCCCATCTACATCAGGCATACATAACCGATCATTCAACTTCTAAACTTCATCACTTCCTAGAGTGAAAGCGGTGATTTCTTTGTTTCTAACTCCTTCTTTTAACTTCACTAAGTACGGATCTTTGTCTTGCTTAGCCTTAACATGCGCAACTAGAAAGGATTGCGCTAAGGCATAAGCAGTTATACCTCCTTCTTCGGTCTCATCCAATCTAATTCCATCATTTGCTAGTTTTTGAATTTCTCAACCCAAAATTTGCCTTTGTACTACAATATGGGCCAGGATACCCATTGACTTCCTACTAAGTGCATCTGCTACCATATTAGCTTTGCCCAGATGATAAAGGATATTGATATCATAATCCTTCAATAGTTCGAGCCACCTTCTCTGTCTCAAATTTAATTCTTTTTGCTTGAAAATGTACTGGAGGCTTTTGTAATCTGTAAACACTTTAGAATGCTCACCATAAAGGTAGTGTCGCCATATCTTTAATGCAAACACCACTGCTGCAAGCTCCAAGTCGTGTGTGGGGTAGTTCTTGTCATGATTCTTTAACTGCCTAGAAGCATAAGCAATAACTTTTTCATTTTGCATCAGAACACAACCGACACCAACTCTAGAGACTGCTACAACATACTGTGAACCCACCCGAACCCGTCGGCAAGGTTAACATAGGTGCAGTGGTCAACCTCTTCTTTAACTCTTGAAAACTCTACTCACAAGCGTCTGACCACTGGAACCTAACTGCTTTCTTGGTCAACTTAGTTAATGGAGCTGCAAGTGAGGAAAATCCCTCTACAAACCTTCTATAGTAGCCAGCTAACCCCAAGAAACTCCTGATTTTGGTTAGCGTTGTCGGCCTTGGCCAGTTTTTGACTGCTTCTGTCTTTTGAGGGTCTACTTTTATGCCTTCACTAGATACCACGTAGCCTGAGAATGCCACTGACTGCAACTAGAACTCATATTTTGAAAGCTTGGCATAAAGCTCATTCCCCTTTAAGGTCTGCAAGGCTAACCTAAGGTGTTCTACATGCTCATCCTTGCTCTTAGAGTATACCAAAATAATATCTATAAACATGATAATAGAGGTATCAAGGAATGGCTTGAAAACTCTGTTCATGAGGTCTATGAACGCAGTTGGAGCATTTATCGACCCGAAGGACATTACTAGAAATTCATAGTGCCCGTAGCGAGTTCTAAAGGTTCTTTTAGATATATCCTCTTCTCTGATTCTCAACTGGAGGTACCCTGACCTCAAGTCTATCTTTAAGAAGTACTTTGCACCCTGAAGTTGATCAAATAAATCATCAATTCTTGGCAGTGGGTACTTGTTCTTAATGGTAACTTTATTCAACTGTCGATAGTCGACGCACATTCTGAGAGACCCGTCTTTCTTCTTGACAAACAGGACCGGGGCACCCCACAGTGAAACACTCGGCCTGATGAAGCCCTTGTCAAGAAGGTATTTCAACTATTCTCTCAACTTATTAAGTTCTACTGGAGCCATACTATAAGGAGGTATAGATATGGGCTGAGTGCCTGGCATGAGATCGATGCCAAAGTCTATGATTCTTTCAGGAGGAAGTCCAGGAAGGTCATCTGGGAAAACTTTTGGAAATTCTCTAACAACTGGCACAGACTGAAGAGTTGGTGGTTCTGATTTTGGAATAATGATGTGAGCCAAATAGGCAATACACCCCTTACCGATCATTCGTTGTGCCTTAAGGTAAGAAATAAACTTTCCTACAAGCGATGCTGAACTACCCTTCCACTCTAAGACTTATTCATTTGGAAATTGTAACCTGACTATCTTGGCACGACAATCTAACATGGCATAGCAGGAAGACAACCAATCCATACTCAGGATCACATCGGAATCCACCATTTCTAACATTATGAGATCGGCCTCGATGCTGCGACCTTGGACTGAAACTATACAACCTCTATAGACTCTGGTGGCTTCCACTGACTCGCCAACTGGAGTAGATACTAGGAATTGCTCACTAAGTTGTTCGGGTTCTAGCCCGAGGTTAATTGCAAAATATGAAGTCACGTACGAAAACGTTGAACCTGGATCAATTATGGCATAAGCATTATGTGAGCAGACTAGTAGTATACCTGTAATAACTTCTGCAAATACCTCTGCACTGTGACGATCAAGTGTAGAAAACAAACGTGGCTGTCTCCCTCCCTGAGTAACACGATCTACACCTCTGCCTGCCCCATGCCCGGTCTGATTATGAGAACCACGAGCCTGAGTTGGTGCAACTGTAGAAGCTGAGGAACTAGAAGGATGAGTTGATCCCCCACTGAAATTATGTCACAAATTTGGGAAGTTTGCCTTTATATGACCACTGTCTCTGCAATGATAGCAACCGTGAAACCCGAGCTTGCACTGACCTGAATGTTTCCGCTTACATGTTCCACAAAGACCTTGTTATTGTGAATGTTGCTCAACATGACTCTGGATATGTGAGGATGATGTCCTAAAATTCAGATTCTGGCGAGACTGGTTTCCATAACTCTGAGTACGTCTAAAGGAATACCCACCACCTGACTGATGACTGGACTGATATGGTGCTAATGACTCCTTATTGGAGGAACCCCTTCCACCTCCGCTGGATGCACCATTAAACCTGCCCGCTGTTCGGGCTTTCTTATTATGCTTCTTTTCTTCTCTCCTTTATTATATGTCTTTTTCTAAGTGCTTGGCGAATCACACAATAGAGGAGAAAGTTGTCATTCCTACCGCTGCAGCTGATATTGTATCCTTAATGTGGTAAGCCAAACCACCAATAAACCTGCGAATCTTTGCTTTTTCTGTCTTAATGTGAGGGCATGCTTAGCCAAACTTATGAATTCTATGTAGTACTCTTGCACACTTTTATTCCCTTGCTTGAGCTGCTCGAACTTTGTAGCCTTAGCTTCCCTATCCTCTTCTGGTATAAAATTAGCCATGAAGGCCTCTTCAAATTCTTCCCAAATAGGCAGACCATCATCTTCATCTCATTCCTTTTCCCATATCTCAAACCAAGCGCCAGCCACATCTCTAAGCTGGTAAGAAGCCAGCTCCACGGCTTCATCATCAAATGCCTTTATCGCTCGGAGGGCTTTCTTGACATCCTCCAGCCACAACATTAGATCTTCATCACCTATAGTACCACGGAACAATAAAGGACTCAGCTTTAAAAAATCATTCACTCTTGAGGACTCAAAATTATTCTGTCTATTTGATTGAGGTGGAATCTCATCTCTTCTCTCGTTCTGGTTGGTCATGAAGGCTTTAAACATCTCCATAGCACTGTTGACAGCATTAAACATCTGACCCGCCTCTGGAGATATAGTTTTCTAATCCGGAACTACTATTGGAGGTGGCTCTGGATCCTGAGGTACTTGCCTATCATGATCCACCCCTTCTTTATGTTCAACCTGGGGTACTTGAACCCCTTTTGTAGATTTACCCTTTCTTTTCTGAGTTGACGCCTTCTTAGTTCTACCTTGAGCCACAGTAGTAGCAATAGTTTTTTGAGTAGCAACTTGAGTGTCGGTGTCAGAGTTGCGAGTACGAGCCATTTCTGCGAGTTTTAGAGAAATGAATACATTAGAGAATTTCTTAGAGGTAAGATCTACTACATGATCTAGAGTATGAAAAAATGACATTTTTCCTAAATGCTTATAGCCTTCTACTTATAAGTATGGCGCGCTTCATACACATAAATAAGACTCTATTGCATGGCTTCATAGACCCTAGGACTCCATAAACCTGGCTCTGATACCAAGTTTGTCACGACCCATTTTCTGACCAAGCCGTGACCGGAACCCGATCACTAATCTTGACCGAGCGAACCATCTGCACTTATCAAATCTATTATAACTTCAAACTTTATATGTAACAAGGAAATACTTTATTCAAATACTTTTAATTAATTTAAACATCTAGAATAAACCAACTCCAAAACTTTATCGTAGTAGCCACTGAAATACTGCTAAATTATTATCAAAAATATCTTAATCTTAACCCATCGACTGTGTCTATGAAGCCTCTACTGATAAACTGACGCACTGCTCAGGACATGTTATTGCCTGGATAGTTCTCCAAGTAAACAAAGAAATAACTAAATAAAGATGACTCAAAGGAATACTCCACGAACAAAAACGGAGCTCACCAATAACACTGGAAGAGAGGGAAGTCCTAACCTGTAGCTTGCTCGTCTGCAAAATCGGTTTCTACGTTGTACCGCAGACCAACGTAGGTTCCCAAAGGAGAACGTCAATACCATCCATTGTACTCAGTGAATCTCAACGACAGGAGACGAAACTTTAATGAAATATACATTACGAACAAAAATTCTAAATGCATGAAAAAAAATATAAAGTTTCTAAGAACAATTCTAAAATAATTGCATAATAGCAGTTTATGAATATTCTAAAGGAAATTATTTTCTTTTTATTTCTTATCTAAAAAATACTTCACTTTATGCTTTGGAAGTTCCAACTATCCTGACTTATTTCTGTCTTAGTCACCGTGTGATCGGCACGGGTTCGATCCCAACCTGATCGAATAGGCCCAATCCACGAGGTGCCATTCGCTTCATGGTTCTCAGCGCTAATGTATCATACCTTAGGCTGGCTAAGTAAATTCTCAGTAACAAGACCCTCGGCTCGTATGCTCCCTACTTTGGTACAAGTAATTTCAGGAAGTCAACGCCTTGGTCAGGACCCTCGGCCTGGACGATAACCCCTTCTCAGAATAGAGGATACTCCCAAAAATCTTTTCTTTCTAATACTTCTTCTTGTGACTTTTCAAGTCTAAATCTTTACTGGAACATCCTATACATACTCATATTGGTATCCCTAAATGTAAAGCATGGCTTTAGAATGAAATAAACATTCAAAAGTATTTCTAAATATTATTCCTTCATGAATTTTCAACATGAAAATGGCATATAAGAATAACACAAAAATTTAAATATTTATGCACATATATCATAATAAATAATCTAAACTTTAGCTAGAATAATTTTAAATTAATAGGTACTCACTCGCTCCAATTAATTACATATTAACTCTTTTAAGCAATTCATCAAACACCTTGTATGCGTGCTTTTGTGAGTTAAACCACTTTAGTAAAGGGTTATATCAACTCACCTCAAAACTCCTCGAGCCAATACGTAGGCCCCAATCCAATTTATACCCGTCAAATAATCGATTCTACAATTATCAGTGCATTTTAATTAATTTCAAAGTTTTACACCTAAACATGGAATCTACTGTTGATACAGAGAAAGAAGGGAATTAACTATCTAATTCTTATACTGTAGGATATTTGGGAATAGAAAATTTTATATACCTGCGTTCAAGAACTAGTTATTTGTAAAGAAGCCTAAACATTTCGTTGTCTGCGTGAATAGTCGCTGGAACTTGTTGCCTCTGTTTCTGTCCTTAAAAGTCTAATTATTTAATTTGTTGCTTTGTATTCTTTGAAACACAATCCCTTGTCCCCTTTTCGTCCAAGGAATTAAGCCTTTTTCCTTGCCCTTACGTACAGACTACTCTATGGGTTTTATGCCCAATTTTAAGTGTCTTACTCTCTTTTTTTTTGACTTAACTAGTATTTAATTATACCGACTTTTAATAATTAATAATATTAAAAGTATTAATATTCCCTTAATTATATATCCAATTATTTATAAATAGAGAAATAACTCAAAAATCAATAACAAGGGTTTAAATCCGTAATAGAAGTATAATTTAAGATTAGAAAAAAATTAAATTCTATGTTGAGCGTGTCTTAAAACTTTTATAGATTTGAGGAGTGTTACAGGTAATATGTACACAGACCTTACCCCTACCCCGAGGGGTAGAGAGGCTATTTCCGAAAGACCCTCGGCATAAGGAGATGAAAAAGTGGCAATAGAAAAATAACAACCACAAACATCAGGAAGACAGTGCCAGCAACCTAAGATCGCGTCCATATGGTCACAAATAGCTTTTAAATAATGCAAAAATATCATAACCATATAGTTTGTTATACAAACAACTTGACTAATTCGAAATATAATAATACACAATAGTTAAATAAAAAAATATATTTAATAACATCTTTAATTAAATTATGAAACACTTCTTTATAAACTCTGTCTGTTTTAATTTATTTGTCTTCTTTTCCCTTTTAGTATATTTCAAAATGAACATCTCTTTCTATATTTAGTATGCTTTTAATTCAAACGTTTTTAATTCAAACGTTCCTAATACTCTAGTGTCTTCTCCTACCTCTCGTACTTTCTGCTCCCTCTATTTGTTAATAGATGTAGGCCCAAACCCATAATATGTGTCTTTTAGAGACAACACTTACTTCATGGATAATCACTCAATTTTCATTTTATTACACCTAAGTCACTATATTATGTAATGGAAAAGTCAGTATATGTTCCTCAGCGATGTAACTCCCAGTTCACTGTCCAAGCATTGAACTCTAGTGTTGAGGTAAGGCCCTTTCAATTTGCCCGTGTCAGTGTATGATTTCGTCCCACACTGTGGAGATTGATCTCGCCCTTCACAACACGATCTTGTTGTTTGATCTTTGCTACGATTTGAATTTATCGAATATGTGTCGAGATTGATCATGAGATCGAGCTTTAGCATAATGATAAAGTTATGCTTAGTGACATGTAAGTCTCAGGTTCAAGACTTAAAAACTTTATCTTGGTAGAAATGTAGAAGGAACGCTGCACACAGTAAACTGTTTACCCGTAAAACGGTACAGTTGAATTTATATATGATTTCTAGACAAGTAAATTAATTTGGTCCTGAAATAATACAATAATTGAAGAAATGTATAATACATAGCCTTGAAATATGGATGAAAACAGCAGAGATGATAATTCTGGGATAGTGTTTCCGGGCACAGCGATGATGAGATCAAAAAGCAAGAAGTAGAATTGTATAAAGTTTTGTATAGAATAGAGTGTAAGTTTAGCCAGAAAATCCGTGTCCTTTACAATGATAATTGAGCTCACTATTTATAGCTATTTCCACGGAAGAAAGTCCTACGATCATGTTCTCCTTAAATATCAATTATGAGGGTCATTGATCAATACGTAACGGTAAACATAAATGTCAAATTCTCTGTAACGGACCATCGCTCTTATTGCTGCAGAATATTTTCTATTAAATATTACCGGGCGCAAAGCATTTAACACGCATTTATGAATGTTATCCTTTCTGATGACAAGCGGAATGGCTGCGTTCGGTCTTCGGCCATCCCTGTCTTGGGTTCCATGTGTCCTCCCTTTAAACGACCACATGGCATATCATATTTTATCCTATACATATAGTCCCCCTGCTTTCCGGTGACATAACTTTGTGTTATCGGGAAGTTGGTAGAAACACCTTTTTGGCTGGAATCACTATAACTCCCTCTGAAAGTCCGCGGCAGTTGATTAGACGCACGTTTCTCCATATTTAATATCCCGAACACGGGTCATCCCATGATTTAACACAGCTTTTGCTGATTATCGAGGTATTCATGGCCATGAATTTAGCCGCCAAAATTTTACTTATAAGCCACATTCTTTTCCTTTTCGTTTCATAATTTCTCGAACTCCTGATTTGCATCTTTGCTTTCTATTCTTCCTCTAGTTTTCTTCAAACACAAAACCTTTTTCATCTTCTTTTTCAATAGCTTCTTCCTCTAAGTGTGTTGGTTCTACAAAGAACAAAAACAAAACCGAGGACTCTGTTCCTCCAATGGTGGGTTCCATCGTACCAAGAAGACTTAGTATTACGAAGGATTTTGAAGAGAAATTTCCTACTGCTAACCCCTGTACATGGGTTGTTAGTAGGTACCATTCTTCTATTCGTCCTTCCAGTATTCATGCTGTGAAGGAGGATTGTCACTGCCATGAGTTAGATATTATTGCTCCTGATCTATCGGAACGAGTCACCCTTCCCAGGGAAGGTTTTACATACTTTTTCACATATCCCTTTACTTTGGGTACGTTTTCTTTTAGCGGAGAGCTTGATTCCATGATTGCGGAGTTTGCCCTTGATTACCAGGTGTGTTTGGCACACGTAAGTCCTTCAGTGTGGAGGACGGTCGCCTGCCTACGGCGTTTATGCCAAGAAACTGGAGAGGAGCTAACCTTAGCTCATATGATGAATCTCTATTCCCCTAAAATCTTTCGCGGGGGAATAATAAACATTTACAAGTGTGGCCACCATGCTTTATTGTCTAGCATGGATGATGAAAACGACCGTGGGTAAATGGAGTGGTTCATTGCAGTTGCCACCAACGACATCATTCCGACAACGGCTTCATCCTTTACGGTCGCTTGGAACTGCACTCGTAAGTTCTTCGTATAGTATTTTGTTTTGCTAGATATTCTTTTATGGTCGTATCATCTCTTTACCCTTCGCATTTTTCAACAACTCGATGGATCCCACCAGTGGTAGCAAGTTTGGACCAGTGAGTTCAAAAGAGTTTGGACGTCACAATGCCCTAAACTCGTTTATGGAAAGAACAAGCCCTTAAATACGGGGCCAAAAATCATGGTAATTTTAATTTACCTTGCTTCCATTATGAAGAACTTGGTTGAACCCTTCTGATTTGTTCATGAAATTAGGTCTACATGCGGGCTCTGTTGCTGTCCCCGAGGAGGACGTTTTTGGCTGATCTCGCTGATGCAGTGAGGCTGCTTCAGGAAGCACTTACTCAAACAGGTATCTCTGGGCCTGCTTCGGACGCAAACTCTTCTTTACGGAGTCCCCGGCCAGAAAATAAGCAACCAAAGAGAAGACATTCCTCTGTGGTCGAGGAAAAGAATAAGATGACAAAGACGGATGCCCCCGAATCATCTCCGATGGTAATGACGACTGATCCTCCTTCCCGGTCGGTTATAGACACCGTGATGATTGATGATGATGATGAAGTTGTTGATGAGGGAGCTTCTTTACATAGAAGGCGAAGATCCTCATCATCTCAATAGGATGCTTGACCTGTTGAGATAGTTACACCAACTGAAGATGATGTCTCGGTACTTTAGAGAGAATCTGATTTGGTAGAATATGCCAACTCCCGTTTTTGGACCCCAATTTCTGTAACTGGTGTTGCGGGGAAAAGTACCGGGTCCTTGTCGTCTTTGGTTGGTGAGCATCCAACAACTGACACTGCATTTGATGCAGCTGCCTCTCATTCTTCAACTCCATCACCTTCATCTCTACCTTCACCAACACCAGCAACTGCTACATCACTTCCATCTTCATCCACTCTTCCATCGACAGTTGCTACATCACCTCTATCATCCGCACCTGACCATGAAGAAGGCATTCCTCTTCCACAGTCCCCAGTTCCTGGAAATTTGGGGTAAAATTATGTTGCCCCTT
This sequence comes from Nicotiana tabacum, assembly GCF_000715075.1. NCBI lineage: Eukaryota > Viridiplantae > Streptophyta > Magnoliopsida > Solanales > Solanaceae > Nicotiana > Nicotiana tabacum. The sequence goes on along the minus strand of NC_134092.1, from coordinate 34,667,362 downwards.
CTGGAGATCCGCAAAGGAGGAGGAACATTACTCTTTCAATCTCTACCGGATGCAACTTGCTATCCCGGTCGGTGGAGCTTGCTAACTATCTGAAGCCTTTGGCTACAGAAAAAGACTGGGAAACAATTCAGGCACTCTCGGGAGAATGCTTGTTGAACAATGTCATGCACAATGCCGCAGCGATACGTTCTTTTCTCCCTTCATTACTTCTTCTACTTTTGTATGGAAGTATTCTAAGTTTTACTTCTTGTCTTGTAGGCCAACTTTCTTTCTTCTGAAGGCCTTCAAAGGTTGATTCGTGAAAAGGAAGAACCTACTTCTGAACGGAATCATCTTTTGGTGGAACGAGAACAAACTGTTCTCCGCCTCTCAGAACTAGAAACCAAAGCTACTGAGGCCGTTATTTTGGAGGCTCGTTTGCAGCAAAGCGAGCAAGAAGTGGTAATCCTTAGCCAAGAAGTTGGGCTACTGAGAGTTAGATTTAATGAAGCCAAGGCCAAATGGGCTGAAGTCCAGGACGTCGTTCTTGCTGCAACCGAGTGCAAGGCTATTGTTGCCGATAAAGTAACCAACTTAGAAGCAGCCTTGAACTCCAAAATCGAAGAGCTTGCTGCTGCGGGGGTGAAACACGCCCAACTAGAAGAGAAGTACAGAAAAACTATCGAGCATAACACGCTCTTTAGTTCAACTGTTTGCGGCCTTGACGCAAGCCTCAAGTGTGCTAGATCCGCCGGGAAAGCCTTTCTGCTGAGGTTTCCCAACTCAAAGAAGAACTTAAGCGTCGAGCGGCTTCCCTCGTTGTTGAAAAAACTTATTTCATGTACAGCATGAGGAGAAAAACCTTGGAAGAGGCCAAAGCTGGTATCATTAAAGTTGATGCCGAAGTTGCTAAGGCCCGAGAGCTTGAGTTGGCTGCAAAAATGGACTCCTGGCGCAGTCTGATGCTACAGGTTCTTCCGATTCCGGTTTCGAGATTTTGGAAACTGAAGAGGGATCGGAAGGCGATGATGCTAAAGACCAAACTGGGGGAAACGTTGAGCCATCGGTGGAAACACCTACTTTCCCCGGGGATGCAGATTCTTCTCTTCCTCCTGGTTTTGGAGACGCTGTAGTTTAGCTTTTTCTTTCTTTTCCCATTTTGTACTTTTATCATTTTGGTCTGTTCTTGTAAATAAAGACATATTTTTTTCTCAAGTATCGTTGGAGTCTTACTTTCGTTTGAATATCATGCAAGTCTTTAACTTTTGCAGTTGCTCAAGCATTCTGTGCATGTCATTCTATTCGCGCTTTACTATGTGTAGTCCTGGACGCCTTTTCTTCTGAGCATTTTGGTTCCGAGTATTATAGCTTTTATGTGAAGTTTTCTGTGAATATTTGTGTGAGTTTCCCTTTTACGTGAGGTTTTCTATGAATATTTGCACAAGTTTCCCTTTTACGTGAGGGTTTCTATGAATATTTGTGCAAGTTTGCTTTTTGCGTCCTTTTCATATGCAGCTTCAGGTGTATTTTTCCCCGATGGAATTTTAGATTCCGGGCATTGATTTTTCCGGAATCAACCTTTTAACGTGAGGGTTTTTATAAAAGAGGGCCCTCCTATGTTTACGGTGCTCTTGAAGAGGATGTCTCCTGTTCATTACGGCACTAACATTTGAAGTACTTGTTTAACATTCAAATGACAAAGTTAGCTCATCGTTCAGATAAGAAACAAGATAAAAGCAAAAGGATTTTATTTTATTCTTTCTATTTCAAAAAATACATAAGCATCTTGCTATGCAGAAAAGAAATTGCCATTACTTCTGGCTATCTTGTACAACTTATTTCTACGGGGCTGGCTGCGCAGTCCCCAGTCCTGATGATGCATTTAGTTTCCGGATTTTTGGTCCCCGGTTGACGTGGCATTCATTGTTGTTGTATCCTCATATCATCCCCCCCCCCAGTGTTCGAATGCGAAGAGTGCGAATTGGAACACTGAAAGTCTTGTATCTTCAAAGATTACACTAATGAATTTCTAGGTAATCCTTCACTCGGAAACATACCTTACTTCCCCTTAGGAATCCATGCTATCGAGTGAAAGAATACCTAACAGTCCTCTAGTGGTTTGTGCTCGTGAACGATCAGGTAACCCTTGTTCGGTAGCAAACTTAACTTCCCGGTGGGAATTTGCTATCGAACCAAAGATTATCTAATCGTCCCCGAGTGGAAGCTTGTTTGTTTGCCTTGTTATCAAAGGTCTTATTGTTGTTGTCTACTCAATATGCTTTCCGTCACTGCCTCATTAAAAACCTTGCTAGAAAAACCCAATTGGGCCAAATACTGAACGAAGGAAAAAAGAGTGCAACACATATTTTCCGCTTGAATAATGTTCATCAGCAATAGTATCTTTTGAGTTGTGCCACGTTCCAGTTGCTGGACAACTTGTCTTCATTCTGGTTCTCCAACTCGTATGAACCTTTCCCAGTGATAGCAGAAATTCGGTAGGGACCTTCCCACGTTGGACCTAGCTTACCCGTGTTGAGCTCCCTTGTATTTTGGGTTGCTTTCCTCAGAACCAAGTCTACTACTTTAAAATAGCAGAAGTTGGCTCTTCGATTATAATATCGCTCCATTCTCTGCTTTTGAGCTACCATTTTTATATGCGCCAAGTCCCTGCATTCCTCGAGCAGTTCCAAGTTGATTAGCATTGCTTCGTCATTCGATTATCCATTTGTCTGAGAATATCTCAAAGTGGGTTTGCCCACTTCTACCGGGATTAGGGCTTCAACATCGTAGACAAGGGAAAAAGGAATTTCTCATGTGCTTGATTTGGCCGTTGTTCGATAGGCCCATAGAACTCCGGGCAATTCTTCGGGCCATTTGCCTTTTGCTGCTTCCAACCTTTTCTTGAGGTTTTGAATAATCACTTTGTTTGTTGACTCCGCTTGACCATTTGCGCTCAGATGATAAGGAGAAGATGTGATCCTCTTTATTTTCAAGTCTTCGAGGAACTTTGTAACTTTTGCACCGATAAACTGTGGCCCATTGTCGCGTGCTATCTCTTTTGGTATTCCGAACCTGGAAATTATATTTTCCCACAGAAAATCGACCACTTCACTTTCTCCGGTCTTCTGATAAGAACCTGCTTCCACCCATTTAGAAAAATAATCAATCAAAATTAAAAAAAAAACTTACCTTTCCAGGAGCTGGTGGCAGCGGTCCGACGATGTCCATCCCCTATTTTATGAACGGCCATGGGGACAGAACCGAATGTAAGGGTTCTGCTGGTTGATGTACTAGTGATGCGTAGCGTTGAAACTTATCACATTTTTGTACGAAATCTTGGCGTCTTGTTCCATGCGAGGCCAATAATATCCTTCCCATACCAATTTCAGCACCAATGACCCTGCGCCTGAGTGATTGATGCATATCCCTCTGTGGATTTCTCTCATGATATAGTCAGCTTCTGACACTCCTAAACACTGGGCCAACGGGCCTTGGAAAGATTTTCTATACAATTGTACTTTCCTGAAGTTATAACGTGCAACTTTGACGCGCAACGTCCGTAATGCTTTAGGATCATCGGGCAACTTTCCGTGCTCGAGGTAGTTGATTATTTCATTTCTCCAGTCCCAGACCAGACTAGCCGAATTCATCTCATAGTACCCATCTGTATCCAGGACTGAGCTCATCAATTGTACTACCGTTCCGGACTCCGATCCCTTTATTTTTATCGATGATCCTAAGTTTGCTAATGCATCCGCTTCTACGTTATCCACCTTCGGGATATAAGTAATTGACCACTCCCGGAATCGTGCCAAAAGAGCCTGGACCTTTACCACGTATTGTTGCATACGTTCTTCTTTGGTATCAAAGATCCCGTAAACTTGATTTACCACCAGTTGTGAGTCACATTTGATTTTATTAACCTCGGAATCAAGTCCCCGGGCCAATTCAAGCCCTACAATTAGAGTTTCATACTCTACTTCATTGTTAGTTAAAAGGATTGTTTTGATGGCCTGCCTTAAGGTTTCCCCCGAAGGCGTGATTAAGACTATTCTGAGACCAGACCCTTTTACGCTCGAAGCTCTGTCCGTAAATAAGGTCCAAACCCTCGATATTGATTCCGGCACCATTACTACCTCCTTGGTTCCAGAGGTAGTAGTCCCGGACTAAAATCAGCCACGAAGTCAGCCAAGACTTGCGACTTAATTGAAGTCCTTGGTTTATATTCTATGTCGAATTCACTCATTTCAATGGCGCATTTGGCAAACCTACCAGAGAGCTCGGGTTTGTGGAGGATACTCCGCAAAGGGAAAGTAATCACCACAGCTATCAGGTGGCATTGGAAGTAGGGCCTCGGCTTCAAAGCGGCAACTATGAGAGCTAAGACCACTTTTTCCAAATGTGGGTAACGAGTTTTTGCTCCCATTAAAAATTTTCTAACGTAATAAATAGGAAATTACGTACCTTTGTCCTCCCAGACTAAGACCGCACTTACCGTAACTTCTGAAACCACGAGGTAGACTAGCAACGTTTCACCTTTTTTTGGTTTCGAGAGCAATGGAGGGCTTGATAAATATTTCTTCAGGTCCCTCAAAGCCTGCTGGCACTCCGATGTCCATTCAAAATTATTCTTCTTTTTAGCAATGTGAAGAAACGATGACATTTTCCGACGACCGGGAAATAAACCTGCTCAAAGCTGCTAACCTTCCTGTGAGTCTTTGGACTTCCTTTACGTTTGACAATTTATCCAAGATATTGTCTATGGCCTTGAGTTTGTCGAGGTTTACCTCAATTCCCCTTTGTGAGACCAGAAACCTTAGGAACTTACCAGAACTGACCCTAAAAATGCACTTCTCAGGGTTAAGTTTCATATTATGCTTCCTCAGAATGTCGAATATTTCTTGTAAATGATTAAGGTGGTCACCTGCATTCAAAGACTTCATGAGCATATCGTCTATATAAACTTCTATGGTCTTTCCTATTTGCTTTTCAAACATTTTATTTATGAGACGTTGATAAGTGGCTCCGACGTTTTTCAACCCAAAGGGCATTACATTATAACAGTATGTACCGAAATTCGTTATAAATGAAGTTTTTTCCTGATCTTCCGGGTTTATCTTAATTTGGTTGTACCCGAAATAAGCATCACGAAACTCATCAGCTCGTGCCCGGTAGTGGCATCAATCATTTGATCAATATTTGGCAATGGGAATGAGTCTTTCGGGCACGCCCTGTTAAGATCTTTGTAGTCTACGCACATACGTATTTTATTGTTCTTCTTAAGAACTACTACTACTACATAGGCTAACCAGTTCGGATATCTTACCTCTTGGAACGAACCGATTTTAAGTAAGCGGGTTATCTTTTTTTTGACGAATTTATTCCTGGCCTCGACAATAGGGCATTTCTTCTGCCTTACCGAATGTATGTTAAGATCCAAACTCAGCTTGTGCATGGCTATTTCCATCGGGATACCTGTCATATCCTCGTGCGACCATTCAAAACAATTAGCATTAAATTTAAAGAATTCAATAAAACCATACCTGAGCTTCGGGTGCAGTCCTGTCCACAAATGGAATTTTCTTTCTAAGAATTCCTCGAACAATGCAACTTGCTCCAGTTCCTCCGCCATGGACTTTGTCGCGTCCGTCTCTTCTGAAACTTAGAAATATCTTGGCACCTGATGTTGTTCTGACAACTCTGTTTCCGAGCTAACTCCTACTAGTTCGGGAAGAGGTGTCGGTTCCTGTAATTGCTATGCCATGCGTTCGTTCCCTTTGCTATTGGAGACTGAGATTGCATTCATCTCCCTTGCTTCCGGTTAATCACCTCTTATATGCTTGATTCCTTTGGGCGTTGGAAACTTCAGTAATTGGTGATATATTGATGGTACAGCTTTTATTTTATGTAACCACGGCCTTCCCAAGATAATGTTGTATCCTATGTCACCATCTACTACTTAGAAGAGAGTTGTTTTCATTACTCCTTCAACGTTCATGAGCAGCAAGATCTCTCCCCAGGTCGTCACGCTCGCAAGGTTGAATCCAGCGAGGTGCTTTGTTGCCGGAATAATGCTTCTAGTGAGTTTAGCTTGTTCAATACTCTCCATTGTATGATATTAGCCGAACTTCCTGGATCCACTAGAACACGTTTAATCTTAAAATCTAACACATTTAAGGATATTACTAGTGCGTTGTTGTATGGTAACAACAATCCGTCTGCGCCCTCCTCCGTGAAAGTGATATCGTCTTCCCGGAGTCTTTTACTGTGAGTTATTGATAATTTTGTCTTCTTTGCTGCCGAAAAGGTGACCCCGTTAATCTCATTCCCACCGAAGATCATATTGATTGTTTGGCGTGGGGGTTCTTCTCCTGCTTTTGGAAGTTTCGCGTTGTCTCTGTTACGACCATAATTGTTCTTAGCTCGGTCACACAAGAATTCACTGAGGTGACCATTCTTCAATAATGATGCCACCTCCTCTCGGAGGTGTCGGCAGTACCCTGTCCGGTGAACGTTCGTCCTATGGTACTCGCACCATAAGTTGGGATCTCGCTGGCTGGAATTGGATCTCATAGGTCTCGGGAATCATGAATCTTTAATGTTTCTTGTGGCTGACACCAACTCCATTATACTGACGTTGAAGTTATATTCCGATAATTTGGGGTAAGAGGAATCCCGAGACCCCGACGTCTCCTTATCCTGGAGTAATCTATTGTTTCGACCACGATCAGTGCCTCTGTCAGCGATGAACTTGTTCGCTGCCCGGAAGTTTCTGCCACGGCCTTCGGTCTGCTCGTAGGGCAAAAGCTAGCCCCTCGAAGTCCGTCTATCATCGTCATAGTCATCCTTTGATTTTTCTCTATTTTTCTCCCGTCCTTTGGCCGATGATGTAGAACTGACCTGGTCATCTTCGATCCTTATCTTTGTCTCGTACCGGTTGTGTACATCTGCCCAAGTTGTTTCTTGAAACTCAAGTAGACTCTCCTTCCGCTTCCGGGAAGCATCTAAACTTATTGGATTCAATCCTTTGGTGAATGCTTCAACTGCCCATTCATCCGAGACGGCCGAGAGCAACATTCTTTCTTTCTGGAATCAAGTAACAAACTCTCGTAATAATTCAGATTCTCTCTGTGCGATCCTGAATATGTCGGCCTTCCGGGCTTGCACTTTTCTGGCCCCGGCATGAGCCTTAATGAACGAATCTGTGAGCATCTTGAAGTAATCTATGGAATGTTTGGGTAATAATGAATACCACGTTAGAGCTCCCCTCGTGAGAGTTTCTCCAAATTTCTTTAGCAATACAGATTCAATTTCATGAGGAGCTAAATCATTTCCTTTCACCGCCGTTGTGTAGGTAGTAATATGCTCATGCGAGTCTGAAGTTCCATCATACTTTAGAATTTCAAGCAATTTTGAATCGCTTCGGGATTAGTTTGGGTGCTTCGCTCGGCTTGTACGATAATTGAATATACTTCTTCGAGTTCAGGCCTTTTAATACCGGTGGAGCACTCAATATTTGATCTATGCGGGCGTTTACTTCCCTCACAAACCACAAAAGTTCATCCTTGAATGGATCGTTCTCGTTGTTGAGACCGGATCTACTTCCCCTAGACCCCTCGGAGCCAACTTCACCCCTGGAAGTATTGTTGTCGACTCTCTGCGTTATTTGGTCTGCGGGAACAACATGAGGAATTGCATGCTTCAGTTCCGTCATAACCTGATCATGCCGCGTGAGATGACCTAGAATGATTGCATGTTGCTCTTGAAGAACCCTCACCGCACCCGCTACATGCTCCTCATCAACATCATCGGGAATTGTCTCCCGAACCTGTCGAGGGTATCGCCTGTAATGCACCGGCACGGCGTCATTTCCCTCACTGCGGGTGTCACTGATTGAATCCTCAAAATGAGGTTGATCCCCTCGAATTTTATGGTTGCGTGTGTCCTTAACAGTGCTATCTACCATTTTTCGTGATTTTTTTCTAAGACAAAGTAATCAAAACACGTTAGTAAAAAAAGGCAAGGATCAATTTAATTGCACGGCTATCTAGGCCCCATGGTGGGCGCCAAACTATTTACCCATAAAATGGTAAAGTTGAATTTATACGTGATTTCTAGACAAGTGAAATTTGATCTTGAAATAATACAATAATTGAATAAATGTATAATACTTAGCCTTGAAATATCGATGAAAACAGTAGAGATGATAATTTCGGGACAGTATTTTCGGGCACAACGATGATGAGATCAAAAAGCAAGAAGCAAAATTATATAAAGCTTTGTATAGAATAGAGTGTAAGTTAAGCCAGAAAATTCGTGTCTTTTACAATGATAACTGAGCTCACTATTTATAGCTATTTCTAGGGAAGGAAGTCCTAGGATCATGTTCTCCTTAAATGTCAATTATGAGGGTCATTGATGAATACGTAGCGGTGAACATAAATGTCAAATTCTCTGTAACGGACCGTCGCTCTTAATGCTGCAGAATATTCCCTATTAAATGTTACCGGGCGCAGAGCATTTAACACGCCTTTATGAACGTTATCCTTTATGGTGACAAGCGGAATGACTGCGTTCGGTTTTTGGCCATCCCTGTCTTGGTTTCCATGTGTCCTCCCTTTAAACGACCACGTGTCATATCATATTTTACCCTATACATATTCGTCCACTCGATTCCCAATTAGCATATGATGTAACTTTACGTACTTCATCCGTTTCAATTTAAATGATAAATTTTTCTTATTAGTCTTTTAAAAAAAATGACACATTTATATATTTAGAAACAATTTAACTTTAAATTTTTTACTTTACTTATTTTATCCTTAATGAGAAACTATTATAGTCACACAAATATTATGGCCCTACAAAGCTTTTGTCCCTTAAATTTTTAGAATCATATATTTCAAAAATCTTCTTTTCTGTCAAACTAATTCAACAAAATTGAATCGGGGTGAGTACTATTTATTAAGTGTACCAAATTGTATATTCTTTCCGGAAAAAGAAAATATTTGTCCACACCTAACTGGCCCCTTTTACTAGTGTATAGCAAAACATTATGCTGTCAGAACTTTATTCCATAAATGTTGAACTTGCGACCAGAAGAAAGCTTAAGTGACTTCCTTCTACTACCTACAAGAAGTCCTTTGCGTTCATCTATCTTTTAGCCAACCCCTTCTAGTTTTGTGTTCATACTTTCTACCGTTCTCCAAAATAAAAAATCTCTCACACACACAAAAAAGAGCAAGGAGAAGCAGATAATGCTAAAGAGGCAAGATTCTTTAATGGCATCAGTTCATCGGCAAAAACAACCGCCGCCAGAAAATCACCATGTTGTTAAGTCTATTGGATGCATGTCAGGCATTTTTCAGATTATCTCCAAATACCAAAAAACCAAACGCCTCACTTCTGGAAGAAAGCAAGGGAAAAGGTACGATTCATTACCAAGAAGAGCGTTTTCACCGCAAAAAGTAGTAGGGAAACATGAAAAAGATCACCTAAAGGTACCAAGAAGTCCCATAATATCACCAGACATCAGACGAACGCCGAATAACTCACCGGGAAACGTAAAAAAAGAGCCAGCATTAGTGGCACGGCTGATGGGGTTGGAGGAAATCCCTCCAGCTGATTATAGGGCCGGGGACGACTCCAATGAGATAAATAGAAGGAAGCTTTTACAAGCCTTGGACAAGTGCAATGACGATTTAGAGTCGATCAGGAAGATTATAAAGTCAGCTGAAAGGGTTAGCGAAAGTGGTGATTCAATGAGGAGTCGCCGACCCGGTCGCGTCTGCGCGTTGGACGAGTTAACTCGGTCACCTTTCGCCAAAGTTAAAGATAGTGGTACGTTTTCTTCTTACTTTGCTTTTCCATTTTTACTTTCTCTATAATAATTCATTGAACTAATATTCATTTAGAAAATATGTAAATATATATAGAATTCGATTCTACATCTAGTGCAATCGACTTCATAACATCTATTTGTATGTAAAATAATGATCAAATTTCTTTCTTTTTATATTTCTCGTTTTTTAATTAACCTTCAGTATCTTAGAGTGATAAGTTTCATGCCTAAAATACAAGGAGGAAAAGGAAAAGATAGTCTTCCCTTCTACTGAAAACCCATTCTCATACATAGGACACTTAAAAAGTTACGGATAGAGCATAAAATCATACGATATAAATATAAAGAAGAAAATCATTGGATTCTTTGAGAAATTGATAAACAATCACCAAAAGAACTAAGGAACTTAGAAACAATATATATATATATATATATATATGGGGATGAATCTAGAGAAATTTGAATTAGAATTCTGAATTTTTGTTGAAATAAAGTATCCGTATCTTTGGGATTGGGAATTTACATAAGTACATTCCCTTGAAGTGGGAGACAAACTGCTATCGTGCGTAAAGTTATCCTAGTACATCTTAGAATTCTTAAAGCAATACTAATGGAATGAACATCATATCATGACGAGCATATTGGACCAGTTCGTCATTATCACCTTTTACAAGAGTTGGTTGTTCGTGAGCACTTCCAATTAAAATATTGTGAGTTTAAGTTAATTCAAAAGTAACGTGGGAAGTTTTTGGATGGAGGGAGCCGAGGGTCTATCGAAAACAGCTTTTCTATTCCAGAATAGGATAAAGTCTGCGTATACACTATGCTCTCCAGACCCACTAATAAGATTATATTAGATTGTTGTTGATGTAGTCGTTGTCATTATCACCTTTGGCATTCAAAGGAAGCTTTCCCTCCCTCTGTGACCAGAATTTAAATTAAATAAAGCTGAAAATAACGACTATTGAAAAGTATATGTTCAGTAGGAGGAAAACTTTTTTTCATAAAATAGTGGTGTTATGGTGATAATTCTAAGGATTAAAGGTTGGCAATACTATCTTATTGAGTTTAAGCAAATGATGTGGAGTAAACGTTATGATACTTGTAGAGACCTTTTTGGTTGTGATAAATGGTAGACGCCATTTTATCCTTTTTGGTTAATAAAATGTTTTTTCTTGAAGAAACCATCTTACAATTCAGCTACCTGATACTAGAAAATAAATCGATCAAGTAAAACTCTTTTTGTCGCGTCGTACCAAACATACAAAGAGGATAATTCGTTGCATTTACAAGAAATAATTTTTATCTTATTTATTACTTTATTTAATATGAAGATGAATTTTAATAAAGACACAAAAACAGTATTATTGTAGAGATATTTTGTTAGTAAATTATAAGTACCAGAGAGAATTTTAAAAAGGAACATTAAAATAATAAGATTTCATCGTTAGCACTACATTTAACTAATTATTATTTTGTATTGAGGATGTTATACGTGAAAGGCTTAATCCTGAAAAGTTCCAGTTCCACATTGTCTATAACTTTTTTAAAGATGTGCTTGATTATCCAAACTCTTTGAGTTACAGATAAAAAGTGAGCCTTCAAAGTTAAAACCGGTAAATTAGGAAAATAATGAAAATGAGTTATGAAATTCTACAACATTCGATGATTTCATCGAAGTCAAACAAACTGCTTTGGTGATACCATTAAAAATATTTTTCCTCCTTACGACATTTGTTCACCTTTTGATCTTTTATTACTTTGAAATAAAATTAACAAAAAGTAAAAACAATAATAGCAGTAGAAATATGAATTTATATTTGGCAACGGTCTCAAGATCTATGAGGGGGCCGTGGTCCATGAAATCTTTTGCTAAAGCTTCAATTGTTTGCCTCCACATAATAGCAATAATTAGTCATGATTCAGTCAAGAAATGATGAGAAAGCGCATGTGAAAAAGATATTTCTCCCCAAAACTATAAAAGCAAAGCAAATGTGTTATTCAATCTTCTTACTTTTTGGTAATACGCAGTTCCACTTTCTCAGAAATTATGGGTCCACTTTCCACTACCTATACTTCTTTTATATTTTAATATATTAAAACCTTTCCTTTCACATTTCATAGTTTATGTCATAAACAATGGTAGGACTATATCATAAGAGGAGAATAGAGGTTGATATAATAACTAGTCCTTGACACGTGAGATCATTGTATCCCGTGTTTAACCTAAATTTTGATTATTAGGTATAACAATTAAATTAATGAGATTTACGTCTCCAGCGACGTGATTAAACCAAATTAGACCAATCTTTCGATAATATAAAAAAGGAGCAAATGAAGTAAAGTAGTGATAATAACGACAGAAATGATAACAACAATATGATAAGAGTAATTCTTATTCTTGATTCAAGCGGATTAATAGTGAACAACAATGTAGAGTACTAGAAAGAGTAGAGAACTTGATAGAATTTTAGTATAGTATGTTATATGCTAATGTGTATTACAATATTGGGAAGGAGGATATTTATAAGCTAACATAATCGTAACTGATCCTTGATTCCCTTTTGCCTGTTACAAACACACATGCATATACCGTTACGTTGTTCTGGTCGTAATCGTTGGGCATATTTAATATAAAAAATCCATATATTTTGGGGGTTTGGTGGTGATGGAAGGATAATGGCACATATGCTTGATATCATCTGATCGGTTTATTCAGGAACGGTTATCCGGTAGAAGTAGAGCGATCCGAAATTAGCTTCTTAGGACTTCTTCAACCTTCGGTCAGGACGACTCAGGCCGACTCGGAGTTGACTGAAAAATCTCTTTTGTGCTTGCAATGCGCTATTTTCCACGCTTGCCACTTATTGGACCAAAGAATCTTTGCTCCGATATATTTATTACCAATATATCTTGCTACTAGGTTAAGGAGAAATGCTAATTGATAATGCAATTCATATACCAATGGATAAATCTGTTCGAAATCGCTAAAATCTCTTGATAATTTATTTATTGTTGTTGCGGAAGCTAAATGTGTATAGTGTGAATGAGTCACAACTACTATACTAAAAATTATGACAACTACTAAATAATAAACAAGACAATAAGACAATAATAAAAGAACACCAGAATTTACGAGGTTCGGCCAATTTTGCCTACTTCCTCGGACACAATCAATATTTTATTCCACTCCAAAATCACAAGTGAAATAATACTAAAGAGAGAAGATACAAATGCCTTAAGAAGATAAAAAAGGCAAATGAGAGGTGTGTTTAAATCCTAAACATTAGGCCTCCTTTTATAGGGTGAAATTCTCATTCAAAATTGTCATCCACCGATGTGGGACTTTTGACAATTTCAACAAATCTCCACCTTGGCAAAATTCCACATCTTCAATTTTCTCTCAATAACAAATTTTGGTTGTGTCTTCTTCTTCAATCTTTAGTGTTCAACAATGTTGATCAAATCCAAACAATGTTGAAACTTGACCGCAGTCACCACTTTTGTCAGCATATCAGCAGGGTTCTCCGTAGTATGAATTTTCTTCACCGTGACTCCACCTTCTTCTATGATTTCTCGTACGAAATGATACCGAACATCAATGTGCTTCGTCTTTGCATGATAAACTTGGTTCTTCGCTAATTGAATAGCACTTTGACTATTACAAAAAGTTATAATATTTTTTTGTTCAATACCAAGCTCCTTTAGCAATCCCTGAAGCCAAATTGCCTCCTTCACAGCCTCTGTAATAGCCATGTACTCTGCCTCTGTTGTAGACAAAGCAACTGTTGACTGCAAAGTAGACTTCCAACTAACTGGTGCCTTTACAAAAGTAAACACATAACCAGTAGTTGACCTTCGTTTGTCCAGATCACCCGCAAAATCTGAGTCACAATATCCAACTACAGACCGATTGCCTTCCTGCTCAAAAACTAACCCAACATCTACAGTACTATGAATATACCGTAGAATCCATTTCACAGCTTGCCAATGCTCCTTTCCTGGATTATGCATATATCTGCTAATAACTCCAACGGCTTGTGAAATGTCAGGTCTCGTACAAACCATTGCATACATCAAGCTACCAACAACATTTGCGTATGGTACCCTTGACATATACTCCTGTTCAGTTTCATCCTTTGGCGACATAGTAGTACTTAGCTTAAAATGGGGAGCAAGTGGCGTACTAATTGGCTTAGTCTTCTTATCTATGCCAAAACGTTGTAGTACTCTCTTCAAATATTCTTTCTGAGATAAACAGAGTTTCTTTGAACGTCTATCTCTTATTATCTCCATGCCAAGAATTTTCTTTGCCTCACCCAGATCCTTCATCTCGAACTCCTCCTTCAGTTGAATCTTCAACTTATCAATTTCTTCCGAATTCTTGGAAGTTATCAACATATCATCAACATATAGGAGAAGATATACAAAGGAACCATTATTAAGTTTGCGCAAATATACACAATGATCGTATTTGCTTCTCTTGTATCCTTGCCGCAATATAAACTTGTCAAATCGCTTGTACCATTGTCTAGAAGATTGTTTCAATCCATACAACGATTTTTCAAGTTTGAATACCATATTTTTTTTTCCAGCAACTTTGAATCCTTCTGGCTGAGTCATGTAGATTTCCTCCTCTAAGTTTCCATATAAAAACAGAGTTTTTACATCCATCTGAACTGGTTCCAAATCTAACTGTGCTACCAAAGCCAACTTAATTCTAATGGAGGAATGTTTTACAACTGGAGAAAATACTTCATTGTAATCAATTCCCTCCCTTTGAGAATATCCTTTGGCCACCAATCTTGCTTTGTAGCGAACATCTTCTTGGTTAGGAAATCCTTTTTTCTTTGCAAATACCCATTTGCACCCAATTACTTTCTTTCCCTTCGGGATATTGGCCAATCTCCATGTATGATTCTGATGAAGGGACTGCATTTCTTCATTCATGGCAATCCTCCACTTATCTTCTTCTGAACTTTGGATTGCGTCTTTATAAGTGGTAGGAACACCATCAGCTACAATTGAGGTTGCACAAGCAACCGTCTCTATGAGACGAATAGGTTTCGTTATTGTCCTTTTTGGCCTGCTGGTTGCTATTGATTCAAGTTGTTGTCGAGGTTCCTGAGTTGGAATCTCCCTCTCTACTGGCTCTTCTTCCAGAGGGTAATCTTCATGAGTTTCCTCCTCTGCTTCTTGTGTAGGAAAAATAAATTTTCCCTCAAACTCCACCTGCTTTGATGCACCACCAGTTTGTTTGACATCTTCAACTGTCACCTTATCTGTTATGGCAGATTCATCAAAAGTAACATCTCTGCTGAATATAATATTCCTTGTCTCTGGACACCATAAGCGGTATCCTTTGACTCCAGAAGTAATCCCCATAAATATAGCCTTCTTTGCTCTCGGATCCAATTTTGTCTCTTTCACATGATAGTATGCAATTGAGCCAAACACGTGCAAAGAGTCATAATCTACAATAGGTTTTCCATACCATTTTTCAAATGGTGTCTTTCCATCAATAGCAGCAGATGGTAGACGATTAATGAGGTGGCATGCATATGTAATTGCCTCAGCCCAAAATTCTTTGCCCAAGCCAGCATTGGACAACATACACCGTACCTTCTCCAGTAAAGTCCAGTTCATACGTTCTGCCACTCTATTCTGTTGTGGTGTATGTCTGACAGTGAAGTGTCGGACGATGCCATCATTTTCATAGACCTTATTGAAATGATCATTTTTGTATTCACCTCCATTGTCTGTGCGAATACACTTGATCCTCCTGCCTGTTTGATTCTCCACCATCATCTTCCATTTGAGAAAAATTCCCAACACTTCATCTTTCCTCTTCATTGTATACACCCACACTCTTCGGGAAAAATCATCAACAAAGGTTACAAAATAGTGCTTCCCACCCAATGACGGTGTTTTGGAAGAACCCCAAATATCAGAGTGTACATAATCCAAAATGCCTTTAGTATTATGGATCGTTGTACTAAATTTAACCCTTGTCTGTTTCCCTTTGACACAATACTCGCAAAACTCCAAGTTGCAAGTCTTTATGCTTTTTAACAATCCTTGATTAGATAGAGCTTTCAAAGATTTCCCTCCACCATGTCCCAAGCGCATGTGCCATAGTCTGGTTGTTTCTGCCTCTTTGTCATCACTGGATGTCACTGTTGCTGTCCCAATAACTGTACTACCACGATAGCGGTACATGTTATTGTTCTTCCGATTGGCCTTCATTACCACTAGTGCACCAGAGCATATTCTCATCACTCCATTTTCTGCAATGATTTTGAACCCTTTTGATTCTAGGGCTCCCACAGAGATGAGATTCTTCTTCAAACCCGGTACATATCGAACATCTGTTAATGTTCTGATCATTCCATCATGGCTCCTTAATCTTATTGAACCAATGCCATATGAGGTAAGAGGGCTGTTATCCGCTGTGTGGATGACTCCATATTCTCCTTCTTGAAAATTCACGAACCAGTCCTTGTTGGGACACATATGATAGCTACAAGCCGAGTCCATCAACCATATGTCTGATGATGTTGATAACTCTGTTGTAACTAATGAGAAGTCTGAATCATCACAATCAGCTACATTTGAATCCATAATGGCCTTTCCATTATTATGTCTGGCCTTATTCTTCAACTTCGGACAGTCTTTCTTCCAGTGCCCCTTTTCTCGACAAAAGGCACATTCATCTTTGCTGGGTCTAGATCTCGACTTGGATCTTCCCTTCTTAGTCCTCGTTTGATTTTGAGGATGACCCCTCACAATTAGTGCTTCTCCTTCTCCGCCCTTCTGTTTTTCTCCCTTTCTTTGTTCATAGCTGTACAAAGCCGAACAAACTTCTCTGAGAGAAATTTCATCATTTCCATGGAGTAGAGTAGTTTCAAGGTGCTCATACTCATTAGGAAGTGACCCCAACAACATCAAGGCCAAGTCACCATCATCAAAAGTTACATCCATATTTTACAAATCTGTGACCAACTTATTGAAACTGGTGATATGTTCATTCATTGTGGTACCAGGAACATAGGTGAAGCGAAACAGTCTCTTCTTCATGTACAATTTATTTTGACTGTTTTTCTTCAAAAATTTATCCTCCAGTGCTTTCCATAATTTACTTGCAGAAGTTTTCTTTGTGTATGGATATTTCTGCTCTCTAGCAAGGTAGGATCGAATGGTACCGCAAGCAACATGATTGATAATTTTCCAATCTTCTTCTCCAATAACATCTAGCTTCTTTTCTTCAATGGCAAGATCTAGCCCTTGTTGAAAAAGAACATCTAGAACCTCGCCTTGCCACATCCCAAAATGTCCTGACCCGTCAAAAATTTTAACCCAAATTTCGCATTTGACACAATTCTTATCATAAGCGAAGATGCCAACGATGACGTATTATTGACACTTGATGTAGATTCTTCTTGTTTATTGTCTTCCATTTTGACACAAATATTATTTAGTAGCTGATGACACAAATCACAATTATTTTCTTTCTGGTGTGGAAGTTCAGACTAAGCTGCAACCACAAAGCATACTCAGACAGAACCTTGACTCAGTTATCAAGATAGATCTTTTCTGATGTGGAAGATCAAACTATACTGCATCCACAGAGCATACTTAGACAGTACATTGGCTCTGATACCAATTGTTGCGGAAGCCAAATGTATATAGTGTGAATGAGTCACAACTACTATATCAAAAATTATGACAACCACTAAATAATAAACAAGACAATAAGACAACAATAAAAGAACACCAGAATTTACGAGGTTCGGCCAATTTTGCCTACTTCCTCGGACACAATCAATATTTTATTCCACTCCAAAATTACAAGTGAAATAATACTAAAGAGAGAAGATACAAATGCCTTAAGAAGATAAAAAGGCAAATGAGAGGTGTGTTTAAATCTTAAACATTAGGCCTCCTTTTATAGAGTTAAATTCTCATTCAAAATTGTCATCCACCGATATGAGAATTTTGACAATTTCAACAATTGCTAAAAAAAAGTTCGTTGCTAGTATTTACCAACGGATCTGAATACCTTAGAATTTAGCAACGAATGATCGGTCAGTAAATTGCATATAAGTTCATCGTTAATTTTCTTTACTAGATGGAGATTTTTGTTGATAAATGTACCGACCAACATTCGATTGTTATTTTGTTGGTAAATTTACTAGCGAAAAAAATCTGTTGGTAAAACCAAGTTATTTATTTTTATATCTGGTTGGAATTTGTGAGTATTTATAGCAGAAGTACAAAAAGAAAATAAATTATTTAGTAAATATATGTTTTCAATATTAGTTTTGTGTGATAAGAATGTGCCATCAAGACTTAAAGACAAGTTCTACAGTGTGGTGGTTAGACCGACTATGTTATATGGGGCGGGATGCTGATCCGTCAAGAAGTCACATATCCAGAAGATGAAGGTAGCTGGAATAAGGATGCTGAGATGGATGTGTGGGCATACCAGGAAAGATAAGATTAGGAACGGAGTTATTAGGGACAAGGTGGGTGTGGCCTTGGTGGAGGACAAACTGCGGGAATCGAGGCTGAGATGGTTTTGGCACGTGCAGAAGAGAGCCATATATAGATGCCCTTGTTAGGAAGTATGCGAGGTTGACCATTGCGGGTCTAAGGAAGGGAGCTGGGGTAGGCCAAAAAAGTATGGGGGTGAGGTGATTAAACATGATATGTCATTGCTCCAGCCGAGGACATGACCCTCGATAGGGAAGGGTAAGTTCGAAAATAAGGGTGAAAGGTTGACAGATAGTTGTAAGTCTCTTAATCTTATCGGTAGTACTAGAACTATTTTTGTATTTTTCTTATTTCTCTTTCTTTATATTACATGTTATGACCCTTGTTCCTATTATATTCTTGTTACTACTATTTGTTACTTTTATATTTATTGTTTCTTGAGCCGATGGTTTATTGGAAATAACTTCTATCTTGACAAGGTAGAGGTAAGATCTGCATACACACTATCCTTCCCATTCCTAGATCTTATCTGTGGGATTACACTGGGTTTGTTGTTGTTATTGTTGTTGTACGTTTCTAATATTACTAGTAAGATCAACAAAACTGCAAAAAATAGTTTCAACTTTTTAGTAGATAATTTTTACACATGTTTAGCAAATGCGAATAATTAACACTATTATACGTAATTACACAATCGTAAATTTCCTTTTTTATTTTTGAAGGGCGCATCACACAACAACGGAAGCCATTGAGAAGGATCAATAAGCTGAAGGCATATGAAACTGTTGATTTTATCAAGAAATTTACAAACAACGAGCCATTTCACATGAAGACAGCGGCTACAACTTCGCCAATATGTTGCAGCAAAGCCATGATTCAAAGTGTGGAGGAAGTGTGCAATGACATCGCGTGGGGGCAAAAGAGAGAGACAGGAAGAATAGGGCTTGTCTTACAAGATCACATTTGCAGGGACTTGATTGAAGAGCTCGTCAAAGAAATGGATCAAGTTTTCTTGCGTTCTTTACCGTTTAAAGCATGTAGGAAAAGGCTTTACTTCTAAAAGTTACAAGAGTACTGTTTTCATTTTATTTTTAATTATTTTCGGTTTGATTAGTTAGTCCTTTTATGTCATATATATTGAGATACTTAATCATTATTATTGCCTATAGTAAGTGAATTCGAAATAATAGTTGCAACCAAGGAGCAGACCCAGGGGCGGCCCAACATCATCCGAGGCCTAAAGCAAAGCCTTAATAAGATGCCTTAATATATATATATTATTTAATGAACATCGTTTTTTAAAAAATTAGACAAGTGAGAATGTGAAATTAAAAAAAATGAGAACTTAGTTTTATAAAGTACAGAAAATTAAATGAATTTAACGTTGATTGCATCACAACTGAAACGAGAGAACCCAGAAAACATACTTCCTTCGTCCCAACTTAAGTGACTCCTTTTTTTTTAGTAAGTCCCTTTCTATATTTGGTAACAATTCAACTTTAGATTTTTTCTTTTATCATTAATGAGATGATTTCTAGCCCACAAATTTCTATGATTTATTTAAGATTATAAGTTTCAAAAGACTTCTGTTATTTCATAAAGTCCATGTCCAGTCAAACACTTTCATATAAATTGGGACGGAGAGAGTATAATTTATGTAAGAAAAATAAATAATAAGTTAGATTATTAGATATATTTACGTGACCAGCTAATGAATAGAGAAATATAATTAAGTAAAAAAGTAAAATAAGATTGACAGAAAACTAAAGGGCAGCCCGGTGCACTAAGCTCTCGCTATGCGCGGGGTCCGGGAAAGGGCCGGACCACAAGGGTATATTGTACGCAGCCTTACCCTGCATTTCTGCAAGAGGCTATTTTCACGGCTTGAACCCGTGACCTCCTGGTCACATGACAACAACTTTACCAGTTACGCCAAGGCTCCCCTTCCTAGATTGACAGAAAACTATTTTAGTTATATTAATTAGAGGAAGAAATCGATTAATTAAAAATTAATATGACAATAAAAAAATAAATTTGTCCATAATAAGAGATAATTATATAAATAATATACTACTATGGGCCCGTTTGGACATACAATTTGGTTGAAGATTTTTCCAAAATATTTTTGCTTTTTTCCGAAATCAGCGTTTGTTCATAAAATTTCTAATTTTCACTTGAAAATGCATTTTGAAAATTTTCGAAAATTTAAAAAACTACAAAAAGCTGTTTTTCAAAATTTTCAGTCAAATCATTCACAAAACTTCAAAAATAACCCAAACTGAAGTTTATGTCCAAACACAACTCTAAATTTCAAATATCATTTTCACTTGAAAAACCTTTTCACCATTTTTTCGAATTTTACAATTCTTATGTCCAAACGCCTACTATATATATAGAGAAATAGTAATTTTGGGGCCCTCAAATTTTTGGGTGCCTTCCTTTAGGGTCAGGCCGCCCCCTGCTTATTTGTCAAAATTCGGTGATAACACCTAACCTAAATTACCGATCGAGTTAACCTTAAATTTATATATATTAAATATTATTTAGCAGCTGCTTTTGTGATACGATAACATGCAAAATAATTGACGGGGACTCCACGTGCTGCGGATCGAAATTTCAACGAGTCATGCACGCAACGGCATAACTTCTGTGGAAAGACAAACAAACATGACAAGACACTTAAGGATCCGAATCAAACACTTACCCATATATCTTTCTTTTACCCACCTCAGAAAATGAAAATCAACCAAATCATCCTGCAATCAGCATGATAGCAGGAGCACCACATAAGTTAAAACTGTGGTGGAAGAATATTCGTTGGGAACACGGAGATGAGGTTTGAATGCACCTGGCATTAATTGCATTGATGAACATCCGAGCAGACAGGGTGCTCACTCGCCTGTTGATAGAATTTTGGGATCCGGCTAAGGTAGTATTCAAATTTTTTGACTGTGAGCTGGTACCGACATTGGAAGAAGTCACAAGTTTCACGGAGCTATAGTTCAATGGGAAAAGCCAATATTGCCAGTTACTATTCCCGGATACCGATTCTTGGATGCCTTAGGCCTGCCAACAGCATAAGCCTTAGAAGTATCGAGGGAAGATGGGTGAGCCTCGACTAGATGTTCGATAGGTTTGGGCACTGTGAAAGCTATGAATGGTATTCATGGAAGTTTCAATGTGCCCAGACGACATAGGTGAGTCTTAGGCCTATCACTTTCATAGTGGAACTGATGGGATTATTGGTCTTCCTGCAGCGAGGGGGCCGTATAAATATCAACCTGCTACCAGTGGTCCTGGCAACCTTCCACGGCAATCTTCAAGTTACTTTGGTGCCGATGGTGTTAACTGAGATGCTGAGAGCTTTGTCCGTATGTGCACGCGGTTATGATTTCTTTAAGGGTTGTAACTTGCTGCTTCAGATTTGGGCCACTGAATATTTATTCCAGCGAGAGGCCACCATCGACTACGTCGTGGGTGTCAGCAATATGATCCGCAACCACAATGAAAGAATGAGACACTGGATTTCCCTGCATGGACAAGAAGAATGGAGGGAAATGTTGATCAATCTGACATAAGAATGGATCAACTAGAAACTCTCTTGGTTAGGTGGAAGGGCAATCTTGAGGACTCCTCAGAAATACTTCATTGAGTTGATCAGACAGGAAGGCATTCAACCATACTCACCTATGCAGGTCCTCAGACAATTCGGGATGATCCAAGATGTGCCTTTATGGACAAGAACAACACTATACGAGGACGAGTAAAATAGCCAAATCCCAATTCCTAGGATAAGAAGACTGCAAGAAGAGTGGAATGACCTGGTAACAATGCCTATGGGTCAAAACCCAAGGTGTACTCCCGAGTATTACGTCTGGATTAACGAAGAAGAAGAACTAGTCCGACCAAGCAGAGATGGAATAGCCTGGTTAGAGGACGTAGTGGTTGCTTTGCAGATTTACCATGAGATCCTACCGCATTACCTGGTGACCACTTCAATGCACCGTCATGTGATCCTGAGATCCATTGACCACATGTTGCCACTGGCTGAAGATGATGATCGGGTGGTAGAGTGCATCCAGATATAGTCCAGCACAGAGCCAGAAGAAGATCAGGAGGAGGAGTCTGAATTCAACAATGATGAGGAGGAGTTTGAGGAAGACCCGAAGGAGGATCTGGAAGAGGAGCCAGAAGAAGAGAAAGACACGAAAAACGACTCAGGGGATGGTTACTAGAGTTGGTTGAATTCCCCTCTTTCCTACTTTGTACCTTTATCCCTAGTTTTCTCTTTTACTTTCTAAAAAGGGCAACTTGTCCAAGCTCATGCAGTTCTATGAAACAATGATGTAACCCTTGTTCTAACTTGTATCGATCCAAATTATCAATGGAAACAAATTGCTTAGGATCTATATATTTCAAGTCTATTTGTCTGTCAAATATCCGCGAATTAGGCCTACCTCCGGCAATGAGAGGTCCCCACGAATTCTAGGGATGCGCTAGCTGTAATGCATGAATTATCTGCTTTGTATGAATTCCTGCTCATATAAATGAAGAAACTGACTCCTCCTCCTTTTCTTTTCTTTATTCTTTTTTTTCCTTTGCTTTATTATTACCCCAAAAAGAAAAGAAAGTTGATTTGTGTCGATCATAACTGGAAGAACCACCATACAATCTAAGGTCAAAGGGAAAGATGTCAGCCATAGAAGACCCAACTGAAAATGCTCTGGTCATAGCCGATTACCTGAGGCAATAGGGGGAAAAGACAACACTAGGAATGATGAAAACGTGGCCAGGATGACCCAGGAAATGGAGTCCTTAAGGGAGGAGGTGCAGCGTATCAGAAAATTGGCGCACCTGGCCATGACAACACTTCCTCAGCCACCTAGATTCCCTTCTTTGGATTCGCTTCTAGGTCACTTTCCCTCCACATCACACCAAAACGACAACACCCCAACTTCAACTCCCACCACTCAAGTCATACCTCCAGTAACCCCCGCTAACCCACCAAATCCCCCTATTCACACTCCTTATGCACCACAGTACACTCAGACATCACAGAACCCGCCTATTACCACAAATGCAACTACCCCTCCTCATGACAAAGTCACTTTTACCACTAACCAGCACATACCCGTGGCACATATCGCCACCCATGAGCAATACGTCCCCCTTGTATATGTCATTTATGAACCTACCTTTGCAGCACCTGTCACGGTCAGGGTGCCTTATAAGATTGACCAATACGCCAAGATGGAGAGAGAAGCCAGTTGTAAGGAAGAAGAGTAAGTATCTGAGCAGTTGCAAATGTTGAGAAGGAAAATGAAGAGTCTCTAAGTTGCCCGGAGAAGCAAAAGTTTGGACTATGAGGACTTGTGTATTCATCCAGATGTGGATATGCCAGCAGAGTACAAACCCCTAAAGTTCGATGTCTTCGATGGGACGGGGGAACCTCATGCACATTTGAGGGCATATTGTGACAAGTTAGTCGGAGTGGTAAGGAACGAGAAGCTAAGGATGAAATTATTTATAAGAAGTTTGACAGGAGAAGCACTCACCTGGTATACCCGACAAGATACGCGAAATTAGAGAACTTGGCAAGATATGGCAGGGGACTTCATGAATCATTTTCAATTCAATATAGAGATCACTCCTGATTGGTTCACACTGGTGAACCTGTAGAAGAAACCATCTGAGTCGTTCCAAGAATATGCACGACGGTGGAGGTCAGAGGCTGCCAGGGCACAATCTCTGCTGGATGACAGTGAATTAACCAAGTATTTCAACAGAGGCTAGAAGGGAATATACTTTGAACATATGATGGGAATGATGGGACAAAAGTTCCCCAAGCTGGTCAAGATAGGAGATTTCTTAGAATAGGGCATAAAATCTGGTAAACTACAATCCATAGCAGCACTGCGAGCGGCCAACAAGGCCATCCAGTAAGGGTCAATCGGTAGCAGGAAAAAAAAAGAGGAGGTCTCAACAGTCGTCCCTTGCTACCAACCCAACCCACCTCATGAAAGCACTTCTTATTCCCCAAACAACCACTCACCACTACCCACTTACGCTCCAGTCTATAATACCCAGCCATATTACCACCCTCAACCACAATACAACCCTTCTCAAGCCAACAACAACCAAAACCCATAACGGTCATATGCTCTTGTCCAAACCACCACTCAGCAGAACCGACCTGTTTATACACCACGCCCTTGTCCCAACTTTGAAGAGAGGGGTCCTATAACTTATACCCCATTTCTGAGCCTCTGTTCCAATTGTTCGAAAGGTTAAGCAGAGCAAGATGGATACACCCAATTGAGGGAAAGGTTCCCGAACATCCCTCAAAATATTTTGATGCCACTAAAAGTTGTGTGTATCATTCCAATGTACCTGGGCACGATATTGAAGATTGTTTCAAGTTGAAAAATAAAATTGAAACCCTGATCAAGAGCGGAGCCATTCAGTGCACTCCGGAACCACCCAATATGAATCGCAACCCACTGCCAAATCATCGAAACCAGGGAGCTAACATAATTACATTAGACGAAGAATATGATCCGAAGGGAACAATTGTCACTATAGAAAATGCAGAAGCTGTAAGGATCCTTCCTTAAAAGGCTCTGATCATTACGGTACAACTAAGGCCTATAGTGACAGTTCAAACCTATCCACAGCAACCTGCCGATGCTACTCGAGACAAAGAAGATCAGGATTACAAAATCGTCGCATGGACATACCAGCAAAAGGTAAAGGCCAAAATGACATACTCTGCTGCAGCCCACGGTATGACTATGTCTAGGAGATGCTACATCCCTGAAGATGTCAATCTAGGAAACCCGGGGAGAGAACAAATTCCAAGGAGGAACATAACAGACCCAAAAGTCGCTGAGTTTTGGAAAATAATGTCAAGCAAAGAGTATTTTGTGGAAGAACAGTTGAAGAAAACTGCAGCATAAATATCTATCATGGATATATTAATTTGCTCTGGCGGTCATAAGGATGACCTGTTGAATGTACTAAGTAGGGTAAGTGTACCAAGTAACACCACCAGTGAGGCGTTGGGTGCGACAATTGTGAAAATGGTCGAAGGAAACGTGATCACGTTCAGAAGAGACGAACTTCCTATCGAAGACGAAAGTCACAACAAGGCTCTTCACATCACTGTCAAATACAGGGACAAAGTGATGTCCGGGTGTAGTTCGATGGAGGGTTAGGAGTCAACATTTGTACGCTATCCACCCTGCGGGAGTTAGGAATTCATTTGAGGGAAGTCAAGGAAAGCCACGTAAGGGTAAGAGCCTTTGATGGTTCGCAAAAGGATGTTATTAGAGAGAATTTATCTAGTTTTGCAGATCGGGCCAGTCGATTTTCTGGTGTTGTTCCAAGTGATGGATATTTCCTTTTCCTACAACTTGCTGTTGGGCAGGCGCTGGATATATTTGGCAGAGGCCGTGCCATATACTTTGCACCAATTCATAAAATTTGATTGGGGATGCCAAAAGATCGTGGTTCATGGCGAGTGGGGTCACTCCGCCTATTTAGAGTATGTTATTCCATTCATTGAGGGGCTGGATGGAGTCGCCTTCCACGGTGTGGAAAACATGCATACTACCGAGATGGAGAAGACTGAACAAAATTTGAGAATGCAGTCGTCGTATAGATCCAAGATGGCTGTGAGGGAGATGATGAAATATGGATACAAGCCAGGAACAAGGTTGGGAGCCAAACCAGATGGAATCACAGAGCCAATTGAACATAATGGACAGAAAGGAAAGGGTGGCATAGGATATCAGCCTTCGGATGGGAAAGCTCGCATCGTTAGCTTCGGGATAAAGGTATTTGTGCTAGATCATGTTGCAAGTCCAGGATAGAGTTCAGTACCCGAAGATAATATCATCAACCAGATGGGAAAGCTATTAGTGAATATGATTGAAAAGCTGTGAAGGAACTGACATCAAGACACCGACTATCAGGGATGCCGAACCAGGGGAAGAGCTATGGAATTGGCCGCCAGTCTATATTTGGTTTGCCGGGAGTCATGGTAGTATGGAACTGTAAAAGTTTTATTTTGAAAAGAGCACGGTCAATTGAGGCTAGTGTTGTGTCTGTACGTTTTTGTCATTTGCCTCATGTGAACGCTTAAGACGTTCCCCTTTTGATGACATAAAAAGAATCATTTTCCTAAATATTGCAACTTTGTTTTACCGATTTATTTATACTTAGCTTTTCTTTTCAGTAATCAAACCAATAAAAAATTACGTTCCATGATTATGACATGTAACGAAATCGTTGAGCGTAATGACCCAAATTACAAGGAATATGACGAGAGTATGATACCAGATAATCTCCCGCTGGAAATCGAGCAACTGGAGAGTCAGAAAAAGCCCAACCTCGAAGAAACGGAAGTGGTCAATCTTGGAAGTGGAGAAGACGTAAAAGAAACTATAATCAACATTTACCTAGAAGTCAAGAAGAAAGAAAAAAATGATTGAGCTCCTCCGATAGTATGTCGATGTGTTCGCATGGTCCTATGATGACATGACAGGACTAAGCACCGACATTGTCTTGTATCGACTGCCTACTGACCCTACCAGACTGCCGGTCAAGCAGAAGACCAGAAAGTTCAAACCTGATTTAAGTTTGAGGATAAAGGAAGTAGTGACCAAACAGATAGAAGCAAATGTAGTAAGGGTCACCAACTATCCAAGATGGTTGGAAAACATCGTCCTAGTGCCCAAGAAGGACGAAAAGATCATAATATGTGTGGACTACTGAGACTCAACAAAGCTAGTCCGAAGGACGATTTTCCCCCATGCCAAATATCGACATCCTCATCGACAATTGCGCGAAGCATGTACTGCAATCATTTGTGGATTGTTTCACTGGGTACCATCAAATCTTAATGCGTGAGGAAGACACAGAGAAGACAACTTTCACCACGCCTTGGGGAGTCTACTGTTATAAAGTTATGCCGTTCGATCTCAAGAATGCCGGTGCCACCTACATGAGGGATATGCCGACCCTCTTTCATGACATGATTCATAAAGAGATTGAAGTGTGTGTGGATGATATCATCATAAAATCTTGAAAGAGTTCAGAGCACTTGGACTACTTGAGGAAATTTTTCGAACACCTGCGAAGGTACAGTTTGAAGTTAAATCCAGCAAGTGCGCGTTTGGAGTCCCTGCTGGAAAACTATTGGGTTTCGTTCTAAGCATGAAGGGGATAGAATTGGACCCATAAAAAATCAAGGCCATCCAACAATTACCGCCACCAAAGAGCAAGAAAGATGTCATGAGTTTCCTGGGCAAATTGAATTACGTCAGTCATTTCATAGCCCAGTCCACGGTAATCTGTAAACCCATTTTCAAGCTGCTAAAAAAGGATGATGTAAAAAAATGGATGGGGGAGTCCCATAAAGCCTTCGACAGAATCAAAGGGCATCTTTCAAACCCGCCAGTGTTGCCCCCCCTCCTCCCGGAACTAGGGAAACCATTGTTGCTCTATTTTTTAGTCTTGGAGAACACCTTTGGCTGCGTGTTGGGGTAGCATGATGAAACTGGGAGAAAGGGACAAGCCATCTATTACTTAAGCAAGAAGTTCACACCATGCGAGGCCAAGTATACCTTGATAGAATGCACTTGCTGGGCTCTGACTTGGATTTTCAGAAACTAAGGCATTACTTATCAGCGTACACCACACATCTGATATCTTGGCTCGACCCGCTCAAGTATATTTTTCAGAAGCCAATGCCCACCGAAAAGCTAGCTAAATGGAAAATTCTGAGCATGCTTATGACTCGTGAGACCTAGGCAACCTAATACTCTGATACCAACTTGTCACGACCCAAAATCTCAACTGGGGGGTCGTGATGGCGCCTAACATCCACTTGCTAGGAAAGACAACATTAGCACATTATTTAACTATTTTTAGAAATTTAAAAACAAAACATTAATAATAAGAAACTGCAATAATCTGAAATAGATGAGATAAATACAAACATAACGTTGTCTAAACATATCCTAGAAATCTGGAGTCACGAATACATAATCATCTAGAGTACGACAAATAAAGTCTAAATGAAACATAACTGTTTGAAACAAAAGTAAACAGTAAAAACATAATACAATAGGACTTCAGGGACTGCAAACGTCATCAGCTCTACCTCAAGTCTCCTAACCAAGTCGATCCGGGAAAAACTCCTCTATGCGTCGTTAGGACCAACACCGGGATCTGCACAAGAAGTGCATAAGTGTAGCATGAGTACAACAGACCCCATGTACTCTGTAAGTGATGAGCCTAACCTTGACGAAGTAGTGACGAGGCTATGGTAAGAATTTCACAATAAACTTGTACGAAATCCAAAGATCAACTACCAAAGGACCCTAGAATAACATGATCTCAAATCTCATATCACAATACCAAGAATAAATCCTACAACCACAAACAACTACAACATATCAACTCTGTTGCGGCATGTAACCCGATCCCAACACCAAACACAATAGATGTTGTGGCATGAAACCCGATCCGAATATCATATCATATCATTATGTGTTGCAATGTGCAACCCCGATCCCAATATCAATTCATTTCAATAGTGTTGCAGCGTGCAACCCGATCCAAATATCAATTCATTAATCATAAATAACTCAACACAACCAATAATGGAAATTTCAACACAAAGGGGGAAATGAAACATGCGAAACATTATGGAACTACCAGTTCAAATGTGTCACGCCCCAACCTCGGGGAGCGCGACCAGCGCTCAACCGAGTGAACCCGGTCGAGAAAGCCTATTAAACCTTTCCTACCCGACTCATTCATAATCCAAAAAGGGATCACATCACCATTTGTAAAACCGAGGAGAGATCAGTTATATAAACATTGCTAGTTCACTTTCCTTATATACATTATGCCATAGTTGAGCTTCCAAAATACAACTCGATCCAACGACCACCCCAACATGCATACACGACTCACATTAACGTCTACGGAGCCTCTAAGGATACAAAAGAGTAACATGACAATGCCGGTAACAAGGCCCCGGCTATACCTTAGAATGTGAAAACTTATACAAAAGAAGGACTACATGACCCCTGGGATAAATGGGGCTCACCAAGACTGCTGTGAGGAGAGAAAGAGAGCACCACTATCTGTGATCGGTACTATCTAAGATAGAACCACCTGCATCCATTCAAAGATGTAGCGCCCCCGGCAAAAGGGACGTTAGTACTATCGAATAGTACTAGTATGTAAGGCAAACACCAATCTTAGTACAATGAACAGTGAAACAAAGAGAAGGCAGTCATAATAATCAATAAGTACTTCATAGAAATAAAAAGAGACATATCAATCTTTCCATCTTTTTAGATTAATAATCTTTAGTGCCAAGGCCAAAACTCACAATGCCACCATGTTTGTTTCACGAAGTCCGGTCTCGGCCCGACCGGCTAAGCCATCTCAAGTGAGACATATCCATATCCACAATGTAAATCAATAATTCCAACACAAATGCCACCATGTGTACAGCATGGCATCCGATCTCGGCCCGATTGGCTAAGCCATCTCACTTGAGACATAACCTCTTTCAATTGTTCACTCAATTCACATTTCTTTCCCATCTTTCGTTATATGGCACAAACAAACTCATTTATTCAGTAGTTCTTGGCACTTGGGTACATTTTACAATTCAAGTCTTTTTCCCTTTTATCCGTTCAAATAACATCATCATTCATGTCGGTAAGTACCATCACATAAGGCATTGCACACATAAGAGAAGGAGCTTGGAAACAATATAATTACGTTCTCAAATAGCATGATGACATGGTAACCATCTAAAACAATTAGGGAACATGAATCCTTCAATCCAACAAACTAAGGCAAACAATTCTAGTATGATCAAGTTAGAACTTACACCCATTATTCGGACACCAGGAGTTCGATTCTAGGAAGAAGAGAGTTAGCCATACATACCTCAATTGCGCTTCTTTAGACTCTACAATTCTCCGGAACCCTTAGCAACCACAATCTATTTTAGCAATATACAAATTTAACCCAAAATTAGGAAAACGTTCATGGTTCTAGCTCACTTTTTCCCCACTCTTTATCATACATGCATGCAAGATAAACAACTCTTATACCCATGAAGTATCACACTAGTACCCCATTATAGCAATGTTTGAAATTAAGAGATGGGGTGATGAAGTCTTACCCTTTTGGATGAAGAATTGGTGCTCTACTTGAATATTTCCAAAGCTTCAAGTGATGATTGAAGATCAATTTGATGAAAACTTAGACCCTCCCTCTTGAACCCTCTCTCTCTCTCACTCTAGAAACATCAGAAAATGAGCTCAAAATAGACCTAAGGGGTATTTTAACGGAATGGGGGTCGGGTTTTAAATTAAGAAAAATGATGTCCCGACATAGGTCTGCGGTCGCGTATGCGATCGCATAATAGTTATGCGGTCCGCAAAGTGACCGCAGAAATGGACCTCAGGGGCCTGAACTTACGACCCAGGTATGTGACCAGTATGCGGTCCGCATAATCGTTCTGCGGTCGCATAATGCACCACAGAACTCCCTTCGCAAAAACCCAAGAGAGATTATGCGATTGATATGCGGTCCGCATAGTGGTTATGCAGTCGCATAATCGACCGCAAAGTTGACCTCAAATTGGCCAACGTACTGCTTCACTATGCAGCCATTATGCGGTCCGCCGCATAATGGGCCGCAGAAATGCGTCCTTTTGCGAAATATTTTCCTCTAAGTCCATGGGGTAGTGTTCAATCCAAAAAGTCTGAACCGCGGCGAGCTTGCGACCACAGAAATCTAGCTTGGCACCACGAAACCCCGAGTTTTTGGTTAAAATTTTTACGGGTCCTCACAAAACGGGGAACAACCAATACATCGTGATCGCAAACATTGACAATACATTAATACATAAATAGTTAATTGGCGAACATATAAGGAATAATTTTAGAAAATGCACCAAGTAATATAAGGACAATAAAAGCAAGTAAAACATAAGACAATGAAAATATACAATTAATGCAAGTAGGAATATATAGCAGGTAAGCAGGTATTTAGTGAGAAATAAACAAATCGAAATAACTAACAATTAAATAACAGATAACAAGTGAAGCATGGATAACAAGTAAGAACATGTAGTAACTAAAGCATATAACAAGAGATAACATATAATAAATGAAGAGATGGAAGTAAATAGCTCAATCACGCATGCTTTAATCCCATGATGGAACATATATACTCGTCATCTCGCATATACATCGTTTCTCCACATAACTCACATAACAAATAAACTAACAAGTCCTAATTCCCTCAAGTCAAAGTTAAACATGACACTTACCTCACTTCGTAACCAAATCAATCAATCAACCACGACCTTGCCTTTCGAGCTAGCCTCCAAACCAACCAAATCTAGCCAAATATCTTTCAAAAATTCAAAATAAACTTTAGAAACTACCCACGAACGAAAAAGGTAAAGGCCAACAAAAGTCAACTCCGGGTCCGCTTGGTCAAAATCTGAGATCCGAATCAAAATTTGATTATCTATTCACCCCCGAGTTCGATTATGTGATTTGTTTTGAAATCTGACCTCAATTTGAGGTCTAAATCTCAATTTAATAAAAATCTCAAATTCTACGCAAATGCCTAATTACTACCATAAAATTCCTAGATTTGATGTTAAAAACTCAAGAAAAGATGTGGAATTGAAAGAAAGCGGATTATAGTTGCTTACCAATGATTTTAGGAAGAAAAGCTCTCAAGAAAATCGCCTCTAGAGTGTTAGGGTTGAGAAATGGTGTAAAATGAGCTAAGTCCCGTTTTTTTCATCTTTTACCCAGCTGCAGATGTAGTATTTGCGAACTCTCCGCAAATGCGACATACAGATTGCAAATGCAATCAGTGCATCAGAGGCCTAGAAGTCGATAATGCGATAATTTATTCACAAATGCGAAGTTTTCCCCAATGGCAAATGCGCCCAAAAGCTTCGTAAATGTGAAGCTGACATTGGTTACCAGTGGTCGCAAATGCGACCAAGTTGTTCGCAAAAGCGGCTTCAGACACTTCTCAAATCCGAGGTCACCCAGCCCATGCCTCTACTTGTAAATGTGAACTCTTGTTCGCAATAGCGCAGCTCCTAAATGCGAGTCAGACCTCGCATTTGCGAGATCTGCAATAGGCAGCAGCAAGTTAATTGCACCAGCTATCTTCAAACCATCCAAACTCATCCGCAACACACCCGAAACTCACCTGAACCCCTCGGGTTCCACATCAAATATGCACAGAAGTTTAATAACATCCTACAAACTTGCTCACTGCCTCAAATCATCAAAATAACATCAAATAACAGGAATCGATCATCAAAACTCATAATTTTCAACTTGAAAACTCATTTTCATAATTTTTCGCATAACGCGTCGAAATGCGCTCGGGTCACCCCGAACCCCAATCAAAAGTGCGTACAAGTCCAAAAATATCATACAAACCTACCGGAATCGTCAAAACATCGATCCGAGATCGTTTAACATGAATGTTGACTGTGGTCAACTCAAATCCTATTTTAAGCCTAAAATTATTTTTTCTTCAAAGTTTTACGTAGAAACTTTCGGAAAACGATACGGACCATGCACACAAGTCAATAAACATCCAATAAAGCTAATAGAGGTCTTGGAGCACGGAATTAAAGGCAAGTACTCAAAATGACCTATCGGATCGTCACAGATGAATTAATTAAAGCTACAAATTCATATTCAAGCTAGAGTACATGGCTGTGTTCCTAAATAATATGATGGAGATTGAATGTACTCCACACTTAAATTACAATAATATGCTGGATATTGTAATATATAAAGTTCAAATCTCTCATTCCGATTAACGTATAACGTTATGGATATTCAAACGATTACCTATGGACTACCAGTATAATATCAAGGAAAAAATTCATATGTTTTTTCATCAAATATTTTCCGCCGCATTAAAAGATAGAGTAGACTGCTATTTTTCCTATCTTCTATGTCACGTCTTCTTTTGGCAAATGTATTTACATTGTAAGAATCACTAATAGAATATTAAATGAACTATTAGCTGGTTCATTTACCTATAAATGATCTTTCTATTTTGGGTACATGCAGACACAAAAACAAATAAAAAATTTTAAAAAAAACTTATAATCCATCCAAAATTATAAAGAACCAACAAAACACACAAAATCCTCCACCTTCACCAAATGATATCCAAAACGTATCTCCAAGCTATCAGGCTAGAGGTTAAAAATTTAACTAATGATATCAATCTTGTGGGCCAGACTCTAGAGGAGGAAATGCATCATATTTTTGAACTTTTGCAGAACATTCTTGAAAATATTTAGAATGGTTTTGGTGGATATGAGGGAAGCTCCTTCCCAGAATTATTATTATTATTATTATTATTATTATTATTATTATTATTATTATTATTATTATTGTCATCATCATTATTTTATGTAATGTTATATTTATTTTTGTTAGGTTAATGTAGTTATTTTACCTTCAGTTAATGAAGGTTATCTATATTTATCAATGGTAAGCTTATGTTATGTTAAATTATATTCGATTTTACTTTTCATTTGACATTGCAACAAAATAGGTCAAGATAATATCCTTGAATTCTTTAAATCTGAACACACGTCTAATAAATTGGACCTTCAAGCCACTAGGTAAGCAAGACCAGTATAATATACCGAGTGTCGATGATTTTCTTCTTCTTTTTTTCCAAAATACATTAAATAAATAACAATCACTTAAAGCAAATCAATATCTCATTTAAAATAAAAATTAAATAGTATCGATTACTTTTCATTTGACATCGCAAAAAAAATAGGTCAAGAAAATAATATACTTGAATTCTTCGAACTTGAATTATCGATGAACTTAAATTCATCGATGCCAAAATCAATCTTCATCTCTGGAGGAATACCAGGAAGTTATTCAAGAAACACTTCTGAATATTTATTCATTCACTACTGGAATAGACTAAAGAGTCTGTGACTCAACATTCATATCTCTGACTCGAACTTGGTGATATATACCTTTCCTCGGGAAATCATCTTCCTTGCCATAATGGAGGAAATAAACCTTCCCTTAGGTATCACAACAATGCCCTTCCGTTCCAGGACTGGCTTCAGGGGCGGCTATAGGCTTTGGACAGTGAGGTCATTGCTTTAGGCTCCCAAAATTTAAAGGACCCAAATTTATTTTAAATTCTTCTTATTATTATTACTATATACTATATAATTTATATAAATAATTAGTATAAAGAAAAGTGTTATAATATATTTTTTGTTACTTGATTGAGGCCATTTTATACAATAAATTTATAAATTATGATAATTTTCTTCCCTCGTTAATTAGTATAATCGCTTCACTCTTTAATTTTAATTTTATCCTTTTTTATATAGGAATTAAGTTATATATATCGACAACATAATGAATTTCTTTTACAATGTTCTCTGAAACTGCATGAACACAAAAGCATTCATGCACTAGTTTTCTTTTAGTGTCATTTGACATATTATATTAGGTTATTTATAATTAGATATTCACCAATATATAAGTGTGACTTAATAGAATGAACTATAATCACCGTTTAAATTGATCAGAAGGAGTACACGATCTAATTGAGCATTGCATAACAATAGGTTAACCAATCCATACCCATAATAACATCAAAATCAATCATTTCTAATTCAATCTGATCTACTATTGTGCAACGACAACATACTACAACTGTACAATTCAAATAAACTCGTCTAGCTATAACTGATTTGCTAATCGGAGTAGACACAAAAAACAGCTTACCCAGCAATTTTGGCTCTACCCCAAATTTTCCGACAACAAAAAACTTAATAGTACAATCGCCAACACATCCCCAAGACCTGGTGGAACAGAGTCATAAGCTCTGCAAGAAAGTACTAATAGTCTTGTAATACAATACTGTTTTGGGACAAGAAATAAACATTAGAAGTCTAAAAAAAATAGAAGGTGACTCCGAGGCCTTCGGATGCCGAGCAGGTATACCTTGAAGTCTCCGCAAAGCAGCTAAAAAGTCAATCATTAAGATCCTGCACGGGCAGATATACCTGGATCTGCACAAAAGATTTGCAGAAGCGTAGTATGAGTACACCATAATGGTACCCAGTAAGTATCAAACCTAACCTCGGTAGAGTAGTGACGAGGCTAGGTCAAGACACCTACTAGGACATAATAAAGAGAACGAAAATATAATAAGGAGATGTAATGCAAACATAGAAATGAATTATAACAAAGCAGTCTAATACATAAACTAATGACAGGATTGTAGGTAGAAAGACTAGAAGGAGACAATTAATGAGAACCTCAAATAATCAAATACGGACAAAACTGGTATGACAACTAAACATAAAAGCAACAAGAACGGTTCAACCAATAACTCTCTTCTATATGAAGTGCACAACAAGAATTATAACCGAGGTACCGCCTTGTATTCACGTTTCACAATTTCAATCACAATCTTTTCCTCATATCACCGCGGGAGCCTTACATTTAGTTTTAAAATTATTTTTTCTGAAATAACTACCCGTATTTTAGCCCACCGTATCACACCGCATGGCTTCAAGTAGTTCCCCTACTAGCAACACGCGTATTAAACCCACCTAATCTCACCGCAGGAGTATAAATATCACATGACCAAAACTCGCATCACAAGTTCCCATATGCCACAACTTGCCAAAAGAATCAACAATATCAATGATTTCAAAAAAAGTCAACCTCGGACCCGCCGGTCAAAACCTGGGTCCAATGGTGGATTTTGACTACATATAACCCCACGAGTCCATATATATAATTAGTTTTCAAATCCGAGTCCAATTCAACTCTCAAAACTCATTTCTTCATTTTTTAAAACTTGACAAAAGTTCTCAAATTTTCACTTTGATTCACATAAATTTGATGTTAAATCTAAGATATTAAGGCCCCGTAAAAATTTTGCCTAAAAATCAGGGGATTTTGTGCCAAATTAGGCCTATGTACGGACCTTTTGGGTTGAACAGTGCGCTAGGGAGTAAAGTAAAATATTTGGCAAAAAAAGACATTTTTGAGACCACTATGTGGCCGCAGAATAGCCGCAGAGTGAAGCAGAAAACTGGGCAAGTTTGGATGATATTTTGCGGTCAACTATTCGACCGCAAAACCATTTCGCGGGCCGTACATCGACCGCGGAACTAGCATGGGATTTTCCAGAGGGAAGTTCTGTGGTGCATTATGCAACCGCAGAACAGGTCTGCGAGCCACAGAACTACCGCAGACCTAAGCCGAATGTTCATTCTACGGTGACTCTGCGACCGCAGATTGTGTTTCAGAGCGTCATTTTTCTGGTTTTATAAACCCGACCCTATTCTTATAAAACAATATTAAGTGTCATTTTAGAAGGTTAAAACTTACATTTTAGAGAGAGAGGAAGGTGGTTTAGAGTGAGAAGAAGAGTTCTAAGTCATTTGTTCATCAATCTTTGTTCAAACCTTGAAGATTTCTCTAGTATAACTCACAAGGTCTTCAACCAAAAGGTAAGATTCTACACCCTAACCCTTAATTTTGGAATTTAAATAAAAATGGCTAATTAGTAAAGCAATTAGCATCTAGGATAGTGGGAAGATTGTTGAACTCTTTTGAGTGAACTTTGGGTAGTGGGGTTAAAGAATCCACCATAGGAGGACCTTGAAACCTTAATACACGCCTAGTGTTTGGTAAAATGCTCAAGTGAGGTGGAACTATTGTCACGCCCCGAACCTAGGAGCGAGACAAGCACCCGGTGCCTCACCTAACCTGGCGTACCAAATTGCGACTAAGGGACTCTGAACATATAATGTCATACTTTGGCCATGGGGCCACCTTGCAAGACAATTTGCAAAGCAAAATATAAAACTGAATGGAAACTAGCGCTAACTAAACATCAATATAAAGCTAGGCCGACAAGGCCGTCATAGCTACTACAGCTGACAAACCATCAAATATACATACCAGGCCTACAAACCCAACATACTGCACTAACCAACAGGATATGTCTACAAGCCTCTACTGATAGATGTACTATGATCGGAACAGGGCCCCGACCTACCCATAACATATATACAGATATACATAAGATGTATACAACACTCTAGACCTCGTAACTCCGA
This sequence comes from Nicotiana tabacum, assembly GCF_000715075.1. Classification (NCBI taxonomy): domain Eukaryota; kingdom Viridiplantae; phylum Streptophyta; class Magnoliopsida; order Solanales; family Solanaceae; genus Nicotiana; species Nicotiana tabacum. Next base: position 34,629,833 of record NC_134092.1, on the reverse strand, counting down.
AAGACATGGAGCTTACTGATCAGGCTGAACTCGGGAAATACCTACTGAGGAGATCTACTCGTCCGTCTATCTGAACCTGCATGCATGAAATGCAGCGTCCCCGGAAAAGGGACGTCAGTACGAAATAATGTACCGAGTATGTAAGGCAATAACATAACTGAAAATCAAAACTGAACTGATAATATAATAACTGGAAGTAATTGGGAGTCAAAGATGATCTGGAGATATACTTACCTGCTGATACTGACTCAACTCCTTCAATATAGTGAGTAAAATAATTGTACGGCCTTATAAGGCTCGGTATATATATAACTGCTCTGCCATAGTAGGCTCGCTCATAGGCGCTCGGCCATACTAGGCTATGTATCTCGGCCATGCTGGGCTCGCTCATAGGCGCTCGGCCACAGTAGGCTCAGTATATAACTTTCCATCTGATCAGAGGTTGCCCAATAGGGGCCTGCCCATCGATTATAGCTCGATGGTAATGAAAATACTGTAATACTGTATATATAGGCTTGCTGCTCTCTTGACTGGAAGAAGACAATACTAAAATTGAATATAGAGTCTCGATAAGGAATAATATTGTAACTTATGAGACTAGAATAGTGTGAATAAATTCATGAATATGAACTTCTCTTTTGTCTCATTACTAACACATGTAGCTACGAGATCATGCCAAAATGAAGGAAGGCTTAGCCTTAACATACCTTATCACAATCTTTCGAATCACCAAGTTGAGCTCACCTCTTCGCACCTTAATCTACAAGAATGATAATAATACTATCGTTAAGTTACGAAAGGTACAACTATCGCACAACGAACGACAAACCTATTTTGTATTAAAACGGACAGCATCTCCCCTATAATCCTTACTTCCTCCAAATTCAAGATAACACCAACAATACAAGAACAGAACAATAACAACATATATACATCATTTTCCAGCCCTATATACACCATCAAAACTATGAACTCCTTCCTAATTTGTGTTCAATTTTGCTATATCTCTAAATAGAGCGAAGTAGCTAGAATTTTTAGAACATTATAGTAAACTAAAAAGCTCGAGGCAAGGTATGTTGGCGAAACAATTCTCTTAAAAGTGAACCCTGCAATGTCCTTGTAAGTCTCGTGATGCTCTTTATAAATTAATTTTTTGTCAAATACGCCTTGTGTCGAAATAATTATGTGTTCATTATGTATTCCAAAGATTCGTGTTATGTTGAGTTAATATTTGAGAATGTGGTTTAAGTATGGGCTGTGTGTTACTATGTTATGATTTAAAAGCGTGATTTTTAATGAAAGCTATCATGTCAATTGTGTAAGAAGTCACATGTGCCTAAGACCCTAAATTGCTCAAGCATGTGTTTAAAGTCTTAAACTGAAATGCCTTGTGGTTTATTATCCATGATAATGATTGAAAGTGAAATAGCGAGCATGAAATAAGAAATACGGCCAACGTGTCAAGAATGATATTGCGGTATGGCCAATGATGCCAATAAAATGAATGACATGCAAAAGAATACGAATTGAGTGGTAAGTACTTTTAATAATAAATGCTTTGGGAGTATCGTTTAGCCACCGAGGAAGGGTAGGTCGGAACAACCTAAACCCAAAACTACACGTGCCAGTGTAGGAGTGATTATGGGGCAAATTCCCGTGTTAATGTGATGAGATTGTTTTCCCTTATATGGGATGCGATTGGTGTGTTGAGATGTTTCCCCTTAAATGGGATGAGATTATTGCTAGCGAGATGTGATGTGATATCGACCCACATGACATTGTGGTGAGACGGCTTAGCCGATCGGGCTGAGATCGGATGCCATGCCGCGCATATGGTGATATTGTGAGTGTACATCTCAGACTGAGACGGCTTAGCCGGTCGGGCTGATATCGGACTCCGTGTTAAAACACGGTGGTGTATCGGTGCTAAAGATCTCCAAACTTATATTATCGAATTCTATATGAAATTTACCTTTCCCTTTACTTGAAACCGTGATACTATTTAAGTCTCTTATTGATTTCATTTTTTATTCTCCGTTTACTGTTGCTCGTTCTATTGGGAGGATGTTTAGTTTTACATACTGGTACTATTCCATATGTACTAACGCCCCTTTTGTCGAGACCGCTGCATCTTTAATGGATGCGGGTGGTTCCATAGCAGGTGGCATTGACCAGTGATAGTAGCATACCCTCTCCTCTACTGATTTGGTGAGCCCCACTTTATCTCTAGGTCTCATGTCTTTTATCCTATGTACATAGCGTTTTGAGGTATAGCGAGGGCCTTGTTGCCGGCACTGCCATAGCATTATTTTGTTCCTGTTAGACGTTCCGTAGACATAGTGTGGGTTGTAGCTATGTTTTTGGGAAGGTTAAACTAAAAATGCTATAATCATATCATATGTTCCACTTTAACTATGATTGTACTATGTTTTGTTTCAAAGACTTGTTAATTACGTAACTAATGGAAATGAACTGGTGTTGTTCACATGACCTCTTCCGGTCCAATTAACGAAGAGTATTCTTCTCTTTATTAATCGGTGAGTTGGGTAGACAGCACTGGGCAGGCTTGCTCGACCGGGGTAACTCTGTTGAGCATCGGTCGCGCTCCCCGAGGTCGGGGCATGACAGATATATTCATGAAATATAGTTAGAAATTCATTAGAATCACTTTCTCAATGTTTCTATATGAAAATGCCCTCTCTAAATTGCCTCCTACCGAGTCTAGGGTTGTAAAATGTGAGAAATGAGATTAAATCCTGACTTTCCAGCCCTTATATCCAACTCCAGATGTCGCATTTGTGACCCAGGATTCGCATTTGCGAACCCTCACAATTGCGAATGAGTGATTGCATTTGCGAACCCTGACAGACTCAACAGAAGTTGCAATTATGACAAAGGCTTCGTAATTATGAAGTTGGATACCTTTGCAAAAGTGACCAAGTGGTCAGAAAAGCGACCAAGTGGTCGCAAATGCGACCCAAGCCCAGGCCTGCTGGCTTCACAAATGTGAAAGGGTTAGTCGCAATTGCAACATCGGACCACCCCAGCCTCGCAATTGCAACACCAGAGCACCAGAAATTTCATTTGCAGTTCAAACCATTCTGAATCACGTCAGAAACATATCCGAACCCTCGGGGCTCCAAACCAAACACCCACACAAGTCCAAAAAATCATACGAACTCGCTCGCGTGATCAAAACACTAAAATAATATCTAGAACTACGATTCAGACACCTAAATGCATGAATTTCAAAGTTAAGTTCAAGAACTTCTAGAATTGCACCTAAGCATCTGAATCCTGTCAAATCAACTCCAAACGATACTCAATTTTGCAGACAAGTTCTAAAGAGCATAACAAACCTATTCCAAGTTCCAAATCAAAATTTCGAACCCGATAGACAAAAGTAAACCTATGATTAATCTTCTAAACTTCAAATTGCCAATGTTTCGACAAAATAACACAAATCAACCTACGGACCTCCGAATTCAATTCCTGGCACACGCCCAAGTCAAAAATCACGATATAAAGCTATCTAAGCCATCAAAACACCATTCCGGGGTCATTTAAAAAAAAAGTAAATGTTTGGTCAACATTTCTAACCTAAGCTTCTAAGTCAAGAACCAAAGGGTCTAAATCAACCCGAAATCATCCCGGAACGAAACCAATTAACCCCGTAAGTCATAAAACCCAAATTACACATATGTGAAGCATCAAAAGAGTAAACGGGGCGCGAATATACAAAACGATCGATCAGATCGTTACATTCTCCCCCTCTTAAAACAAACATTTGTCCTCGAACGTGCCTAAGAACATACCTGAAGTGACAAAAAGGTGAGGACAATGACACTGCATGTCGTGATCGGTCTCCCAGGTCGCCTCCTCGACCGGATGACCCCTACATTGAACCTTCACTGAAGCAATATTCATTGATCTCCACTTTTGAACTAGTCTGCCCAAATTAGCAATAGTCTCTTTAATATAAGTCAAATCCTTGTCCAATTGGACTGAGATAAAGTCTAAAACATGAAACTGTAGATAAGCTAGGTGGCAATGATAGCTTGTAGACAACCCCCCCACTCTCTCAAGGATCTTGAAAAGACCGATATACCTAGGTCTCAACTTGCCCTTCTTCCCGAATATCATCACACCCTTCATGGGTGAAACGCGGAGCAAAATGCGCTCTCCAACAATAAATACTACATTACAAACTTTCTCTAGACTAGGATGTACGAACCTGATCCTGAATCAACTTGACTTTCTCCAAGGCATCTCGAACCAAATCTGTGCCTAACAACCTAGCCTCTCCTAGCTCAAACTAAGCAACTAGAGAACGATATCGTCTCCCATATAGGGCCTCATAAGGAGCCATCTGAATACTTGATTGGTAGCTATTGTTGTAGGCAAACTCTTCAAGCAGCAAAAACTGATCCCAATCCATCGCACAGGAACGAAGCATATACTCTAATATCTGAATGGTGCACTCGAACTATCCTTCTATCTAGGTATGAAATGTTGTACTCAACTCAACCCGTGTTCCTAACTCATACTGTACGGCTCTCTAGAAATGTGATGTAAATTACGTTCCTTGATAAGAGATAATGGATACCGGCATGCCATGAAGTCGGACGAACTCGCGGATATAGATCTGAGCTAGCTGCTCCAAAGAATAGGTAGTCGCCGCTAGAATAAAATGAGCCGACTTGGTCAACATGTCCTCAATCAACCATACAGCGTCAAATTTTTTCAAAGTCAGTTGGAGCCAAACAACAAAGTCCATGGTTACATGCTCCTATTTTCACTCAGGAATCTCAAGTCTCTGACAAAAATCGCACGTCCTCTGATGCTCATACTTCACTTGCTGACAATTTAGGCACCTAGCCACATACTCCACTATATCTTTCTTCATTCTCCTCCACCAATAGTGCTGCCTCAAATCCAGATACATCTTAGTGACACCCAGATGAATGGAGTACCGCGAACTGTGGGCCTCCTAAAGGATCAACTCACACAACCCATCTACATTGGGCCCACAAAACCAGCCCTACATCTGCAACACACTATCATCTCCAATACAAACATACTTTGCATTGTCGTGTTGTACCGTGTCCTTAAGAACAAATAAATGGGGTCATCATACTATTGCTCTCTGATGCGATCATATAAAGAAGACCGAGAAACAACCCAAGAAAGAACCCGGTGGTCGGTATAGACCTCACATGGCCATCGTACAAATATTGTCACCAAATCTTCAATGCATGAACAATAGATGCCAATTCCAAGTCGTGTACCAGATAATTCTTCTCATGGACCTTCAACTGTCAAGACACGTAGGCAATCACCCTACCATCTTGCATCAACATCGTGTCAAGTCCAACATGTGATGCATCACAATACACAGTGCAAGACCCCGAACCCATAGGAAACACCAACTCTAGGGCTTTAATCAAAGCAGTCTTGATCTTTTAAAGCTCACCTCACACTCCTCGGACCATCTGAGTGGAGCACCCTTCTGGGTCAATCTAGTCATTGCTGATAATACTCGGCCAAATTAAGGAAACTCTAAATCTCAATAGTTGATGACGGTCGGGGCCAACTCTGAACTGCTTCAATCTTCTTTGGATCTACCTTAATCCCCACACTCGACGCCACATGACCAAAAAATGACACCAAATCAAGATAGCATTCACACTTTGAGAATTTTGCATACAACTTATTCTCCCTCGAGGTCTGGAGCATGATCCTCAAATGTTGCTCATGATCTTCCTAAATGTGGGAGTACACCAAGATGTCGTCAATAAAAACAATGTTGAATGAATCCATATATGGTTGGAATACATTGTTTATCAGGTGCATAAATGTTGTAGGGGCGTTAGTCAGCCCAAATGACATCACAAGGAACTCGTAGTGACCATACCGAGTCCTGAAAGTAGTCTTCGAGATATCCGGATCCCGAATCTTCAACTGGCGATACCTTGACCTCAAATCAATCTTTGACAACACTCTAGCACCCTGTAGTTGGTCAAATAAGTCATCAATGCTTGGTAATGGATACTTGTTCTTCACTGTAACCTTGTTCAACTACTGATAATCAATACACACGTGCATAGAACCATCCTTCTTCTTTAAAAACAGAACCAAAGCACCCCATGATAAAACACTAGGCCAGATAAAACCCTTATCAAGCAACTCTTGTAGCTGCTTATTCAACCCCTTCAACTCTGCTGGTGCATAAATAGGGTGGGATAGAAAGGGGCAGAGTGCCCAGCAACAAGTCAATACCAAAATCGATATTCCTATCGGGCGGCATGCCTAGAAGATATGCTAGAAACACATCAGGAAAATCTCTCACTACCAGAACTGACTCAACGGTAGGAGTATCAGTACTAACATCCCTCACAAAGGCTAGATATGCCTCACATCCCTTCTCAACCATCTTATGTGCCCTAAGAAAGGACACAACCTTTCTAGGAATATAATCCAATGTACCCATCCACTCCAACCATGGTAAACCTATGTCACAGTTTTGGCATGATAATCCAGAATAGCGTGATAGGGCGACAACCAATCCATGCCCAAAATCACATCAAAGTCTACCACATATATCTATTCTGGTCTCAGAACCACCAATAACAACTAAGAACGACTAATACACACGGTCCACAATAATAGAATATGCCACAAGCATGGACACATAAATAGGAGAACTAAAAGAATCATGAGATATATCCAAATACGGAGCAAAGTAAGATGACACATATGAATAACTGAATCCTGGATCAAATAAGACTAATGCATCCCTATGAAAAACCATAACCATACATATAATGTCTGCGACTGCCTCCGTCCTGCCAAGAAAAGCATACAATTTGGCCTGACCTCCCCCTCTATGGTGACCTCTAACCTCTTGACCCCCACCCCTAGCTGGTTGTGTAGGTGGGGCGGAAACTGGAGTAGCAACCATGGCATGTGAAGTCTATGGACCAGGTGGAATATGTGGAGCCTGAGTAGTCTGTGGAGGTGAACCGCTCTTGAGTCTGGGGTAGTCCCTCACCGTATGTCTAGTGTCACCTCAATCAAAGCAAGTTCTCGGTAGGCGTGGCTGCTGAAACTGGTTCAGCCGGGTTGGCTAGACTGACTGCTAAAAGCACCCCGTGTAGGAGGTGCACTAGAAAGTTGCAGAGCAAAGTGGGCAACCTGGGAACTCAGAATAGCTGAAGCACTACTAGAAGCTGGAAATGCTGAATGAACTAGAGAGCTCTCTACCAAGATGGGCAGTAGCTGGGACACTAGCACCACTATATCCTCCACAATCCCAAGGCCTCTTGGCCTCCATGTCCTCCCTATCACCTCCCCACATACCCTCCAACCTCTGCGCGATCTCTACCATCTGCTGGTATGGAGTATTTATCTTCGACTCTCGAGCCATGTTGAATCTAATACCATAGTTGAGCCCCTCGATGAATCTGTGGACTCGTTCCCTGACAGTAGAAACCAAGGTAGGTGCATGTCTGGACACAGTTGCTCAAACTCCTCGTTCCATGCATCCCAAAGGGTCTAGGGAAGAAACTCTCTCAAAACCATCCGTGAAAATTGAGTCAATGTAAGTGAAGCTACATCGGCTAGGCTACCCTCTTCGTAAGACCTCCAGCACTGATACCCTGCTCCTGATAACTGGAATGCAGTAAAATCAACTCTGCTCGTCTCCACAATACCCATGGTGCGGAAAATACGGTGACACTTCTCAAGAAAACCCTGCACATCCTCTGATGCTAGGCTACCGTAAGTAGGAGGACGATACTTCTTGAACCTATCAATTCTAAGCTCCTCCTCCTCAGATGCCACTTCCCTAACCTCAGACTGAACCGGAACAATTGGATGCGTTGGCATAACCTCTGGGACCTGATGAATATGGAACCATTGTTCTGGAGTATGTGCGGCAAAAGTTTGAGCTCCTGCCCCAGCCTGAGATGTGGCTGGTACAAGTGGAATCAACCCCACCTGAGCTAGAGTGCAGAATATGCCCAAGAACTGTGCTAGGGACTACTTTAGTGGAGGGGTGACTATAGGCGCCTAGGGTGCCTGCCCCCTAACTGGAGCTATTGGTGGCTCCTCAGTCGTAGCTCAGACAGGTGCTCTAGCTGCACCACATGCCCATCTTCAGCCTCTGCCCCGACCCCGGCCTCGCACGGCTCTACAAGGGACGCAAGTGTCTGATCGTTGCATCCATCAATGTGTGTCTTCATCATCTATGAGAGAATAGAAAGACAAAGATTTAGATTTTGAAGTCAACAAATTTGCACGACTCGTAACACCTCTAAATCTAGGACTCTGATACCAACTTGTCACTACCCCAATTTCCCACCTTAGGATGTCATGGTGACACCTAGTCTCTAAGACTAGGTAAGCCTAGCATGCATAGAGAAATAGCAGATATAATACTAAACCTCATATTAATCTATTGCACTATTATACTCAACATTACAATAGCTAACACTACCCCAAAACCTGGTGGAACAGATTCATAAGCTCTACAAGAAAGTACTAATTGTCTCATAATACGATACTATTTTGAGACAAGAAATAAACAATAGAAATCTAAGAAGCAGTAGGTGATTCCAACGCCTACGGACGTCGGGCAGGTATGCCGATGGGACAGTTATCACATACGTCATGATCGGGGTCGATAGAAATGTCGACATAAATTTGATCGAGCCGTAGAGAAATCATATCGTTTCTCGCCACATCCTTTCCGAGAAACGAGGGGACTATCTATGTACGGTAAAAACCGATTCTCGATCATAAAGACTGGTCGAGACGATGACGTCTCGATCAAAGGGTATCCACATAACAAGCTCGGACAAATTTCGGAGTAGGGGCGTCGAGTTTCGAGCTATAAGACCGATCGACGGCAAAACTCAGTATCATTATCAAGCCCGTATCCGAATAGAACTACGAGGCAACACCGACCGACACAGGCCCCGAATATCGATGCCCCAAGGCAGAATCGAGCTCGAACCGAGACCGGGGGTTCGATCTAACACCGAGCTCAAGCCAGTGCCGAGCTCGCCGACAAAAGCAGTTACAACCGCACCAAGGGAGAGAAATCTTGGCAGGAATCAAGGAAGAGACAAACCATCATGGGTCCTCCACTACATGCATTATTTTATTATGTTGTTATAGATAAAGTAGTGACCCTCTATTATAAAAATGGACATACACTGCAATAGACTCATCTCCCCCAAGATACATTGAGATTTCATGTTGCTCATTGAGCCTTCCTTTTCATTATCCCCACTTTATAGTAAAAATACTTGTATTGTCATTTTTGTATCATAGGAATTTACGTATCCTTAGAACCATACCTAAATTTAACGTTTTCCGATTTTTCTGGTAAACAGTAACAATTTTTGCGAAAGAAGTATAAAAGCTTATTTACCCAAATGACATTGACAACCGAATTAAAAATTCTCATGCCGTGGTGTCACATAAAATCGTAGGCGAAATTGCAAGAAAAAAAATCATAGACGAAACTAAATTGCTAAAATACGTAAACTTTGAAGCCCTATTAAAAGCGAAAGGGAAAAAACATCAATTACTGATACCGTTTAACTGGAAATAGATAAATATCAATAACATTTATGATGGTGGCTAATTTTTAATTTTCACCGGTAAAAATGGCTAGCCCATGCCATTTAGCGTAAAGATTTCTATTTTATTATTTTACAGTACTTAGGTCAAAAGAGATGGTGAACTTATATAATTTTACATATGACAGAATTAATTACTCCGTAATCTTTTCTTTTTATTCTTGTTTACATAGTTAATAATGAGTTGAAAAGAAATAAACGGGAGATCCAGAATTGTACACCGTTGTCAAGTTATGACTTTATTGACAACCTGTCCCGTTGAGAATCGTTGCTCATGTCACGCCCCGAACCTCGGCCTGGACATAATACGACACCCGGTGCATGACTACATGTGACCGAGGGACCAACTAGCTAGCTGAATCAACATGTGATATCATAACATACTGAATGCAGAAATTAAACTAACACATGCTGACATACTGAATGTCTGAATAATATAAATTAAAGTGTGAAAATATTAATATGATTTTGAAATATATATGTAGCCAACATTGCTTAACATAAAATGAGGTTCTGAAAATACTGACTATCTGTAAATACTGAAAGATTGTAAAGTAATGATAACACCTCGGAAGAACTAGGGCTCACCAAATATCTGATACGAGAATCCTAGCGCAATGAATGGTCAACCTGTAAATCGTTACCTGCATCGTGAGATGCAGGCCCCGGGCGAAAGGGACATCGGTACGTTTGAATTGCACTAGTATGTAAAGCAACTGAAAGAAATAATTGTAAATGCTGAAACTGAAACTAAACTAATAACTTATAGCTGATAACTGAACGGATAACTAATGACTGCTAACTGAATTGATACCTGAAAATTGATAACTAAACTGAACAAAGGAAGTAAGGATAAGAATACTCCCTCTTCTGAATGATGAACCACTTGTTTATCTGAATACCTAAACTTCGGCCTCAGGCCCAATATATATGTGCACAAGTGACGAGCACAAAATACATACTTAAATATGCTCGCTAGTCAAATATAGTATAATCTAATATCGTATCCACGGGGATTGGAGTTAAACCGTATTATCGTAGTTTGTATCTAGATTGTTATCCAGGATGATCAATAATTTAAATTTGTGTGATTAATACTAAAATTTACTAAGAATCTAAAGCTAATTGACAAATAACACTCGAACAAAAGTAAACAAGGAAGATATCAATGGGAGAAAATAAGGATTGATTGGATAGGTGCAAGATAAATGTATGGAATTTAACTCTAGTTAATTCACCTCTAATGTTCAAGTGAGACTCTCGAATTCACTCAATTATTAGTTCAAATATTTAGCAGAAACTCCTCTCCCGATTAAGTCTCAACCTCACATTAAGAACCAATTTAAGCTCGGTGAAGATATACAAGAATTCTTAGTGGATTGGTCTTTAGGAGAACCTCTTTCGATGATCCTCCTAACTAGGTTTAATCTACAATTCAACTAGCCTATTTCGATTACTAAGGAGAATTAATGAATTCAACCAATAAGATAATGCAAAGATATCACAAGTTATGCCTCTCTCGATTACATGAACATGTGAATATATATGCAACTATTAAAATATCCAAAACGATTCAATGCATAAAACTAGAGTTATAATCCGCAAAAAATATCATTACCCCAAATCCATCAAACCCTAAAGGGAACTACTACATAAATATGGAGTAATTCATCATAAATATGTTTAAATTAAAGAAATATATAAAACGATCCAAACTCGTGTCTTGAATGAGGATTGAATGATGAATTCCTTGTGCTTTTTCTTCTCCAACTCCTCTTTCGCCTCCTTAGGTCTTAGGTGTGTCAAAAGTCCCAAAAATAATATTTTTTTCATATATTTATACTAAGTAGGCTTGGGCCTAGATGAAAACATCTTCTCCTGCACAAAATAGGATAAATACTCTGTAAAAATTTTATAGGCGCATCGCTTGGGGCAACGCGCCATGCGGGGCGGCAGTGGAAACTTCAGAGAGCTTGTAATTTGACAGGAGCAGAAATTTGCACTGATGTGGCACCCCACGCGCCGCGGGTGTGGAACATTCTCAGGGTAGAGATTGTTTCTTACTTTTTTTATAACCAGACGTGGTTCTCAACCCCCGAACGAGATCCCGACTTTATCCCTTGCGCCTTTCTCAGAGTTCAAAGCTCCAAATCACTCGAATTCATTCCATAACATCTATATAGCTCGAAATCCTCCTACAAGACATAAAACATATAATCTGTGCAAAACACTAGCGATTAAAGCTCAAACTCAATTAAAGTACAGTAAATTAGAGTGTAGTAAGCGACTAAAATATGATATTATAGCCTACCATCAACAAGTTACGGCTTCAGGACCAAGTATACATAAACATAACTGCGGCCTCAGGCCCAAAGATGAATAAAGCATAAACGGCGGCCTCGGGCCCAAAGATACATCAAGCATAAACTGCGGCCTCAAGCACAAAGATGCATACTAAAATACTGAAATACATACAAAAATACATTGTACTCAAATACTGAATCATATATGTTGAATAGAACTAGACTAGGACATGTATTCATGAATTGATTATGAAAACTACAACTTCATCTATTTATGATATGTTGAGTAATCTAGACTGAGACTCATGGGCATCAAATACAAGTCTATATTGATTACATACTGAGCTCACAACATTCAGAATGAAAGTCATGAACGAATTATGATGCTAGAGAATATAAGTTCTGCAAATATTCACGGAGTTAAAGTTAAATATATTTCTTAGGTAATTAATAACGTTGTAAAAGAAACGTAGTGTAGGTAGAATTATTAACATTCCCAAACATAGAGAGATTTAGCCTCACATGCCTTAACTCTGGTCCTTTTAAGCGTATCACAATGTATGTTGCCTCTTTCAACGATAATCTATGTCAATATATATCAAGAAGAACCAATATTATCACTAATGCTCATGTAGATGTCACTGAGGCATTGTACCAAACACTTTATGGCGTAAAGACTCGTAGCTTTTATTAATGGTGCTTTCTTCACCCAATTCTTATTCTACTACTTCTAAATGATTCTACAATCCTTAATAGATGTTAGCTAACATTGTTTCTCATCAATCAAATGATTACAACAATCTTAAGTCAATAACTCAAAACCCTAACATAGCTCATATGATTCTCATTATCAAACCCATCTACCATTATCCCAAAAACTCATCAATTCATAGCTATAAATGATTAGGAAGTAGAAGCTATACCTTTTTGAAGTTCAATCCTCTTGAAATCGAGTTCTAGGGTTTCTTTTCCTAGTAATGATATCTTGATAGAATATCTAATGATTTGATGGATTTACCCATGTTAATAAGGTGTTGGAAAATTAAAATTAACTTAGAATCACCGTTAGAACTTACCTTGGATGATGGAGGGACCTTGGGGGTGTTAAGTTCTTGAGAACTTCCCTTTCTAGAGTAAGTTTTTGTGTTTTGGGGTATGGGGGACGAGGTAAGGATTGTAAACAACTGTACACGTCCCCAAACTTGAAGAGGGAATAAAAGTAGCTCATATAAACCTTGTCGGCGCGGGGCATCATTAGAGGTGCCAAAATAACAGTGCAAGGCTCCACCAGAGGCACCAAAACTACACGGCCTACTGTCAAGGGCGCTAAGGTTAATGCCCTGGACAGTGCCTTGCACTGTCTAAGGCTATGAGTTTTCATATCCTTGCACTGTCTAAGGCTGTAATATAGACGTCCCATGAATTTAGTTGATTCTATCGAATTTTAAGCACATCACTCTCCGTCTTGATTCCAAAACAACTATTTCCACCCACACTCATCCCGAAAGGACTTCACATGCCTAAAAGATCACATTAATACTCATTTAACGCATCCATACCTAATCCGAATTTAGGGAGTGTTACGTTATCTCCCCTTAGGATCATTCTTCCTCGAATGATTGTCCTGATTGTAACTACAGCTAACTCTGGACCTTAACGGCACTAATGGAAACATGTAAAAGCTAAACCATCAGGAACACATGCATACTAAACTGAATGAATGCATGATTACTAACTGCTGAGATATTGAATTGAATAGGTAATGAATTGGATTGCTACCGAATTGACTGAATTCTGAAAGTCATAGAGATTATAATATAGGGTCTGAATGAAAAGGTTAGTTACCTTCGACATTTCTCCAAAATACATGCTAGCTAACAGATCATAACACAAGCCTCACAGGACATCATAATACACATAACATGAAATATATACGTGAATAATGGTCTATCATGAATACGTGAATGCTAAACTAACATGGATATATGAATACCAAAATGGCACAAATGTATGAGTACTGAACTGACATGAATGTCTGAGCATTGAACTAACATAAATATATTAGCACTAAGCTGGCATAAATATCTGAGTATTAGACTAATATGAGTATCTGAGTATTAAACTGTCATGGAGGTTATACCATGAGATCTGAATACTGGAAACATAAATGTCGTTATATGAGATCTAAATACTGGAACTTGAATGTTATAACATGACACGTGAAATACTAGGTGTACAACCACCAATTCTGGTGGCAACTTTACCTCATAAGCTACTTGCTTGATCCTTCATGGGATCCTACATAGCCAGTTGTATTTGGACTGAGTTTTCCTTTCTTCCCAAATCTTATAACACCTTTCATAGGCGAAACTTTCAGAACCACCAAATTATCAACTTGAAACTCTAAGTATTTACGCCATACATCCGAATAGAAATTTTGGAGACTCTGAGCTGTCTTCAAACGCTCTTGAATCAACTTGAATTTCTCCATAGCCTGATAGATCAAATCTAGTCCCAACAATGCTGCCTCTCCAACTTTGAACCAACCAATTGGCGATTATTACCTTCGACCATACAGAGCTTCGTACGGTGCCATTTTGATACTGCAATGGTAATTGTTATTATAAGCAAACTCAATGAGAGGTATGTGATCTTCCCCAATCCTTTAAAAGTAAGAACCTATCCTCAAGTGTCTGAATAGTGCGCTCTGCTTGGCCATCTGTTTGAGGATGTTTGTGCTGAGGTTTACTCTTATGCCTAATCCTTTCTGAAAGGACTTCTAAAAGTTTGTTGTAAACTAAGCACCATGATCTGAAAAATGATAGACAATGGAGTCTCATGCAATCTAACAATCTCCTGGATATACAACTTGGTATATTCTTCTGCTGAATATGTGGTCTTTACTATCAAGAAGTATGCTGACTTAGTAAGTCGGTCTACAATCACCCAATCAAATCATTCTTTCAAAATGAGTGTGATAATCCTATTATAAAGTCCATATTTACCATCTCCACTAAATAATATGTGTATTCTGTGGTAAAACACTAGGCTTTATGCTGCTCGACCTTCACTTGCTGACAATTCGGACACATGGCCACAAAATCTACGACGTTCTTTTTCATGTCATTCTATCAATAAATCTCCTTGAGATCATGATATATCTTTGGGGAACCTGGGTAGAATACTTGGAATTATGGGCATCTAACATGATTTTCCTTCTCTAAGTCCATCTATGTCTGGACACACAATCCGTCTTGGTACCTCAAAGTACCATCATATCCCCCTTGTTCAAAATCCACCATCTTATGCATGTGATTTCCCTCTTTCAGCTACAACAAGTAGGGATCATCAAACTGTTTCTCCTTCAATTCGCCTACTAAGGAGGAACAAGTCTTGTTCTGGACAATAACTCGACCACCTTCGGAGTCCGAAATTCGGACTCCTAGCTTGACTAAGCGGGGAAATTCTTTCACCAGAGTTCTCTTGTATGCCTAAATCGTGAGATATACTTACTATGCTAGATTATCTTTTTAACGTAATTCCTGAATACACTTATCGTATTTTTGTGAGCTAAGTCTTTGACCACTAATTCGAAGATTAGAGTCTCGTGCAATGGCACTACCCTCGTGATACATAACTGGGCATGATTTTATAGTTTTTATATCCCATGCTAACTATGTGGGTTTCAAATCTCCAACTGGACTTATTGACGATTTTCTCATCTCCCCCTTAGACCAAAGGTTAAGTTCTTGTACTTGCAGATCTTTCTCTTTTGTTAGGATCCGAATAATTTTTCTTATCTTCTGTAATTATTTATACTTTACGTCAATGATGACTCATGTTCCAACTTACTTCTAAGCAATCTTTCTTACTAGAAAAAACTAATTATTCACATTAACAGAAAGCTAATGTATTCACGACTATCATACACAATCTTAATGATTTAACTCTTCTCACACTGACAATCTTGGGGGAAACACCTTTTCGATAACTCTTAAAGGTTATTCTTCTATAGTTTGCTCTCTTACTTGCTAGCTGATTATTTTTTTTTAACTATGTACTTGGATTGTACTTAGGGAAATTTCATCTATCCTAAACAAAATTGGAATATCAATCCCCAAAAAATACACTTTAAAATCATATCAGACTATAAACATTCGGGGTAAACTCTTGGTCACATAACCTATGGGGAACTGTCATATCCATTATCTCACAACAATATTTGCTTCTTATAGTAACTTACTAACGTGGTACTTTCTAATTTTAATATGAATAAATCTGAACAACTTAAAATCATTCCCTGAATTCAATATCGGCTGCTCTTGATTCTCCTTTCGTACATCATATCTTCTTAGTCATATGCATAAATCATACGAAAGACACATCTTGTTAATAACAAACTTGTGTGACTCCTATTTATTTTGCGCTTAGGCTCTTCTTTGTCCAAAACTATAGTGATAAATTCATGCCCACTGCAACTAAATTCTTAACCTGTTACATCGTGGGGTCTGACATCTGAACTATCACCATCCAACATGTGGCTCCATTTCTAAGAATTAAAATAAAATTGTTCTGTGAGGTAAAGCACATACAGATACACTACCATACACAAACATGTCCTTCAGAGTATACCATTATCTGATAAATCACTTCCTGCACCAACCGGCGAGTCTTGAGTCTTAATTTGGACCTAAAACGTGCAAACATTTTGCTATATCTGTTACTTACCTTTTTCTCTTAGCACCCATACGCATCACTGTATACTCACAAGTAACCAGATTTTGGATACACTAAAAATTGGAGATCCAGTAACTGAATAACTGATACTAGTATACTGAATAACCATAAACCTGCTAACTAGAAGACTGTAGAACTGGTAACTCAGGTAAACTGATAACCATAAAACATGATAACTACTTTCATAATTTCTGATAAGGTTATGCTCTTATATGTAGTACTATCCATTGTATCTCGCTTTCAGCATCCTCTTAAGTCTCATTTGTTACCAACCTGTACTCCAACATTATACCCCAATAGATGATCATCATCTCTAAGACCTTGGGTATTTCCTACCCGTCACTTGGGCATTCGATACGTTTGGAATTCGATAGGAAGATAAAGTTACCTATTGCTCTAAGCTTCATGGCATAAACTTGAGTAAAAAGATATGATACATTCCTGAATTTCTAGGTAGCTAAAAATTTATATGTGTGGCCTACACAAACATATAAAGGAAACTCCACTGAACACAACTTTATAGACTCCGTAAGATAGTTGAACCTATTGCTCGGATACCAATCTTTGTCACGCCCTGAACATGGGTCTAGACGTAACACGGCACCCGGTTCCTGACTAAATACGACCAAGCAAACTAACTGGCTAGTTGAATCAACATGTTATATCATAACATACTAAATGCAGAAGTTAAACTAACACATGTTGATATACTGAAAGTATGAATAATATAAATCAAAGTATGAAAACACTAATATAAGTTTGAAACATATTTGTATCCAACATTGCTTAACATAAAAATCATGCGACTTTGTCTAACTATTACTCTAGTCTATGAAGCCTCTAATAATGTACTAAAAACACTGACTATTTGTAAATACTGAAAGACTGTAATGCAATGATAATTCCTCGAAAGAACTAGGACTCAACAAATAGCTGATACGAGAATCCTAGCGCACTTAATCGTCAACCTGCTAATCATTACCTGCATCGTGAAATGCAGGCCCCGGGCGAAAGGGACATCATTATATTTAAATTGCACTGGTATGTTAAAAAATTAAAAGAAAGAACTGTAAATGCTGAAATTGAAACTAAACCGATGACTTATAACTGATAACTGAACTGATAACTGATAACTTATAACTAAACTGAATAAAGGACGTAAGGATATGAATACTCCCTCTTATGAATGATAACTTAGTCTATTATATATATATATATATATATATATATATATATATATATATATATATATATATATATATATATATATATATATATATATATATATATATATATATATGCATAAGCCCAAGTATACGTATACATAAGTGCGGCCTCAGTACCAAAGATGCATAAAGCATAAACTGCAGCCTCAAGTCCAAAAATACATAAAGAATAAACTACAGCCTCGGGCCCAAATACAGGAGTTCAACATTCAGGGATTTAACATCAGGAACTGAGAATCATACTGAAATACATAATACTCAAAATACCGAATAATATTGAGTTACATGATACTAGAAATAACTGGACTAGAATATGTATTCATGAATTGATTATAAAAACTCTAAGTTCGACTGTTTATGACATGCTGAGTAATATAGACTGGGAATCATGGGCATCAAAGAAAAGTCTATATTGATTACGCACTGAGCTCACAACGTTCGCTATTAAAGTCTTGAACGAAATATGAAGCTAGAGAATAGAAGTTATGCAACTATTCAAGGAACTAAACTTAATTATATTTTTGATGAAATTAATAACATTGTAAAAGAAACATAGTGTGGGTAGAATTATATAACATTCTGAAACACAGAGAGAGTTAGCCTCACATACCTTGACTCTGGTCCTTTTAAGCGTATCAAAATGTTCGTCGCCTCTCTCAACGATAATCTATGTCAATATTTATCAAGAGGAACAAATATTAGCACTAATGCTCATGTTTCTATCACTGAGGCATTGTACCAAACACCTTATGGTGTAAAGCTTCATAGCCCTTATTAATTGTGCTTTGTTCACCTAATTCTTATTCTTCTACTTCTAGGTGATTGTACAATCCCAAATAGATGTTATCTAACAATGTTTCTCATCACGGAAATGATTATAACAATCTTAAGTCAACAACCCAAAACCTTAGCATAGCTCATATGATTCTATTTATCAAACCCATCTACTATTCAAAACTCATCAATTCATAGCTATAAATGATTAAGGAGAAGGAGCATTACCTTTTTTGAAGTTCAATCCTCTTAAATTCGAGTTTTAGGGTTTCTTTTTTTTAAAATGATGTCACGGTCGAATATATAATGATTTGAAGGATTTATCCATGTTAATAAGGTATTGGAGAAATGAAATTAACTTAGAATCATCGGTAGAACTTATCTTTGATGATGGAGGGACCTTGGGGGAGTTAGGTTCTTGAGATCTTCCCTTTCTAGAGTAAGTTTTCATGTTTTGGGGTTTAGGGGACGAGATAGAGATTTTAAATAAGTGTACACGTCCCAAAACTTGAGGAGGAAATAAAAGTAACTCGGATAAACTTCGTCGGCGTGGGACATCATCATAGGTGCCAAAATAACAGTGCAAGGCGCCATCAGAGGCGCCAAAACTACACGTTATTGCACTGTCAGGGCGTCAAGGTTAATGACCTGGATAGTGCCCTACACTGTCTTAGGCTGTGCATTTTCATGGCCTTGCATTGTCTAAGGCAATAAGATGGACCTCTCATAAACTTAGTCGATTCTATCAAATTTTGAGCACCTCACACTCCTTCTTGATTCAAAAATAACTATTTCTACCAATACTCATCCCGATAGGACTTCACATGCCTAAAAGGTTACATTAATACTCATTTAATGCATCCATGCATAATCTAAATTTATGGAGTGCTACAACTCAGTTACTTTGATATATGAAATTCTTCCCTCTTTCTTCCTCCTAAGAAAATATCTTTCTTGTTTTGGGTACATACGTATGAGTTTGCCTGTGTGATTAAAGTATTTGCTTTCGTCTCAAACTTTATACAATTGATAAAAGTTTTGGACTTCTAGTATGCAATACCATGATACTTAGGATTTACAAATTTCAGACTTCTATCTTTGGTAAAGAAAACAAAATTATTTTTCAGTAATCAATATAAGGCATTTCTAAGAATATAACACAACTACTTTTTTGACATAGACAATAATGCCCCGAAAGAACTGGGACTCACCAAATAGCTGATACGAGAATCCTAGCGCTTTGAATCATCAAGCTATAAATCATTACCTGTATAGTAAGATGCAGGTCCCAGGCGAAAGGGACATTAGTAAATTTGAATTGCACAGGTATGTAACGCAACTGAAAGTAAGAACAGTAAATGCTAAAACATAAACTAAATTGATAACTTATAACTGATAACTAAACCGATAACTAATGATTGATAACTGATAACTAAACTGAACAAAGGAAATAAAACATTTGAATACTCTCTCTTAGGAATAATGAACCACCTATTTATCTAAATAAATAAATTGCGGCTTCAGGCCCAATATATTTATGCATAAGCTGCGGCCTCATGTCAGGACCCCAATTTCCCTCTGTAGGATGTCGTGATGATACCTAGTCTCTAACACTAAGTAAGCCTAACAACATGTGGAATATAATTGAGATAACAATAAACTCTCAAATAGATAACAATTGTTAATAAAGAAGACTCCATAAATCATCATATACAATTCTCAAAATCCAGGTGATACCGAGTCACAAGGTCTACATGAGTATCATAGTTATCCCTATACAACTGTATCTAATAACAAGAGGAAAAATATAAAAATAGATAGAGGGTGACTCCGAGGCCTGCAAACGCTGGCAGGTATACCTTGAAGTCTCCACGTACGAACTCAACTCACTGATGTTGGGACTGATAGGAGGTACCTGGATATGCACAAAAGATGTGCATAAGTGTAGCATGAGTACACCACAACGGTACCTAGTAAGTGCCAAGCCTTACCTCGGTAAAGTAGTGACAAGGTCAGGTCAAAGCCCTACTGGAATGATAAGAAGAAATGAACAAGTGTATACCAGTGTATTAATGATAGCAATGAAATGGAAACAACAAATGACGTAGCAAGGTTAGCTACACGGAACTAAAGCAATTAATGTAGCATGAAGAAAACCAAGGACTGATATGCTAAGGAAATGAAACAACAAAAGACAGGTGCATCAATAAAGAAATAACAACAAGAGTCACTACCGAGGTACTGCCTCGTAGTCTCGAATCACTAAAATAATTCACAATCTTTCCTTATATCACTGCGGGAGCCTTGCATTTAGTATATAAAAATCATTTTCCCGAAATAGCATCCCGCATTTTAGCCAACCTTATCACACCGGATGGCTTCTAGTAGTTCCCCTACTAGCCACCCGTATCAAGCCCACCTTATCTCACCGCATGCATTTCAACCCCAAAACCTTATACCACCGCATGCGTATCAATATCACAACGTATCACAAATTGCACCATAAGTGCCTAACATCACAACTTACCACTGAAACCAACAATAATAGTGTTTTCAAAATAAAGAGCACATGGATCAACCACAAAGTACACAAGAGTCTCAACAATAATAACCGGTAGGGAATAACTCAACAAGAATAGTATTTCACAACATAACACCTTCCCTCAATGCGAATCACGTTCTTTATAACTCAATACCAATTTCAACAACAAGATATCCCAAGAATAACAACTTCAAGTAAAGAGTTCAATGGTTAAATAATGAATACGGAATAAAGGAAAACAAGAACTTCAAATAAACATGTAGAGAAATAAGCAAGTAAGAGATAAGACAAGTAGAACATGTGAAAATAGACTAATGATGAGGGAAATAACATTTTAAAATAACTCAATTAAGGCATGAAAGGAATCTACATAGCTAAAACCGGTAAATTTCCATGTTTAGCACATTTACACATTAGGCACCTTGCGTACAAGGCTTCCACACATCACCATTATCACAATACAACACCAATCCTAAGGGGTAATTCCCCCACACAAAGTTAAGCAAGATACTTACCTCAAAACACGCTACACAATCCACTAGTAGGTCGTTCCCTCGATTATCCAACTCCGAACGGCTCGAATCTAGACAAAACAACTTCATACCATAAATATAAACTATAGGAAGCTAATTCAAATAATAAAGTCACGATCTTTGCAAAGAAATAAAAAGTCAACTCAAAAGGTCAACCCGGGCTCGCGTCTCGGAACCCGATAAAAATTACAAAATCCAAACTACCATTCGATAACGAGTCCAACTATACAAGAATTACTCAAATTCAACCTCAAATCGCCTTTCAAAACACAAATTTAGTCTAGGACGTTTTCATAATTTTCCCCAAATTTTTAACTCAAATCCCTAATTAGATGATGAAAATAGTAATGGATTCATGAAATATAGTCCAATCTGGGTTAGAATCACTTACCCCAATGATTTCCTTTAAGAACCCTCAAAATATCGCCTCACACAGAGCTCTCTAGGTCCAGAATATGAAAAATGAGATGAACCTTCATTTATGAACTTTAAATTCTTCCCAAGTGTTAATCTTCTTCGCGATCGCGGGAATTGCTTCGCGATCGCGAAGAAAAAATGCACAAGCTACCAAAATAACACTTCGCGAACGCGATAGTTCACGCGACACACTTTCTCTTCCTTCTTCGCGGACTCAACCTCCTTCACGCATTTGCGATGTACTGAAAGCCAACCCTCCGCGGTCGCAGGCCTCTTCTCACAATCGCATAGAACAAATTTCCCCTAGTACCAAATAACTCTTCGCGATCGTGATCGCGATCGCGACATCCCACTCACGATCGCATATAAGGAAACCAGTAGCAGCTGATTCAGTAGTCTTCAAGGTTCCGAAATGCACCGAACATGATCCGAATTACACCAGGGGCCTATAACATCATTCGAACACGCTCGAAGCATCAAATCATATCAAACAAC
Organism: Nicotiana tabacum; assembly: GCF_000715075.1. Taxonomy (NCBI): domain Eukaryota; kingdom Viridiplantae; phylum Streptophyta; class Magnoliopsida; order Solanales; family Solanaceae; genus Nicotiana; species Nicotiana tabacum. The sequence continues at coordinate 34,607,159 of NC_134092.1, read as the reverse complement.
ACTAGAACCACGAATCGCGCATCGATTCAAGCCTAAGGAACTTATGAACTTCCGAATTTCAAAACTAATGTCGATTCATACCGAAACAAACTCGATTGACTTCAAAGTTTGCACATAAATCATAAATGGCATGACAGACCTATTCAAACTTCCGAAATCGGGATCCGACCCCGATATCAATAAAGTAAACTTCCTATAAAACTTTCCAATCTTCCAAACCTTAAATCTCTAACTTTTGCCAACTCACGCCGAAATGACCTACGAACTTCCAAATCAACATCCAGACACGTTCCTAAGTCTAAAATCACAATACATAGCTATTGGAAACGTCAAAACTCCATTCCGGAGTCGTCTATACAAAATTCAAACTACGATCAACTATTACAACTTAAACCTCCAACTTAGGGACTATGTGTCCCATTTCACTCTGAAACTCACCCGAAACCAAAACCAAACACCCCCGGTGAATCACATGACTACAACACAACATAGAGGATGCAATAAATAGGTGATCATGGCTGAAATACTTAAAACGATCGGCCAAGTCGTTACATCTTCCCTCTCTTAAAACAAATATTCGTCCTCGAATGAGTATAGAGACATACTTGAAGTGTTGAAAAGGTGAGGATAATGGCTACGCATATCAAGCTCGGTCTCCCAAGTCACCTCCTCGACTGACTGACCCCTCCATTAGACCTTCACTGAAGCAATATTCTTCGACCTCAACTTTCAGGCCTGTCTATCCAAAATGGTCCCCAGCTCCTCAATATATGACAAGTCCTTGTCCAACTGGACGGAGGTGAAATCCAACACATGAGACGGATCGTCGTGATACTGCCGAAGCATAGAAACTTGGAATACTGGATGAACTGCAGCTAGAATATGTGGTAGTGCAAACCTGTAGGCCAACTATCCAATCCTCTCAAGAATCTTAAAAGGTCTAATATACATAGGGCTCAACTTGCCCTTCTTTCCGAACCTCATAACACCCTTCATGGGCGAACCCCATAGCAAGACCCGCTCCATAACCCTGAATGCAACATCGCGAACCTTCCGATCCGCATAACTCTTCTGTCTAGATTGGGCTGTGTGAAGCCGATCTTGAATAAGTTTAACCATTTTTAAAGCATCCTGAACCAAGTATGTACCCAATATCCTAGCCTAGCCCGGCCCAAACCAACCCACCGGAGACCGATACTGCCTCCCATACAAAGCCTCATACGGAGCCATCTAAATGCTCGACTGGTAGTTGTTGTTGTAAGAAAACTCCACAAGTGGAAAGAATTTATCCCAAGAACCCCCAAACTCCATCACACATGCACAGAGCATATCCTCCAATATCTAAATAGTGCGCTCGGACTTTCCGTCCAGCTAAGGGTGAAATGATGTACTCAACTGAACCCGCGCCTAACTCACGTTTTATGGCCCTCCAGAACCGCGATGTAAACTATGTAGCTCGGTCAGATATGATTGAAAATAGCACGCCATGAAGTCGGACAATCTCCATTGGAATGATATGAGCCACTGGAATGATATGAGCCAACTTGGTCAACATATCCACAATCACCTATACTGCATCAAACTTCCTCTGAGTCCGTGAGAGACCGACAACAAAATCCATAGTAACCCGCTCCCATTTCCACTCTGGAATCTCTAGCCTCTAAAGCAATCCACTTGGCTGATGATGCTTATACTTCAACTGCTGACAATTTAGGCACCGAGCTACATACTCCACTATGTCCTTCTTCATTCTCCTCCACCAATAGTGCTGTCTCAAATCCTGATACATCTTAGCGGTACCCGGATGGATGGAGTACCGCAAACTATGGGCCTATTAAATAATCAACTCACATAACCCATCCACATGCACAAATAGCCTGCCCTGCATCTGTAACACGCTGTCATCCTCAATAGTGACCTCTTTGGCATCGCCATGCTGAACTGTGTCCTTGAGGACAAGCAGATAGGGGTCGTCATACTGACGCTCTCTAATACGGTCATTTAGAGAAGACCGAGAAACCATACAAGTCAAAACTCGACTCGGCTCCAAAACATCCAATCTAACAAACTGGTTAGCCAAGGCCTGAACATCTAATGTTAATGGCCTATCTACTGCCGGTAGATATACTAAACTGCCCAAGCTCTCCACCTTATGAATCACGACATCGGCCACCACATTGGCCTTTCTGAGATGATATAGAATAGTGATATCATAGTCCTTAAGCAACTCTAGCCATATCCGCTGCCACAAGTTAAGATCCTTCTGTTTGAATAGATGTTGTAAACTTCAGTGGTCGGTATAGACCTCACAAGCGACACCGTACAAATAGAGCCGCCAAATCTTCAAGGAATGAACAATAGCTGCTAACTCAAGGTCGTAGATATGATAGCTCTTTTTATGTACCTTCAATAGTCTATACACGTAGGCAATCACCCTATCATCCTACATCAACACCGCCCGAGGCCAACACACGACGCATTATAGTACATAGTGTAGGACCCCGAGGCCGTAGGCATCACCAACACTAGGGATGTAGTTAAAGTAGTCTTGAGATTTTGAAAGCTCTCCTCACACTCCTTTGTCCACCTGAACGGAGCACCCTTCTGGGTCAATCTGGTCAGGTGCGACAATAGATGAGAAACCCTCTACGAATCGAAGGTAATACCCTGCCAAACCAAGAAAACTCATAATCTCAGTAGCTGAAGACGGTCTGAGCCAACTCTGTATTGCTTCAGTCTTCTTCAAATCTACCTTGATCCCCTCACTTGACACGACATGACCCAAAAAAGCCATCGAATCAAGCTAGAATTCACACTTTGAAAATTTTGCATACAACTTCTTTTCTCTCAAGGTTTGGAGCACGATCCTCAGGTGATGTTCATGATCCTCCCGGCTTTGGGAGTACACCAAGATGTCATCAATAAACACAATGATGAATGAGTCAAGATAGGGCTGGAATACACTATTCATCAAGTGCATGAACATTGTTGGGGCGTTGGTCAGCCCAAATGACAGCACAAGGAACACGTAATGAGCATACCGAGTCTTGAAGGCGGTCTTCGAATATCTGGCACCCGAATCTTCAACTGATGATAGCCTAACCGTAAGTCAATCTTGGGAAACACCCTGGCACCCTGTAACTGATCAAATAATTCATCAATATGAGGCAATGGATACCTGTTCTTCACTGTAACTTTGTTCAGCTGGCGATAATCAATACACATACGCATAGAACCATCCTTCTTCTTTACAAACAAGACCGGAGCACCCCAAGGTGACACACTGGGCCGAATGAAGACCTTATCAAGTAACTCTTGCAACTTCTCCTTTAACTCCTTCAACTCTACTGGGGCCATAAGATATGGTGGGATAGAAATGGGTTGAGTGTCCGGTAACAAATCAATACCAAAATCGATATCACTATTAGGCGGCATGCCCGGAAGATATGTCGGAAATACATCTAGATAATCCCTCACTACCAGAACTGACTCAATTGTAGGAGTATCAACACTAACATCTTTCACAAAGGCTAGATATGCCCACACCCCTTACCAACCATCAATTGCGCCTTAAGGAAAGACACCACCCTACTAGGAACATAATCCAAAGTACCCTTCCTCTCCAATCGTGGAAAACCTGGCACATCCAATGTCATCATCTTGACATGACAATCAAGAAAAGCATGATAGGGCGACAACTAGTCCATGCCCAAAATAACATCAAAATCTACCATACTGAGCAATAATAGATCGACTCTAGTCTCAAAACCACCAAGAAAAACCAAACACGATCGATATATACGGTCAACAATAATGGAATCTCCCACAACCGTGGACACATAGATAGGAGAACTCAAAGATTCGTGGGATATACCAAAATATGGAGCAAAGTAAGATGATATATATAAATAAGTGGAACCTGGATCAAATAAGACTCATGTATCCCAATGACAAACCGAAACAGTACCTGTGATAACTGAGTCAAATGCAATCGCTTCTGTCTTAGTAGGAAGAGTATAATATCTGGCCTGGCCTTCCCCCTCTAGGGCGACCTCTACCTGCCCGACCTCCACCTCTCGATGGCTGTGCAGGTGGAGTGGTAATAGGTGCGGTAACCACGGCCTGAGAAGCCTGAGGACCCGGTGGAATACGTGGAGCCTGAGTAGTCTGTGGACATGCACCCCTCCTGAGTTTGGGGAAATCCCTTACCATATGACAAGTGTCACCACACACAAAAGAAGCTCTCAGAGGATGGGGCTACTGGAACTGGCTTGGGCCTGATTGTCTGGACTGACCGCTAAAACCACCCCTTGCAGAGGGTGCACTAGATAGTGGTGTTGCCTAATAGGCAACCTGAGGCCTAGGAGTAGCCGGAATGCCGCTGGAAGCTGGAAGTTCTGAATGAACAGGATGGCTCACATAGCCTCTACCATGTCAGGCTGCAATTGGGGCACGGGCACCACTATATGTGCCAAAATATCAAGGCCTCTTGGCCTCCCTATCCTCTCTCTCTCTCTCTCTCGGGCCCACATACCCTCCACTTTCTTAGAAATTTCCACTACTTGCTGGTATGGGATGTCCATATTCAACTCTAGAGCCACGCTGAATCTGATACCAGGGTTGAGCCCCTCGAAAAATCGACAAAGTTGCTCTCGGACCGTAGCAACCAAGGTTGGTGCATACTTGGACAAATCACTGAATCAGACTGCATACTCCTATACAGTCATAGTACCCTATCACAACTGCTCAAACTCCATGCATCCCTAATACTCTGAGGAACAAACTCCCTCATGAACATTTCTGAGAACTGAGCCTAGGTGAGTGAAACTGCCTCGGCCGGGCTACCCAACTCATATGCCCGCCACCACTGATAAGCCGCTCCCTTAAGCTGGAACATAGTGAAATCAACCCCACTCGACTCCACAATGCCCATCGTACGGAGTATATGGTGACACTCTACAAGAAAGCCACGTGCATCCTTTGAAGCCAAATCGCTGAAAGTAGGAGGATGGTACTTTTTGTACCTCTCGAGCCTGAGCTGCTACCCCTCAGAAGCTGCTACCCTAACCTCTGGCTGATCTAGGACAACCGGCTGCACTGGTATGACCTCTGGGACCTGGTCAACCTGGACCCGCTAATCTAGAGTACGGGAGGTGGGAGTCTATGCTCATCCCCCAGTCTGAGATGTGGCAAGAGCAAGTGGAATCAACCCTGCCTGCGCTAATGTGCCAAACATTCTCAAACATTTAGCGAGAGTCTCCTAAAGTTCAGAGGTAGTAACAGGCGCATAAGATGTATGTCCTCCAACTGGAGCTATTGGTGGCTCCTCTGTAGCCGCTCGGGCTGGTGCTCTAGCTGCACCACATACCCATCCTCGGCCTCTACCTCGGCCCCACCCTCTCGCGGCTCTAGCAGAGGGCGCGGGGGTCTGATCATCTGATACAAATGTGCGTGTCCTCACCATCTGTGAGAGAATAGAAAGATAGAGATCTTGAATTCCGAAGTAAACAAATTCGCACGATAATGAATCAAAAGAGTGAAACATTGCCTAACAGTTCCATAGCCTCCCGAAGATAAGTACAGACGTCTCTGTATCGATCCACAAGACTCTACTAAACTTGTTTGTGACTCGTAACACCTATGAACCTAGAGCTCTGATACTAACTTGTCACGACCCAAATTTTCCTACGTATGATGTTGTGATAGTAGGTAAGCCTAACAACATGCGAAATATAACTGAGATAACAATAAATTCTCAAATACATACCGATTTTTAATAAAGAAGACTCCATGACTAAACATATACAATTCCCCAAAACCTGGTGATACCGAGTCACAAGCTCTACAACAGTATCATAGTTATCCCTATACAACTGTGTCTAATAAGAGAAGGAAAAATGTAGAAATAAATAGAGGATGACTCCGAGGCCTGCGGACGCTGGCAGGTATACCTTGAAGTCTCCATGTACGAACTCAACTCACTGATGTCAGGACTGGTATGAAGTACCTAGATTTGCCCAAAAGATGTGCAGAAGCATAGCATGAGTACACCATAACGGTACACAGTAAGTGCCAATCCTAACCTCGGTAGAGTAGTGACGAGGTAAGGTCAAGTCCCTACTGGAATAAATAAGAAGAAATGAACAAGTGTATGGTAGTATAGTAATGATAGCAATGGAATTGAAACAACATATGACATAGCAAGGTTAACTACACAGAACTAAAGCAATTAATGCAGCACAAAAAAAATAAGGACTGATATGCTAAGGAAATGAAACAACAAAAGACAAGTGCAGCAATAGTGAAATACCAACAACAGTGACCTCCAGGGTACCGCCTCATAGTCTCGAATCAACAAAATAATTCACAATCTTTCCTTATATCACCGCGTGAGCCTTGCATTTAGTTTAGAAAATTAGTTTTCCAAAATAGCATCCCGCGTTTTATCCCACCTTATCACACCACATGGCTTCTAGTAGTTCCCTTACTAGACACGCGTCTTAGGCCACCTTATCTCACAGCATGCGTTTCAACACCAAAACCTTATACCACTGCATGCATATCAATATCACAACGTATCACAAATCGCACCTCAGGTGCCCAACATCACAACTTGCCATAGAAACCAACAATAACAGTGTTTTCAAAATAAAGAGCCCATTACTCAATCACAAAATACACAAGACACTCAACAATAATAACCAGTAGGGAATAACTTAGCAAGAATAGCATTTCACAACTTACCACCTTCCCTCAATTCGAATCACGGCCTTTATAACTCAATACCAATTTCAACAACAAGATATTCCAAGAATAATAACTTCAAATAAAGAGTTCAACGGTTAAATAATGAATACGGAATAAAGAAAAACAAGAACTTCAACTAAACATGTAGAGCAATTAGCAAGTAAGAGATAGGACAAGCAGAACATGTGAAAATAGACTAATGATGATGAAAATAATATGTTAAGATAACTCAATTAAGGCATGAAAGAAATCTTCATAGCTAAAACTGGTAAAATTTCACATTTAGCCAGTGTATACACTCGTCACCTTGCATACACGGCTTTCACGCAACACAATTATCACAATACAACACCAATCCTAAGAGGTAATTTCCCCATACAAAGTTAGGCAATATACTTACCTCAAAACACGCTACTCAAACCACTAATAAGATTTTCCCCCTATTATTCAAATTCGAACGGCTCGAATCTAGCAAAAATAACTTCATACTATAAATATAAACTATAGGAAGCTAATTCGAATAATAAAGTTACGATCTTTGGAAAGAAATAAAAAGTCAACTCAAAAAGTAAAATCATTCCCGCATCTCAGAATACGACTAAAATTACAAAATCGGAATACCCATTCAATAACGAGTTCAAGCATACAAAAATTACTCAAATTCGACCTCAAGTTGCCTTTCAAGACTCAAAAATTTAGTCTAGGAAGTTTTCACAATCTTTCCCCAAATTTCCAACTCAAATCCCTAATTAGATGATGAAAGTAGTAATGGATTCATGAAATATAGTTTAATCCGTATTAGAATCACTTACCCCAACAATTACTTTGAAGAACCCTTGAAACATCGCCTCACACCGAGATCTCTAGGTCCAATATACGAAAAATTAGATGAACCCTCATTTTTTAACTTTAAATTCTACTCGGTTGTTAATCTTCTTCGCAATCGCGGGAATTACCTCGCGATCGCAAAGCACAAATGCAGAAGCTGCCAAAATAACACTCCGCGAATGCGATAGTCCACACGCGAATGCGACATACTACCTGCACAAGCTATGCGATCGCGATGAACAAAAATGGGTGGACCTGCAGCCTCTTCCTTCTTCACGGACGCGATCTCCTTCACGCGTTTGCGATGCACTGAAAGCCAACCCTCCACGGTCACAGGCCTCTTCTCGTAATCGCATAGAAAAAATTTCCCCCAATTACAAATAACTCTTTGTTATCACCACATCCCACTCGCGATCGTGTATAAGGAAACCAGTAGCAGCAGATTCAACAGTCTTCAAGGTTCCGAAATGTGCCGAACATGATCCGAATTATACCCGAGGCCCCCGGGACCTCAACCAAACATACCAATAAGTCCTAAAAAATAATATGAACACACTCGAAGCGTCAAATCACATAAAAACATTAGAACCAAGAATAGCGCATCAATTTAGGCCTAAGGAACTTATGAACTTCCGAATTTCAAACTAATGTCGATTCATACCAAAACACCCCAGATTAACTTCATATTTTGCACACAAGTAATAAATGACATGACATGCCTATTCCAACTTCCATAATCAAAATTTGACCCCAATATAACAAATTTAACTCTCTGACAAATTTTCCAATCGTCCAAACCTTAAATCTTCTAACTTTCGCAAACTCACACCGAAACGACCTAAGGACTTCCAAATCAATATCCAGACACGTTTCTAAGTCTAAAATCACCATAGTGAGCTATTGGGACTATCAAAACTCCATTCCGGAGTCGTCTACAAAAACGTCAAACTATGGTCAACCCTTACAACTTAAATCTCCAACTTAGGGACTATGTGTCCCATTTCACTCCGAAGCTCACCCAAAACCAAAACCAATCACCCCCGGCGAATCATATAACTATAACACAACATAGAGGAGGAAATAAATAGGGGATCGGGGCTAAAATACTCAAAATGACTGGCCGGATCATTTCAACTCTGGCCCAAGTATACGTATACATAAGTGCGGCCTCAGGCCCAAAGATGCATAAAGCATAAACTGTGGACTTGGGCCCAAATACAGTGTTCAACGTTCAAGGATTTAAAATCAAGAACTGAGAATCATACTGAAATAAATGATACTCAGATAATGAATTATATTGAGTTACATAATGCTAGAATGCGGAATATAACTAGACTAGGACATGTATTCATGAATAGATTATGAAAACTAAAAGTTCAATTGTTTATGACATGCTGCGAAATCTAGACTAAGACTCATGGGCATCAAAGACAAGTCTTTATTAATTACACACTAAGCTTATAGCGTTCAGAATGAAACTCTTGAACGAAATAAGAAGCTAGAGAAAAGAAGTTTTGCAACTATTCACGGAACGAAACTTAATTATATTTTTGATGAAATTAATAAGATTGTAAAAGAAACATATTGTAGGGAGAATTATATAACATTCTGAAACATAGAGAGAGTTAGCCTCACATACCTTGACTCTGGTCCTTTTAAGCATATCACAATGTTCGTTGCCTCTCTCAACGATAATCTATGTCAATGTTAGCACTAATGCTCATGTTTCTGTCACTGAGGCATTGTACCAAACACCTTATAGTGTAAAGCTTCATAGCCCTTATTAATGGTGCTTTGTTCACCCAATTCTTATTCTTCTACTACTAGGTGATTCTACAATCCTAAATAGATGTTATCTAACAATGTTTCTCATCACGGAAATGATTATAACAATCTTAAGTCAACAACCCAAAACCTTTGCATAGATTATATGATTCTCTTTATCAAACCCATCTACTATTCTCCCAAAAACTCATCAATTCATAGCTATAAATAATTAGGGAGTAGAAGCATTACCATTTTGAACTTTAATCCTCTTTAATTCTAGTTTTAGGGTTTTTTCTCAACAATGATGTCTCGATCAAATATCTTATTTTTTTAAGGATTTATCCATATTAATAAGGTATTGGAGAATTGAAATTAACTTAGAATCATCGTTAGAACTTATCTTGGATGATGGAGGGAACTTGGGGGAGTTAAGTTCTTGAGAGCTTCCCTTTCTAGAGTAAGTTCTCGTGTTTTGGGGTGTAGGGGACGAGGTAGGGCTATTAAATAAGTGTACACGTCCCAAAACTTGAGGAGGGAATAAAAGTATCTCGGATAAACCTCGTCGGCGCGGGGCATCATCAAATGTGCCAAAATAGCAGTGCAAGGCGCCATCAGAGGAGCCAAAACTACACGACTTTGCACTTTTAGGGGTGCTAAGGTTAATTCCCTAGATAGTGTCCTGTACTGTCTAAGGCTGTGAGTTTTCATAGCCTTGCATTGTCTAAGGCTGTAAGACACACCTTTCATATACTTAGTCAATTCTATCGAATTTTAAGCATCCCACTCTCCTTCTTGATTCCAAAACAACTATTTCTACCCATAATCATCCCGATAGGACTTCACATGCCTAAAAGGTTATATTAATACTCATTTAACACATCCATACCTAATCTGAATTTACGGTGTGTTACAACTCATTACTTTGATATATGAAATTCTTCCCTCTTTCTTCCTCCCAAGAGAATATCTTTCTTGTTTTGGGGACATACATATGAGTTTGCCTGTGTAATTAAAGTATTTGCTTTCATCTCAAACTCTATACAATTGATAAAAGTTCTTTGACTTCTAGTAATCAATACCATGATACTTAGTATTTAGAAATTTCAGACTTCTATCTTTGGTAACCAAAACAAAATTATTTTCCAGCAATCAAAATAAGACATTTCTTCGAATATAACACAGCTACATTTTTGACATAGACAAATATAGAAAACCGTAATAAAGTATTTAAGAAAAGGTTTAGGTCATGCCCAGAAAAGTCAGCCCCGTGCATAGTCATCTAGAGCTAGGCTAGAAGGAAATGATTGACATTTTCTATACACCTACCAAAATAAAAATCGGGTTTTCAAGATACGACTATCCATGCCACCAAGATTACAAGGCAATAACATAATGATAGCAGAGTGAATCAAAATATTGTATTTTGTACTCATTGTGTCATGACCCGAAATCTCAACCGTGGGACCGTGATGGCACCTAACAGCTAATGTCGGTCAAGCCAACACAACAAATAATACGAAAAGGAAAGCAGTAAATATCTGATAATTGATCAATAAAAAATATAAAACATCTCAAGATTTTGATGTCACAAGTACATGAGCATCTAGATCCAACTACATACAAGGTTTGAAAGAAATACATCATTGTTCGAAATAAAATAGAAACACTACAAAAAATAGGGAAGTGACTTCGGGGTCTACGAACGGAATGCAACTCTACCTCGAATCACTGACTGGTAGCTGCTAAGTACCTCTCGAGACTCCGCTAGTACAAATGTCAAAATCTGCACAAGAAGTGCAGAAGTGTAGTATGAGTACAACCGACACAATGTACTCGGTAAGTGTGGAGCCTAACCCCGATGAAGCAGTGACGAGGCTAAGACAAGACACCTACTAAAACATGTGCAAATATATATATAAACAACGGAAATAACAAGTAAAGCATTAAAAGTAATAACCGGTAGGAATGAATTAAAAGAGGCAACAATCGGAATAGCAAGCAACGAGTCACCAAGTAAGTCTCTTTCTGAAATAAGCAACAAAACCGCCAAGTTAAATTCACAATCCAAGTATCATGGAAAAAAATTTAATCAACCAATTGCACGACATCACCCTTCGTGATTTTACTATCTTCTTCACCATATATCCTGAATGCAAGTGCACGATATCACCCTTTGTACTTTTACTCTCATCCTCACCATGTAGTATAAATAAAGCATGTGCATGATATCACCCTTAGTGCTTTAACTCTCATCCTCACATGATAATAATAATGGAGCAAACAAGTACACAGCATCACCCTTCGTGCTTTAGCCTCACGTTCACTCAAGCAATAATATCAATATGCAAGCAAGAAAGGGTGTTCGCAAGTCACGGAAACACCCTTTCTTGCTTTTCACTTTTCCTCACCAAGCACCAATAACAACCCAAAGTATGGAGCAAGGTAGAACAAGCAAATTTAACATTCAATATCACCACAACCTCAAACATGAACAATAAACACGAAAATGAGTAATTAAAGAATAAACAATCTAACTAAGACATGGGAAATGTAGCAAATGAAATAACATGATACAAATAAGATAAATTCCACCCACATGCTTTAAACCATGACAATATATATAAACTCGTCACCTTGCATATATATTTTTTTCACATAGAGTTCATGTAGCAAATAAATCAAACAAGTCTTAATTCTCTCAAATTAAAGTTAACCACGAAACTTTACCTCTTTCCGCAACAAAGTCGCAATTAATCACGGATTTTCTTTCGAACAAGCGTCCAAACCGACCGAATCTAGCCAATTACAGTTCAAACAATTCAAAATAAGATTTAGGAACTACTCACGAATGAAAAAGTTTCAATTTTAGCTAAATTGAAAATGTCAGCAAAAGTCAACCCAGGGCTTGCTTGGCCAAAATCCAAGATTCTGACCAAATTTTTATTACCCATTCACCCCCCAAGATAGGATATGTGATTTTTTTTGAAATTTGACTTCAATTCAAGATCTAAATCTAAATTTTATTAAATTCCCAAATTCTACCCAAAACCCCTAATTTCTACCATGGAGTTCATAGATTTGATGTTAAAATTCATGGAAAATTAATTGAAATTGATTGAAAACTAGTTAAAGTTTCTTACTGTGATGACCCTATAGGTCGTTTTGAGTACTGGCCTTTATTTTTATGTTCTGAGACCTCCATTAGCTCCATTTGATATATTTTGATCTGCGTACATGGTCCGTGTCATTTTTCAAAAAAACTTTACGTAGGTTTATATGATGTTTATGGACTTGTACACATTTTTGGTTGGGGTCCTGGGTCACCCGAGCACATTTCGGTGCATTATGTGAAAAACTATGAAATTAAGTTTTCAAGTTGAAAATCATGAGTTTTGATAACTGATTCATGTTATTTGATGTTATTTTGATGATTTGAGGAAGCGAGCATGTTTATATGATATTATTATAATTGTGTGCATGTTTGGTTTGGATATCAAGGGTATGGGAGAGTTTCGGATGCGTTACGGGAGAATTTAAGCTATTGAGCAACTGTTGGTGCATTACCAGTTGCGGGTGTCTGATGCAGATCTCGCAATTGCGAGCCTCGCTTTCGCGAACAAGAGTTCGCATTTGCGAGCAGGGGCCTAGGCTAGGTGACCTCGCATTTCCGAGGAAAATGTTCGCATTTGCGATGCTTGGGCTTCTGCTTTTGCAAATATCCTGGCCGCATTTGCGACCACTCGTAGCTATTGTCAACATCACATTTGCGAACAATTTGGGCGCATTTGCGATGGGGAGGGGCCTTTCTGACTTGCGAACAAAGTTTTGCATTTGCGACTTCTGGGCATCTGATGCGCTAATTGCATTTGTGATCCGTATTTTGCATTTGCAGTGTTCGCAATTGTGAACAAGAGTTCGCAATTGCGATACCTGCAAATGGGTAAAAGAGGGAGAAAATAGGACTTAGCAAATGGGTAAGTAACTCTAATCCACATTATTTCAATTACCCATTACCTTTCATGAGTTTTTAATATCAAATCTAGAATTTCCATGGTAGAAATTAGGGATTTGGGTAAAATTTGGAGTTTTTGCGAAATTGAGATTTAGACCTCAAATTGAGGTCGGATTTCGAAACAAATCACATAACCGGACTCGAGGGTGAATGGGTAATTGGATTTTGGTCTGAATCTCGAATTTTGACCAAGCGGGCCTGAGGTTGACTTTTGTTGAGTTTTTTCAAATTCATCAAAGATTGAACATTTTTTATTCATGGGTAGTTTCTAAAGCTTTAATTTGAATTGTTTGAACGATATTTGGCTAGATTTGGTTGGTTTGGAGGCTTGTTCAAAAGAGGTAAGCGTCCTCCTTCTTGATCTGAGGCTCTACAATGATTGTATATACGCCATCATGGGTTAAAGCATGCGAGATTGGGCTATTTACTTCCATATCTTCATTCATTCCATGTTATCTTTTGCTACATGCCTTTGTTGTTACATGTTCTTACTTGTCATCCATGCTTTACTTGTTATTTGTTATTTAATTATTACTTGTTTTGATTTGTACATTTCTTGCCCAAAATATGTTTACCTGCTACATGCCTTTAATTTCATTAATTGTATATTTCGTTGTCTCATGTGTTACCTACTTTTATTGTCCTTATATTACTTGAAGTACTTAATTATGTCATTCTGTTTATGTGAGCCATTTAGCTATTTTGGTATTAATGTCTTAATAAGGTTTTGGACTATGAAGTATTGGCCATTCTCCGTTGTACTGGTAATTCCTTATTGTTCTGCGTGTTTCATTTCTCTTTAGTGTAGATATTTCGTAAATAGTATTGTTGAGTTGTTTATGTTGATAAATTGATATTGGGGGATCGGGTTGTATGCCTCAATGGTATTGAAAGGAATTGATATTGGGGGATAGGGTTGCACGACACAACAGAAAATGATATGATATGAGGAAACGGTTTGCACACTGTAACAGATAATGTGTTGAATGTTCGAATCGGATTACGCGCCGCAACATATTTGATGTTTTGTAGTTGTTTGTGGCTGTAGAGTTTATTCTCGATACTGTGATATGAGATTTGAGATCGTGTTATTTTGGTTCCCTCTGGTAGTTAAACTTCGAGTTTGTTTATATCAATTATTGCTTTGTTTCTCTTTTTGTATTCCGTTATTATTATTCGTACATGTTTATTGTGAGTGTCTTGTCATAGACTCATCATTGCTTCGTCAAGGTTAAGATCGATACTTTCACAGTACATGAGGTTGGTTGTACTCATTCTATACTTCTGCACTTCTTGTGAAGATCCCGGTGTTGGTCCTAGCGACGCGTAACAGAGACTGCTCGAATTCAACTACTTTAGGAGACTTAAGGTAGAGCTACTGGCGTTCGCAATCCTTGAAGTCCCCTTCTATCATGTTTTACTGCTTATTTAGCTTCAAACAGTTATACTTTATTTCAGACCGTATATGTAGTAATCTAGTTGATCACGTAATTGTGACTCCAGATTTTTGGGAGTAGATTTAGTACTATGTTATTTATATAAACATTTTGTTCATTTCCGAGTGTATAAGTTGTTAATTATAATTACTATGTTATAATTTGTTAAAACTGGTTAAATAATTAGCTAACGTGGGCTTTCCTAGCAAGTGGATGTTAGCCGTCATCACGACCCCATGGTTGAGATTTCAGGTCGTGACAATTTGGTATCAGAGCACTAGGTTGCATAGGTCTCACGAGTCATGCGCAAACTTAGTAGAGTCTGGAGGATCAGTACGGAGACGTCTGTACTTATATCCTAGAGGCTATAGAGCTTTAGGAAATGTCACTTCTTTCTTTCTATATCATGAGATTTCATTCTATCATTGAAGTTTGAATCATTCTATTCTTGTTCCCTTGCAGATGGTGAGAACACGCACACCATCCACAACCGGGCAGGAGCCAGAGCCCCATGTTGCAACCACTACCATGGGTAGAGGCCGAGGCAGAGCTCAGCTTGGAGAATGCACAACAACACCCATTGTAGAGCCTCAGATCAAGAAGGAAGAGGAGGTTCCTATTTAGACCGAGCCAGTTGGACCAGCTCAAGTCCTGGAAGGGTTCATTGCCACTCCCATACTTCAGGATGCCCTAGTCCACTTAGTGGGACTTATGGAGAGTGTGGCACAGGCCAATGTATTTCCTATGGCACCAGCTGTCTCTTAGTCTGGGGGAGGATCCCAAACTCTCGCTACTCACACTCTGAAGCATGACTCTCATATATCAGACTCCGGTAGTTCTAGTAGTTGGAGTATTTCAGCCTGTTATTGCTACACATCTCGGGGAGAGGCCCGCGATTTATTCTAATGGATTGAAGAGGTTGGATAAGTTCACCAAGCTCTTTCCTATCCATTTTTGTGGTACATCTTCTAAGGACCCACAAGATTATTTTGGAGTCTAATAGAGTCGACTTCACAGTGTTTCAGATTACCGGCTCTGCAAAGAGATGGTGGTAGGACTATGTTCGAGGAAGACCAGCAGGTTTACCTCCACTTACTTGGGATCAGTTCTCATAGCAAATATTAGAGAAGTGCAGTCCTTTTTCCCTGATATAGGAGTACTACAGCCAGTTTGAGTGTCTACAACAAGGTGGCATGACTGTTACGTAGTACGAGACTAGATTTGTGGACCTATCTCGCCATGTAGCTTTTTTATCCCTACTAAGAGGGAGAGGGTGAGGGAATACATAGATGGCCTTACTTTTGGTATCAGGATACAGATGGCCAAGGAGACTAGGGATGATATTTCTTTCCAGCGAGCTATAGAGATTGCTAGAAGGATCGAGAGGATTAGTGGTCAAGGTAGAGAGGCAGTATCTGAGAAGAAGCCTCGTCATTTTGGTGGGTTCAGTGGTACCTCATCTGGATGCATTGGTTCATTTGGTAGAGGTCATCCTCACAGGATGATTCAGTTAGTGCTCTAGGTAGCATACGGTGTTTCGGGAAGTCATGGTTCTTATGGGTCATGTCTCGAGCAGCCAGTATTTAGTACACCTTCAGATCCTATCAGTGCACCACCTCTACAAAGTTACTACAGTGGTCATTTGGGTCATCAAGGATCATCTCAGACTCAGTAATAAGGCTAGCTGCGGGGTAGCATTGAGTGTGGCGACGCAGGTCATATCAGGAGGTACTATCCTATATTGAGGAGTGACAGACAACATCAGGGTACTCGTGCCAAGATTCCAACACAAGTTTCTCCACCACCCGCACAACCAGCTAGAGGCGGGGCTTAGGAAGCTAGAGGTTGTGGTCAGGTTGTTAGAGGTTGAGGCTATCCAATTAGAAGTCGTCCGAGAGGATGAGGTCATAGTGGTGGGGATCAGCCCCGTTTCTATGCATTCCTAGCTAGACCTGAGGCAGAGTCATCGGATGGGGTCATCACAGGTATTATTCCATTCTTCCATAGAGATGCATCAGTTCTCTTTAATCCGGGTTCCACTTATTCCTATGTGTCATCCTATTTTTTTCCTTATTTTAATGTCTCTTGATTCTTTGAGTGCTCATGTTTATGTGTCTATGCCTATCGAAGATTATTGTAGTAGATTACGTATATCATACTTGTGTGGTCTCTATCTAGATCTGTGAGACTAGGGTGGACCTTCTACTTCTTGATATTGTGGATTTTGATGTGACCTTAGGCATGGATTGGTTGTCACCTTATCATACTATTTTGGACTATGACGCCAAGACTGTGACATTAGTCATGTAGGGTTTCCTCAATTGGAGTGGAGAGGGACTCCTAGCCATTCTACTAGAAGGGTCATTTCATATGTGATGGCTTGGCCTATGGTTGAGAATGTGTGTCTGGCATATTTGGTCTATATCTGCGATCCTAGAGTGGAGGTTCCTTCCATGGATTCAGTACCAGTTGTGCGCGAGTTCCTAGAGGTGTTTCCTAAATATTTGCTCAGCATGCCACCCGACAAATATATCGACTTCTGCAGTGACTTGGTTCCGACCACACAGCCCATTTCTACTGCACCATACCATATGGCCCCAGTTTAATTGAAAGAATTGAAGGAGCAGTTGTAGGATTTCCTTGATAAGGAATTCATTCGACCTACTTTCTCGCCTTGGGGTGCACCGGTGTTGTTTATGAAGAAGAAGTATGGAACGAAGAAGAAGTGTATAGACTATCGGCAGTTGAACGAAATCACCATCAAGAAAAAGTATCCATTGTCGAGGATTGATGACTAATTTGATCATCTTTAGGGTGCCAAGGTATTTTCCAAGATTAAATTGAGATCTGGCTACCGTCGATTGAAGATTAGGGCATCAGATGTCCCTAAGACAGCTTTTCGGACTCGGTATGGTCACTATGAGTTATTTGCGATGTCATTTGGCTTGACTAATGCCCCATCAGCAATTATGGATTTGATGAACCAGGTGTTCAAGCCTTATTTGGATTGTTTTGTGATCTCCTTGATTTAAGAGATATTGGTTTACTCCCACAGTCGAGAGGAACATGAGAAGCATCTTTAGATCGTACTTCAGACTATGAGGGATCATCAGTTATATGACATGTTATCAAAGTGAGAGTTCTGGTTGGACTCAGTTGCCTTTTTGGCCATGTTGTATCTTCTGAGGGCATTAAGGTGGTTCCTAAGAAGACTGAAGTAGTTCAGAACTGGCCTAGGTCTATTTCAGCTACGGAGATTCGAAGTTTCTTGGGCTTGACGGGTTTTTATTATCGGTTCATGGAAGGGGTTTCATCTATCTCAGCCCCATTGACCAAGTTGACCCAGATAGGTGCTCTTTTCAGATGGTCTGATGTGTGTGTTGTAATTTTAGAATCTCAAGACTACATTGACTACAACCCCAGTGTTGGTGTTGCCTACAGCTTTGGGATCTTACACCGTGTATTGTGATGCATCGTGTATTGGGCTTGGCAATGTGTTGATGTTGGATGCTAGGGTGACTGCCTACGCGTCTCGGCAGTTGAAGGTTCATGAGAATAATTACCATGTGCATGACTTAGATTTAGCAGACCTTGTTCACGCGCTGGAGATTTGGAGGCACTATCTATACGGTGTTCCATGTCAGGTCTATAATGACAATCGGAGTCTCCAGCACCTATTTAAGCAGAAAGACCTTAATTTGCGGTAGCACAGATGGTTAGAGTTGTTGAAAGACTATGATATCACCATATTTTATCATTTAGGGAAGGCCAGTGTAGTGGTGATGCATTGATAGGAAGGCAGAGAGCATGGGTAGTTTGGCATATTTACCGGTAGCTGAGAGGCCACTAGCCATAGATGTTCAGGCTTTGGCCAATCAGTTTGTGAGATTGGATGTTTCGGACCATAGTCGGGTTCTTGATTGTGTTGTGGAACAATCTTCATTGTTGCAGCATATCATGCTCGCCAGATTGAAGGATACGGTGCAGCGGGGTGGTGCGAATGAGGTTGTGATTGGTGTTGATGGTGTTATATGGCTTCAGGGCCGGATTTGTGTTCCAAATATTGATGGGTTGAGAGACTTAATCCTTGATGAGGCTCACAGTTCATGCTAATCAATTCACCCAGGTGTCACGAAGTTGTACCGTGACTTGAAACAACACTATTGGTGGTGAAGTATGAAGAAAGACATTGTTGTTATGTATCGCGGTGTTTGAATTGTCAACAGGTGAAGTATAAACATCATAAACTGGGTGGATTTACACAGAGATTGGAGATTCCAGAGTGGAAGTGGGAGCACATCACTATGGATTTTGTGGTAGGCTTACTACGGACCTTGAGGAAATTTGACGCAGGCTTGGTTATTATGGACCGGTTGACTAAGTCTGCATAATTTATTCCGATGGCGACTTCCTATTCATCAGAGCGGTTGGCTCAGATTTACATCTAGGAGATTATCTGCCTGCACGGCATGCCTATTTCTATCATTTCTGATCGAAGCATGTCGTTCACATCGCATTTTTTGGAGAGTCATGCAGTGTGAGTTGGGCATGCGGGTCGAGATGAGTACACCGTTTCATTCTTAGATGGACGGACAGTCCGAATGCACTATTTAGACATTGAAGGACATGTTACGCGCTGGTGTTATGGGTTTTGGAGGTTCATGGGACCAATTATTACCGCTAGTATAGTTCGCCTACAACAATAGCTACAAGTCAAGTATTCAATATGGCATCGTACGAGGCATTATATGGGAAGCGATGTTGT
Source organism: Nicotiana tabacum (assembly GCF_000715075.1). Taxonomy (NCBI): domain Eukaryota; kingdom Viridiplantae; phylum Streptophyta; class Magnoliopsida; order Solanales; family Solanaceae; genus Nicotiana; species Nicotiana tabacum. The sequence goes on along the minus strand of NC_134092.1, from coordinate 34,587,604 downwards.
TCGCCGATTGGTTGGTTTGAGCTTGGAGAGGCTATGTTGTTGGGCACTAATTTGGTCCATGATGATATGGAAAAGGTTAAGGTGAGTCCGGAGTAACTTCGTACAGCTCAGTCCAGTCAGAAGGGTTATGCGTGGAGGAAAATTCGAGATGAAGCTTACATGATGGGTGACAAGGTTCTTCTCCGAGTGTCGCCTATGAAGGGTATGATGTGGTTTGGGAAGAAGGACAAGTTGAGCCTAAGGTTTATTAGCCGGAGAGAGTAGGGGAGGTTGTTTATAGGCTTGCATTGAATGTTAGCCTAGAAGGGGTACATCCGGTATTTCACATTTTCATGCTTCGAAAGTACCATGCGGATAGCTCACATGTTTTGGACTTCATCACGGTGCAGTTTGATGAAAATTTGACCTATGAGGAAGAGTCGATAGCCATTCTAGCCCGACAGGTTCATAAGTTGAGATCCAAGAGTTTTCCTTCTGCGGAAGTGCAATGAAGGGGTCATCCAACCGAGGAAGCTACGTGGGAGTGGGAGTCCGAGTCCGATATGTGGAGTAGTTACCCCCACCTTTGTACTAGTCCAAGTACTTTTTCTATTTCCGTTCGAGGACGAACGTTTCTTTTAGAGGTGGAGCATGTGACGACTCGATAGGTCATTTTGAGTACTCGCCTTTTTTAGTTTTTCGAGACCTCTATTAGCTTCATTTTATATTTCTTAACTTGCGTGCATGGTACGTGTTGTTTTCTGGAAAATGTTTAAGTAAATATTTGAAGAAAAAGAGATTTTAAACTTAAAATGGAACTTGAGTTGACCACGATCAACTTCTTGGTAAACGACCTCGGATCGGTATTCTGACAATTCCGGTAGGTTCATATGATATTTTTGGACTTGTATGCACTTATGGGTGGGGTTCGGGGTGACCTGAGCGCATTTTGGCACATCATGTGAACAATTGTGAAAATACATTTTCAAGTTGAAAATCATGAGTTTTTGATAATCGATTCATGTTATTTGATGTTATTTAGATGATTTGAGGTAGAGAGCAAGTTTATATGATTTTATTACACTTGTGTTCATGTTTGGTTTAGAGCTCGAGTGGTTAGGGTGAGTTTCGGATGCGTTACGGAAGAGATTGGCCATTGAGCAATTGTTGGTGCACTATCAGTTGCTGGGGTACGATGCAGATCTAGCAATTGCAAGGCCTGGCTCGCATTTGCGAACAATAGTTCGCATTTGCGAGCAGGAGCCTAGGCTGGGTAACCTCGCATTTGCTCACATCCTGGTCGCATTTGCGATTACTGGTAGTTATTGTCAGCTTCGCATTTGTGAAGAATTTGGGCACATTTGCAATGGGGGACTTTTCGCATTTGTTAACAAAGTGTCACATTTGCTACTTCTGGGTACTTGATGCACTGATCGCATTTTTAATCTGTGTTTCGCATTTGCGAACAAGAGTTCACAATTGCGATACCTGCAGCTAGGTAAAAGAGAAGGAAAACAGGACTTAGCTCATTTTACACCATTTCTTAATCCTATACACTCTATAGGTGATTTTATTGAGAAATTTTCTTCCCAAAATCATTGGTAAGTAACTCTAATCCACATTATTTCAATTCTTCATTACTTATCATGAGTTTTTAACATCAAATCTAGGATTTACGTGGTATAAATTAGGGATTCTTATAGAATTTGGGGATTTTGAAAATTTGATATTTAGACCTCAAATTGAGGTTAGATTTCGAAACAATTCACATAATCGGGCTCCCGGGTGAATGGGTAATCAAATTTTGGTACGGATCTCGGATTTTAAACAAGCAAGCCTGGGGTTGACTTTTGTTGACTTTTTCCAAATTCATCAAAGATTGAACCTTTTCATTCGTGGGTAGTTTCTAAAGCTTAATTTGATATGTTTGAATGATATTTGGCAATATTTGGTTGGTTTAGAGGGTTGTTCGAAAGGCAAAGTCGTGGTTGATTGTAGAGTTGGTTGCGCAAAGAGGTAAGTGTCATGTCTAACTTTGACTTGAGTGAATTAGGACTTGCTGATCTGTTTTTTATGTGAATTACTTGGGGAAACGACGTATATACAAGGTGACGAGTGTATTTATCCCGTCATGCGGTTAAAGCATGCGAGAATGGGCTATTACTTCCATGTCTTTATTCATTTCACGTTTTTCTTGCTACATGCCTTAGTTGTTACATGTTCTTACTTGTCATCCATGCTATTACTTTTTATTTGTTATTTAATTATTACTTGTTTCAATTTGTACATTTCTTTCCCAATATCTGTTTACCTGCTATATGCCTTTAATTGCATTAATTGTATATTTTCTTTATCTCACGTGTTACTTGCTTTTATTGTCCTTATATTACATGAAGCACTTTATTATGTCATTTCGTTTATGTGAGCAATTTAGCTATTTTGGTATTAATGTCTTGATAAGGCTTGGGATTACGATGTATTGGCTATTATCCGTTTGTACTGGTAGTTCTTTATTGTTCTGCATGTTTCATTTCTCTGTTGTGTTGATATTTTGTAAATAGTGGTGTTGAGTTTTTTATCATATGTGTTACTCCTTTATTTCTATTTTTGTATTCCGTTATTATTATTCGTACAGGTTTATTGTGAGTGTTTTGCCATAGACTCATCACTAATTCATCAAAGTTAGGCTAAGAACTTACAGAGTACATGGGGTCAATTTTACTCAAGCTATACTTCTGGACTTCTTGTGCAGATCCCAGTGTTGGTCCTAACGCGCATAGCGGAGATTGCTCGGATTCAACTACTTTAGAGACTTAAGGTAGTGTTGCTGGCGTTCATAGTCCCTGAAGTCCCCTTCTATCATGTTTTACTGTTATTAAGTTTCAATTAGTTGTACTTTATTTCAGACCATATTTGTAGTATTCTAGTTTCTCATATACTTGTGACTCCGAATTTCTGGGAGTAGATTTAGTACTCTGTTATTTAAATAAACACTTTGTTCATTTCTGATTTTATCAGTAGTTAATTATCATTACTCTTTTATAATCTGTTAAAACTGGTTAAGTAATTAGATAATATTGGCTTGCCTAGTAACTGGATGTTAGGCACAATCACAACTTCACGGTTGGGATTTCGGGTCATGACACTTCCCAATGAAATCGGGAACAAAATCCTCTTCAAAAAAGCCACTAGAGTATTTAGGGTTAAAAAATGGTATAAAATGAGCTAAGTTCCAATTTTTTCCTCTTTTACCCAGCTGCAGTCTTGTTCGCAATTGCAATGTGTGCAAATGGGAAACATTTATCGCAAATGTGATCAGTGCATAAGACCTAATGTAGTCGCAAATACGGAGAGCCCACCATCACAAATGCGGATAAATTCTTCTCATATGCGAAGCTGTCCTAATCGCCCAGGGGTCGCAAATGCGACCATAATGTTGGCAAATGCGAATGTCCAACATCCGCAAAAGCGAACCTGCCCTTAAAAATGCGAAGACACCCAGCCCACCCCTATTTCGTAGATGCGATGCATTGACCGAAAAAATGATGCTTATCTTCAGACCGATAACAGCAACAGTTGCTACCAGCCATTCCAAAACATCCCAAAAACACATTCCAAATATCCCCGAGCCCTCGGGCTCCAAACCGAACATGCACACAATTGTAATAAAATCCTACAAACTTTCTCGCCACCTCAAATCATCAAAATAACATCAAATATCAAGAATCGATCACCAAAACTCTAAATTTCAATTAAAACTCAACTTTTTATCAACTTTCAAATTATGCGCCGAAATGCGCTCGGGTCACCCCGGACCATAACAAAATATGCGTACAAGTCAAAAACCATCATATGAACTGACCAAAATTGTCAAAATACTGACCCGAGTTCGTTTACCAAAAATACTGTTTGTGGTCAACTCTAGCCTTAATTTAAATCAAAAATCGTATTTTTTAAAAAATTTACATAAAGCTTTCCGAAAAGCAACACATACCACGCACGCAAGTCATTAAACATTAAATAAAGCTACAAGTGGTCTCAGAACACAAAGAATTAATGCTAGTACTCAGAACGACCTATCGGGTCGTCACATTCTCCACCTCTAAAAGAAATATTTGTCCTCGAACGGACATAGAAAGGTACCTGGACTGGTAAAAATGTTGGGGTATCTACTCCGCATATTAGCCTCGGACTCCCACGTAGCCTCCTCGGTCGGCTGACCTCTCTATTGCACTTTCACATAAGCATAACTCTTAGATCTTAACTTACGAACCTACCGGTCTAGAATAGCCACTAGCTCTTCCTTATAGGTCAAATTTTCGTCAAGTTGCACCATGCTAAAGTCCAAAAAATGTGACCTGTCCTCATGGTACTTCCAAAGCATGGAAATATAAAATATCGGATGTACCCCTGCTAAGCTAGGAGGCAATGCAAGTCTATAAGCAACCTCCCTAACGCTCTCCAAGATCTCAAACGGTCCAATAAAACTCACGCTCTACTTTCCCTTCTTCCCAAAATGCATCACTCCCTTCATAGACGACACTTAGAGAAGAACCTTCTCACCCTCCATGTAAGCCACATCTCGAACCTTTCGGCCCGCATAACTCTTTTGCTTGTATTGGGTTGTACGAAGTCGCTCCTGAATCACCTTAACCATCTCTAAAGCATCGCGGAGAAAATCGGTGCCCAATAATCTAGCCTCACCGGGCTCAACCCAGCCAATCGGCGAACGACATCACCTCCGATATAAGGCCTCGTACGAAGCCATATGGATGCTCGACTGATAGTTGTTGTTGTAGGCGAACTCCGCTAGAGGTACAAACTAGTCCTAATAAACCCGAAATCCATAGAGCATGCCGGCAACATGTCTTCTAATATCTTAATAGTGCACTCGACTATCTGTGTTTGAGGATGAAATACAGTACTCAGCTCGACCGGCATCTCTACCTCATGCTGTACGACTCTCCAAAAATGTGATTTAAACTGCGTATCCCGATCAGAAATGATGGAAATGGGCATGCCGAATAGGTGGATAATCTCCCTGATGTAAATCAGAGCCAAGCGCTCTGAAGAATAGGAAGTCATCACCGAAATGAAGTGTGCGGACTAACTCAACCGGTCCACAATAATCCAGACTGCATCATATTCCTCAAGGTCCATGGTAAGCCTACCATAAAATCCATATTTATGCACTGCCACTTCCACTCCAGTGTCTCCAATATCTTAGTGAACCCACCAGGTTTCTGAAGCTTGTACTTTACCTGCTGATATTTCAAACACCGAGAGAAATAAGTTACAATATATTTCTTTATTCTCCGCCACCAATAGTGTTGCTTCAATTTCACTATACATATTCGTGACACCTAGGTGAATGGAATAGCACAAACTGTGAACCTCCTCAAGCATCAACTCTCTCAAGCCATCAACATTTGGAACACAAATTAGTCCCTAAAGCCACATAGCACCACCATTCCTAATCATAACCTCCTTGACACCACCCCGATGCAGCGTGTCTCTCAACACCAATAAGTGAGGATCATCAAACTAGCGAGCATTGATAGGCTACAACAATGATGATTGTGCCACAACACAAGCAAGAACCATTCAACCTCACGAATTGATTGGCCAAATCCTGAACATCCATGGCTAGTGGCCTCTCCGCTACAGGTAAATATGCCAAACTGCTCGTACTCTCAGCCTTCCTATTGAATGCATCGGCCACTACATTGGCCTTTTTGGATGGTATAATATGCCGATATTATAGTCATTCAGCAACTCTGACCATCTTCGCTACTTCAAATTAAGGTCCTTCTTCTTGAATATGTGTTGGAGACTCCGATGGTCCATATAGACCTCGCATGGAATGCCGTATGGATAATGCCTCCAAATATTTAGTGCATGAACAATGTATGCTATCTCCAAATCAGGCACAAGGTAATTCTTCTCATTAACCTTCATTTGACAAGATGCGTAGACAACTACCCTACCATCCTGCCTAAACACCGTTCTAAGGCCAATATGCGATGCATCACAATACACGAAGTAAGATCCCGAACTTGTAGGCAACACCAACACTGGGGTTGTAGTCAATGCAATCTTGAGCTTCTGAAAGCTTACATCACACTCGTAGGACCATCTGAAAAGAACACCTTTATGGGTCAATCTAGTCAAAGGAGTTGTGATGGATGACAAACCCTCCACAAAAAGGCGATAATACCCAGCCAACCCAAGGAAACTCTGGATATCAGTAATGATAGAAGGCCTGGGCTAATTCTGAACTGCCTCATTCTTCCTCGGATCTACCTTAATCCCCTCACTAGACACCATGTGGCCCAAGAATGCCACTGAACCAAGCCAAAACTCTCGCTTGGAGAATTTAGGATATAGTTTCTTGTCCCTCAAAGTATGGAGCACGATTCTCAAGTGTTGCTCATGATCCTCCTGGATGTGAGAGTACACCAATATATCATAAATAAACACGATGACGAAGGAATCAAGATACAGCTGAAACACAATGTTCACCAAGTGCATAAAAGTTGTTGGGGCATTGTCAGCCCAAAAGACATCACAAAAAACTCATAGTGGCCTTGCGAGTTCTGAAAGCCATCTTCAGAATATCTGAAATCCAGATCTTCAGCTGATGGTACCCCGATCTCAAGTCAATCTTCGAGAATACCTTAGCACCCTGAAGTTGATCAAACAAATCATCAATACGTTGTAGTGGGTAATTATGTTTGAATGTAACCTTGTTCAGCTGCCTGTAGTTAATACACATCCTCTTTGAGCCGCATTTCTTCTTCACAAATTGAACTGGAGCATCCCAAGGCAAAACACTTGGTCTGATAAAACCCTTATCAAGCAACTCCTATATCTGCTCCTTTAACTCCTTCAACTCCACTGGTTCTATATGATATGGTGGAATAGATATGGGCTGAGTACCCGGCACCACGTCAATACCAAAATCAATATCCTTATCGGGCGGCATGCAGGTATGCTGAAAACACATATGGGGATTCTCTCACTACCGGAACTTACTCAATAAAAGGAGTATCATCACTAACATCCCTCACAAAGGCTAAGTTTGCCAATCCCCCTTCTCTACCATCCGTTGTGCTTTCATAAAGTACACTACCCTACTAGGGACATAACTCAATGAACCTCTCCACTCCAACCTCGGCATCCCCGACATAGCCAACGACATGTTATTAGCATGATAATCCAGAATAGCTTGGTATGGTGACAAGAAATCCATGTCCATATCACAACAAAGTCCACCATATTGAGTAACAGAAGGTCTACCCTGGTTTCATAACCCCCGATACTGATCAAACAAGTCCGATAAAAATGGTCTACCACAAGAGAATCCCCAACAGGCATAGACACATAAATAAGGGTACTTAAAGAATCACGAGACATATCCAGATATGAAGTGAAATAGGATGACATATACGAATAAGTGGAACTAGAATCAAATAAAACTAAGGCATCTTTATGGAAAACAGGAACAATACCTGTGATGACTACATCCGACGACTCTGCCACAGGTCTAGATGAAAATGCATAGCAACGGGGTTGAGGCCCATAAATCTGACCTCCACCTCTCGGAGGGCCCCTCACTGCCTGACCTCTACCTCTAATATCCTGAGTACCACCTCGGGCTGCCTGACCCTTGCCTCTAGCTGGTTGAGCAGGCGGTGGAGCAATCAGTGCCGGAACCATAGGACGAGTTCCCTATTGTGGCATGCTGCTCTGTGACCTGGGGGAAAACCTCACGATGTGCCTCAGATCTCCACAAGTATAATAAGTCCTCGACTGATGTGACTGCTGACCCTAGAACTGACCTTGCCATCCTAAATAACCACCCTCATAACTCTGAATTGGAGGTTCACTAATCGGAGCTGAAGGTGCGCAGTATGCTAGCTGCTCAGGATGAGACCCATAAGAACAACGAATGCCCGAAGCACCGTGTGATACCTATAGCGCTGACTAAATCGGCCTGCTGTGATGACCTCTACCAAATGAACCCCTGCCTCTAAAGGCACCATTGAAACCACCACAATGATGAGGAATCTTCTCGGATGCTGTCTCCCTACCCTGACCACGAATCCTCTCAATCTGTCTAGCAATCTCCACAACCCGCGTGAAAGAAATATCATCCTCAGTCTCTCTGGACATATGTACTCTGATACCATAAGTAAGGACATTGATAAATACCCTTACCCTCTCCCTCTTAATAGGGATCAAGATAATTGTATGACAAGATAAATCCACGAATCTGGTCTTGTACTATGTAATAGTCATGCTACCCTACTAGAGGCGGTCAAACTGGTTGCGGAAGACTCTCTTAGAGTGAAGGGGATTAACTTCCCCAATAATAGTTGTGAGAACTGATCCCAAGTAAGCGGAGGTGAACCTGCTAGTCTACCCCGAACATACTCCTGCCACCACCTCTTCATGGAACACTGCGAATTCGACTCCATTGGACTCCACGATACCCATGTTGCGCAATATCTCATGGCAACGGTCCAAGAGATCCTAGGGGTCCTCAGAAGGTGATCTACTAAAGAGAATGGGAAACAATTTGGTAAATTTGTCCAATCGCTTAAGCCCCTCGGATAACATAGTTGGTGCCTCCCCGGGCTATATAGCAATAATAGATTTAACTGCTGGGACTGCCGGAGTCTGATATCCGTGAGCCATCTGCTCTTGTATGTGAATAGTGGGAGTATGAATCCTTCCCTAACCTGTAAGATGGCTGGTGCTACAGGAAATACACCGGCATGGGCCACGCTCTCCATAAGACCGACAAGGCGAACAAGGGCATCCTGAAGTACGGGGGTAGTAATGAACCCCTCTAGGACATTAGATGGTCCAACTAGCACGGCTGGAACAAGGATCGCCTCCTCCTGCTCGATTTGAGGCTCTGCAATTGGTGTTGCTGCATGGGCTATAGGCTGAGCTCTGCCCCTACCTCTGGCTCTGCCTCGCCCCCTCCCTCTACCCCTGGTAATGGAAACACCCTATGAGAGAATAAGAATAGAATGCTTCAAACTTCAGTGATAGAATAAAGTCACACGATAGAGTAAGAAAGAAGTGAAATTTCATAAAGCCTTATTGCCTTTAGAAGATAAGTACAGCTGTCTCCGTACTAATCCTCAAGACTCTACCAAGTATGCTCATGACTCTTGAGACTTACGAAACCTAGTGTTCTGATACCAACTTATCGCGACCTGAAATCCCAATCGCGGGGCCGTGATGGCGCCTAACACCGAATGCCAGAAAAGCTAACACAACAGATAATAAAAAAAAAGCAGTAAATAACTGATAATTGATCAATAACAAAATATAAACCATCCCAAGATTTTGCCGTCACAAGTACATGAGCATCTAGATCAAACTACATACAAGGTTTGAAAGAAATACATTACTATTCGAAATAAAATAGAATTAGTACATGAAACAGGAAAGTGACTCCAGGGTCTCCGAACGGAATGCAGCTCTACCTCAAATCATTGAGTGGTAGCTGCTAAGCACCTCTCGGGACTCCACTGGTACCAACGTCAAAATCTGCACAAGAAGTGCAGAAATATAGTATGAGTATAACCGACCCAATATATTTAGTAAGTATCGAGCCTAACCCCGACGAAGTAGTGACGAGGATAAGACAAGGCACCTACAAAACATGTGCATATATATATATATATATATATATAAGAGCAAGAAGATACAAGTAAAGCATTAAAAGTGATAATGTGGTGTGAATAAAAGGGGGCAACAATCGGAATTACAAGTAAAGAATCACCAATAAGTCTCTTTTCGAAATACGCAACGAAACCGCGAAGTTAAATTCACGATCCAAGTATCAAGTAAAAACAATGTAATCAACCAATTGCATAGCATCACCCTTCGTACTTTTACTCTCATGCTCAACATATAATAATGATATGATAATGAAATGGTACGACATCACTCTTCGTACTATCATCATTATATAATAATAATAATAATAATAATAATAATAATAATAATAATAATAATAATAATAATAATAATAATAATAATAATAATAATAATAATAATAATAATAATAATAATAGAGAAAACAGAGAGCACGGTATCACTTTTCGTGCATTAGCCTCACGTTCACTCAAGCAATGATATCAGTATGCAAGCAAGGCGTGACAACACCCTCGGTGCTTTTCACTCTTCGTCACCAAGCAACAATAACAACCCAATATATCGAGCAAGGTGGGAAGCAGATTTCAACTTCAACCATAAAAGTAAAATAAGCAAATTCAACTTTCAATATCACCACAACCTCAACATGAACAAAAAACACGAAAAAGAAAAATTAAAGAATAATAATCAAACTAAGACATGGAAATCATAGCAATTGAACAACATGGTACAAATAACACAAATTTTACCCGCATTCTTTAACCCATGACAATGTATATATATTCATCACCTTGCATATACGTCGTCCCCATACATAGTTTATGTAGCAAATAGACCAAACAAGTCTAAATTCCCTCAAATCAAAGTTAACCACGACACTTCCCTCTTTCTGCAATAAAATCACAATCAATCACGGCTTTGCCTTTCGAACAAGCCTCCAAATCAATCGAATCTAGCCAATTATTGTTCAAACAATTCAAAATAAGATTTAGAAACTACCCACGAATGAAAAAGGTTCAATCTTTAGCTAAATTGAAAAAGTCAACCCCAGGTCCACTTGGTCAAAATACGAAATTCTGACCAAATTATGAATACCCATTCACCCCCGAGCCCGGATTCGTGATTTATTTCGAAATCCGACCTCAATTCAAGGGCTAAATCTCAATTTCACAAAATCCTTAAATTCTACCCAAAACCCTTAATTTCTACCATGGAATTCATAGATTTTTGGGATGTCAATTGGGGCAGGGCACGGCAAGCTTTGACCCACTTAGATTTTGACCCGCTCTACCCTACCCTATTTAGGTTTTTTCAAAATTTTTCATGCCCTGCTCCGCTCTATTAAGCCCTGCCCTGCCTCGTTTAGACTCTCTCGTTTTTTCTCTATATTTTTTCTTTTGCAATATGATATTTATTTATTTATTAAGTTTTTCAACTGTCTATTGAAACATTTAAAATTGACATGTCAATAAGTGTTATTTATGTATATGGATTGAATAAAATGTAATTTTTATCAATGTATATAGTTTATTATAGAGTAAATCCCCTTAAATTAATACTTCACCCCAAGTAAATGACTAACTGCTTAAATCACTTTTGGAATTGTTTGTTTCCTTCGGTTATCATACTCCTTTTTAAGTTGGTAAACTAATTTGACTGCAAAATTGCACGACGAACCATTACTTTTATTCATTTCATCTGTTATTTTAAAATACAACATCAATTTATTAAATTCAATAAAATAATAACCAGATGTAGAGAGCACAATAATTATACGGTAAAGGGTCAAATATACCCCTCTACTTTCGAAAATGGTCTAAGAATACCCCTCGTTATACTATTGGGTTATCTGTACCCTTGCAGTCATACTTTGGGTCCAAATATACCCTTCATTTAAAAGGAGGGACACGTGTCATCGTCCTGTTGGTCAATTCTAAATATCTCATAATTAATTAAAAAGACACATTACCCATACCCGAAAAATAATTATTTTTTTTTATAAAACTAGAAAAACTAAATTTTTTTTTTACTAAAAACTAAAAAAACGAAAATATTTTTTTTTCAAGTTTTTACAAAAATAATTCTTTAAAAAACCTGAAAAATATTTTCTAAATTGTAAAACCTGAAAAGCAATTTTCTAAAGCAATTAAAAACTGGAAAAAACTGAAATATTTTTAACTAAAAACTGAAAAAACAAAAAAGAAAATATTTGTTTTTTCAGTTTTTACAAAAACATTGCTTTAGAAAATTGCTTTTTAGTTTTTTTTTCAGTTTTTACAAAAATATTATTTTAGAAAATATTTTTCAGCTTTTTTTAAAGCAATGTTTTTGTAAAAACTGGAAAAAAAATATTAATTCGTTTTTTTCAATTTTTAGTAAAAACAAAATTAATTTTTTTTCCAGTTTTTACAAAAAATATTGCTTTACAAAATTGATTTTCAACTTTTTTTCCAGTTTTTACAAAAATATTGTTTTAGAAAATATTTTTCAGTTTTTTCTAAAGCAGTTTTTTTGTAAAAACTGAAAAAAAAATATTTTCGTTTTTTTTTCCAGTTTTTAGTAAAAATAATTTCAGTTTTTTCCAGTTTTTACAAAAAAAAATATTATTTTTCGGGTATGAGTAATAAGTCTTTTTAATTAATTAGGAGATATTTAGAATTGACCAACAGGACAATGACATATGTCCCTCCGTTTAAATGAGGGGTATATTTGAACCCAAAGTATGACTGTAGGGGTATAAATAACCCAATAGTATAATGAGGAGTATTCTTACACCATTTTCGAAAATAGAAAAGTATATTTGACCCTTTTCAGATAATTATATCTCCGGTTATTATATCAGGCTGCAACAATATTTAAGCAAGTCAGCACCCACCGTAGACTTCATATTTAAGATTAACATATGTTTATACAAGAGAGGAAACAGATCTGTCTTACTGCTTCATCAACCTCTCATGGTAATGTCTATCCATTTTGCATGCCTTTTTCGACATGAACTTATTTCAAAGGACAAATATATAGACAACCCCTCTAACTTGGCTTCAATTTTAATTTTGGCACTCCATCTCAGCTGTGTTCTATTTTGGCACTTCATACCCATTCCTTTTATGTCATTTTAACACAAAAAATTGAGTTGTCACGTTGGTTGAGTTTTCTCACTTGATAGGAGCGTGAAAGTTTATTTTAACAATAATAAAAGGCCATAAAATTACAATTAAATTCCATTTAAATACCCACCCTCCTCCCCCATTATTTCTTCCATCTCCTCTTCGAAATAATCCTTATTTTCGTTCTGTTTCGTTCTTCATCTGCATGATAACTTCAAAGTCTGCCTTTTTGCAATTTCTTTCTTTATTTTTTTTTGTTTTGTTTCTTCATTTAGTAATATCCCTAAGCCAAACCTAGATCTTCATTCGAACCTTGATTTTTTCAAGTGAACCCGTGTCTCCAATTCCCAAACCACCAGAAAAATAAAAAGAAAAAACTTTAATGCATGGCTAAATGGACACTATCAGCAGGGGTGGAGCTAGCCCCCGATTACGGCTTCGACCGAACCCAATAGCTTTTGTGCATATTCTGTATTTGTCTTGTAAAATTCATGAAATATGTATAAATTATTAGTTTTAAACCTTGTGACTTAAAAGAACTAGAATCTCGAACCCATAAGCTTTAAATTTTGACTCTGTCTCTGACCGTCAGTACAAGAACCACAACGATGAACAATGGTTACTCCCAAAAATAGCCTTAAGTATCAACTGTACAGCAAAATATGGAGAATTAAATTAAGAAAATATGATTCTCATCCTTATTTGATGAAGAATCCTTCAATAATCTATGGTTCCATCTCCTAATGCTAGGGACTTGGGGAGTAGGATTAGGACAGAGGACTTTGGGAGCTAGAGAAAATCAGGGATTTTTATTTTCGGGTAATATTCGATCTGGGTAAATAATTTATAGAACCGAGTATTTAAGTTAAACCCAGTTGACAAGGATAAAAAAACAGGTGTCCAAATCTAATTGGATGGTTGTTACACATTAGAAGCAAGTATAAATATGCGCTGTATTTTTATATCAAATAAAAGTTTTTGTGTTCAAATGACACATAAAAAATATAGTTGGAGTGCTAAAATGGAACAGGGCTGAGATAAAGTACCAAAATAAAAATTGATGCCAAGTTAGAGGGGCTGTCTATGTATTCGGCCTATTTCAAATTTTGAAAGTCAAAATTAGTTATCCACCAGCCAATGTTATATTATTAATGTAATAGGATACCATAAAAGAAAAATAACCAACTTGACATAGGTCATATAACTATTCCGTCTATTAAAGCAATTTCAGTAGCTCCAACGTTCCAGTTCTCACCCATATCTGCTTTAAAGGGTCTTAGTTTTTCTTTAGTCACAAATTCCCCGCAAGGGTTTGAACAAAACTCAGCAATTAAGTTGTTCAAACACTCCTGCCCTGCCCGAACCCATTAAAAAAAAATTAAATATAACATTTTGCCCTGCCATGCCCCATTTAAATCTTCTCCTACTCCGCCTCGTTAACAGCTTTCCCTGCCCCCGCCCCGTTAACAACTTTCTCTGCCCCCGCCCCGTTAACAACTTTCCCTGCCCCGCCCCGCCCTCCCATCCCCAATTGCCATCCCTAATAGATTTAATGTTAAAATTCATGGAAAAGTAATTGAAAACTAGTTAAAGTAGTTAACCAATAAATTTGGGAAGAAAATCCTTTTCAAAAATCGCCTCTAGAGTGTTTAGAGTTGAAAAATGGTGTAAAATGAGTTAAGTCATGATTTTTTTCCTCTTTTACCCAACTGCAGATGTCCCGATGTAAACAAATGCGAAATAAGTGCATCAGACCCACTGTAGTCACAAATGCGACATGTTTCGCAAATGCGAAGAGCCCATCATCGCAAATGCGGATAAATACTTCGCATATGCGAAGTTGTCCTAAACGCTTAGGGGTCACAAATGCGACAAAAATATTCACAAATGCGAATGTCCAATATCCGCAAAAGCGAACTTACCCTCGCAAATGCGAAGACACCCAGCCCATCCCCATTTCGTAGATGCGATTCATTCACCGCAAATGCGAGATATGCAGACCCGCACCAGCAACAGCTGCTACCAACCATTCCAAAACTTTTTACACCATATCTAAAACTTCCCCGGGCCCCTCGGGCTCCAAACCAAACATACACACAAGTGTAATAACATCCTACAAACATGCTCGCTACCTCAATCATCAAAATAACATCAAATAACAAGAATCGATCACCAAAACTCTAAATTTCAGTTAAAACTCAACTTTTTACCAACTTTCACATAATGCGTCGAATTGTGCTTGGGTCACACCGGACCCCTACCAAACGTAGTACAAGTCAAAAAACTATCATACGAACCTACTGTAATTATCGAAACACCGATCCGAGGTCATTTACCAAAATTGTTGACCATGGTCAACTCTAGCCTCATTTTTAAGTCAAAAATTGCATTTTCTTCAAAATTTCACATTAACGCTTTTCGAAAAGTGACACAGACTACACACGCAAGTCAATAAATATTAAATAAAGTTATGAGAGGTCTTAAAATACATAAATTAAGGCTGGTACTCAAAACGACATATTGGGTTGTCACACATCGCATATAGCTTAACAAGGCCATAGGGTAGAATGTCAACTTACTTCCAAAAAAAAAAAAGTTCAATCAAATTTTTTTATTCAAATGTAAGGAGATGGAAAATGAATTCAATCTCACCTACCCTGTGTACCAAAATGTTTCAATCCTAAATTCCATGTTATTAGTCAACAACCTCAATCAAGGTTGGCTCATAAGCACTAGGTGCCTCAAAGCCGTGCAGATTCATGAATTTGGCAGCTACATTAGCAGGCCCTCCGGTGGGGAGTTCTTTGCGGAATCTCACACCAGGTACCAGTCCAGGACCACCAATGGCAATAGGAACCTAGACAAAATTCCTAGCATTAGCATTCAATCCAACAATAGATTAACTCCAAGTTAAAAAAAATCTTTAAATATATGACAAATAGTAAGTACTTGTAAAAATTTCCTAACATGAAATTCCAAACCACCATGTTCTCCCTTTCCTCCAAATGAATGAATTACTTACAGGTTGGCAAGTGTGAGAAGTAAGTATCTCAATGTTGCCATCAGAGACGGATATAGAATTTGAAGTTTGTGGGTTTCTACAATGACCTCAAGTAAATATACAATAAGTAATTCGGTTCAAAATCAAATATTTATAGATATTTAATGGATTTTTTAATACATATATATGGTATGTGCAAAAGCTATTGGGTTCACGGAAACTCACACCTGTTAAGCTGGATCCGCCCCGGGTTGCCATTCTTATCAAGAAGTGGTTCTCCCTTCTTGATTTCTGTTAGTCCCGCCAATATTGTTGTATTTATAAATAATAATTCTGGGAAATATAAGTTATCGTAATGAAACAGTAATTAATTCAAGCCCACTGAATTCACAGTGTTTCCTTAAGGAATTTAATCCCCTCCTAGTACCCAAGGTTATGGATTATTTCCTCCCAGGATAGAACGAATCACACACTGGTGTAACGGTAATTCAAACCCCAGTGTTTCAGCGAACACAAAGTTCGGTAGCAAATCACACTTACAGTTGCTTTGTTTGAAGTTAAAATAATGCAGAACAAAGGAGTAGAAACTCAGAAAATCGTATGGAAATGCTGAGAGGAAGGAGTGCAATGTATAGCCAAAGTTGAGCGTTTTCAGTTTGGTGTATCTTTCTTCAACAGCTGCTGCACATATTTATAGCAGTCAGCTTTGAAGATGAACGACCCTCCACCCTCCATGGTGGAGCATGCACTAGCTTGTTTGTGGAGCAAGCACTTGGCCATGGTGGGAAGAGCATTAGGCGGCTGCTATTGCAGCTGGTGGTCAATACACGGATTGGAACATATCCGTTACAAATGCAGATAATCTTACGTTAATATTTACTATTAACAAATAAATTTGGTCCAAAAAATTAATCAATCAATCGATCATTTGACCAAATCCAAATCAAAATCCAAAACCGAATCCGAAGCCGAAGCCGAAGCCGAAACCGAAGCCGAGCCGAGCAGAGCGAGCGACGACGACGACGGCGCGAGGCTTGCTTTCTTCTTAACTCTTTAAGAGCTACAAGAAGAGCAATTATATATATACCCACCAAAAATCTTTTCCTCTTCCAATGGGACAATGTCTCATTGTCAAGAGGGAAAAACTTAAAATTTTACTCAAAAATTTCATTTTCCCTCCATTTTCCATTCACCCTCATTTTAAGACTATTTCATCTTAAATAACAAAAATCTCAACAATCCCCCACATGAATGGGGAATGGCTATATCACGGAAGTATGCATGAAAAAACTGTGTGATTTGCAAGCAAGGATTAATCGCATCTGGATAAGTAGGTTTCCCTTTGAACTTTCCGTAGTGAACTTATGTCGGATATACTCGGTCAATCGGTAGATTTGATATCTTTGAACCGTCGATCTTTGGTGTATACCTAGACAAACATAAGTCACACAATCAGTCCTTAACCGTCTTTGGTTCTCATTGTTGTGTTCGTTTCAGCCATGAAAACCGCCTGGTTTCATAAGTGCGTAGAGAACTGGCCTTACAAAGTTCTCCTTGAAGCGGCTAACACTTCACACTTACATAGGTGATTCCTAAACGTGTCATCCTGTAGATACACTATTTGATATACCCCGTATCAAATTTAAAAATAATTAAAAAGCCTTAATGCTTTATCCTTGGCACTGAACATTGTCTCATCACGAGAACGAACTAAAATTTATTTGACAATATTAAACCGTCATTAATGACTTTGTTTGATCTCCTTGAACCTAGATCTTGGGATCTCCAGTCTTCTATGTAGAGTTACCGCCACAATGACTTGTTCTCGGCCATAACCCCATTCCCCTTGATGATTTCTCAACTACCTCTCTAGTTAGGACTTTTGTAAGTGGATCCGATACATTATCACTTGACTTTACATAGTCAATTGTGATAATTCCTCTAGAGAGTAATTGTCGCCGAAGCCGAAGCCGAGCAGAGCGAGCGACGACGACGACGGCGCGAGGCTTGCTTTCTTCTTAACTCTTTAAGAGCTACAAGAAGAGCAATTATATATATACCCACCAAAAATCTTTTCCTCTTCCAATATGGGACAATGTCTCATTGTCAAGAGGGGGAAACTTAAAATTTTACTCAAAAATTTCATTTTCCCTCCATTTTCCATTCACCCTCATTTTAAGACTATTTCATCTTAAATAACAAAAACCTCAATAATTTCTTCACCATGTCTTCAGCATTTCCATGATCGGCCCTAACTAGATATATTCCACCCACTTGTTCAATTCCGTTGAGGATCATCTGCAAGTAGCACAAGTCAAAAACATTAAATTAATTTACAAACTCAATTCTGATAGGCAAAAATAATAAGGACTCAGCCAGGTATCAAGAAAAATGTGTGCGGGAGATATCATATAGCTTGATTTTGATCATATGCTTAACTGACATCTGAAATAGTTAAAAGTCATCCTAAATTGGTTTGGAAATGAATTAACGCAATCTTAAACGTCGTAAAAGCCTCCCTCACTTTGACAAACTAATGATTAGGGAACATTGCCTAGTTGAAGGGTCAAACTACACAGGAGCGGAGCTAGTGAATAAGATAAGAACTTAATAACTTTAGTCTAAACTCTGTATTTGTCTAAAGAAATTCATTTAACATGTACAAATTATTAATTTAGAACCTAATAACTTAAAAGTGCTAAAATCTCAAACCCACAAGCTCAAATCTTGGCTTCATCTCTGAAACTACTCATAAAACGACTCCAAACTTTGCCGAGCATTTCCATGACATGTGAAGGTAGGTTTACACGTACCTAGTAAATAAATTACAAACAGAATATAAGCTTCCCTTTTCTTTTATCTTTTTTTCTTTTTCTAACCTCTTACAAGAAACTCTTGATATATACCTGATCAAATTTGCAGCTTAGTATAGCATCCCAAGCCTTTTCAGCAATCTCTAAGGCCTTCATATTTGGCTTAACGTTGAATGTTATCCCACTGTCACTTGGAATTTCAACATACTCTTCAGTTTCTTGCTTAAAATACCCCAACGGATTTCCATTCCAGAAAAAGGTGACATGACCAAATTTAACAGTTTCGCTGTTGAAGAGAATAAAGATCATGGATTAATACCAGCTTAAAATAAGTTCAACCATTCTAAGTGTTTCCACTTATACAGAATTGAAACATTGCATGAATACCATATTATCTTCCTAACAAGCTCATATTTGCTTCTTTTATATTTTTTTTCCCAGGCTCTGGGAGTTGGGAATTCATTTTCAGCCTTTATTTAAAATCTAGAATCTCTAGTTTCTGTAAGAACATTGTACATAACACATTTCAAGGAAAATTGGTGTATAGAAACACTGGACATGTTTTAAACCTTTGCATTTCTGTAAGAACAATTTACAGAAACATATTCCAAGCAAACAATGGGTAAATGTTCCCAAGAAAGCTTTGTATTTAAAGCTCGAGCAATTGAACAGAGAAACATCAACATCTATAAGGATTTAGAACTTCAAATTTCCATTTTCACCTTTGTGAGATAATGGATGATATATGGAAATCTGTTTATGAGACACTTGATCTAATTCATTGAACTTCAATCTATTTTTATAAACTCTCTCTCCTTGCTCTCTCTCTCTCTCCCTCCTTGCTCTCTAACGTCTTTCTGCCCCAACCCACCCTCCCCACGTACGGATTTGAGTACAAAAGGCCCACCCCAGAGAGCGAATAGTGTTTTTTCACCACGCGGCTTAATCCGGCGACCCACACCGGAAATAGTCATCGGAAACCAGCCAGATAAGTAGTCTTTCTCTCTCCTCTCTTTCCCCCACGCCGAAAACCCTTCTCTTTCAATCCCTCCCTCTCCTTTTCCCGTTCTTTGCTGTTTTCCCCCATCTATCTTTCGCCCCTATTTTTCCCCCTTCTTTGTTTCTCCTCTCTTTCCCCTCTCCACTGCTCTGCCCCTCTCTTGCCTTCCCGTTTCACCTCTGCTGCCCACTGTACAGTGGCATTAGAGGCAGAGGGACCCCTTTCTTCTTCTCCTTCCATTTCCTAGGTCAGTCAGAGTAGCGCGTCGGGTTCACTGGTGCAATTTAGCAGTTTCAACTAGAGGCAATGGTGGTAACAGACGTTGTTTGGTTCTTCAGCAATGCCTCGACTCCCCGACTATATCCAGGTTCTTTCCCTCTGGAGTTGGTACCTCTGGGCATCCAGTCACTTTTTCTTATCTCCCTTCATTGTTAGTAATTATTTGTTCTAGTTAAGGTAATTTTTTGCAAGATTACCCGTACCCTAAAGTAGTGTCGTCTAGTCTACTTCAGATTGCTTATCTTTCCCTGCCGATTAGTTGAGTTACTTCCATTTCATGGGTGTTCAATTGAACTTGTACATGTTTTTCGTATATGTACTTGTAACTAGTGCTCTAAGATAAAAAATTTAGTTTACTTCTTTAGTCTGACTATTACCTTGTATTAGTGATAATTTTGGATTTGTCTCCCTTACGATCTAGTGGCTGGAGTAGTTGATGGAGGAGTAAGGTCTTGTTCTCAAGTGAGGCGGGGTGCGGGGTGCAAGGGTGACAAGGGTGCTTCGAGGCAGAGAGTTGGGTCGTAGAACATAGGTACTTTGACGGGCAAATCTATATAGTTAGCGAAGATCCTCTAGAAGAGGAATATTAGTATTGCCTGCATCCAGGAGACTAGGTGGGTGGGGTCTAGGGCACGGGATGTTGACAGGTATAAACTGTGGTACTCAGGTAGTGTGAGGGGTATGAACGGGGTATGTATATTAGTGGATGGAGAACTCGGGATCTTGTGGTTGAGGTTAGGAGGGTGAACGACAAGTTGATGACTATTAAATTAGTTGTTGGAGAGTTTATGTTGAACGTTATTAGTGCCTACACCCCCCAAGTAGGATTGGGCAAGGAGGTCGAAAGGCATTTTTGGGATGAGCTGGATGAGGTTGTGCGTGGTATCCCGCTTAATGAGAAGCTGTTTATAGGAGGGGACTTCAATGGCCACATCAGGTTGACTTCCCAGGGTTATGATGATGTGCATGACGGCTTCGATTTTGGGGTTAGAAATGGAGGTTGTACTTTGTTGTTGGATTTTGCAAAGGCTTTTGATTTGGTGATAGCTAACTCAGGTTTTCGGAAGAATGAGGAGAATTTGGTGACATTTCAGAACACGGTGGCCCAGACCTAGATTGACTACCTACTCCTTAGGAATTGCGATAGAGGTCTTTGCACGAATTGCAAGGTTATTCCAAGTGAGAATCTCTCAATACAACACAGGCTCTCGGTGATGGATTTGAAGATCAGGAGGAAGAGGAAGAAGAGGGTTGTGTTCGGTCTACCCAAGATCAAGTGGGTAACCTTGACTAAGGACACAGTTCGGGCGCTAGCGGAGAAGCTGAAGGCTATGGGGTCATGGAAGAGTAGTGGGGACACGAGTGATAATGTGGACTTTGACAGGAAACTGCATTAGGGAAGCTACTAGAGTGATGCTAGGGGTCTCGAGAGGATACATTGGAGGTCACAAAGGGGATTGGTGATGGAATGGAGAGGTCCAAGGTAAGATAGAAGCCAAGAAAACGGCGTACTTGAAATTGGTAGAGAGCAAGGAAGAAGAGGACGAACAGGGAGTTGTACAAGAGGCCAAGAAAGACACGAAGTTAGTAGTTACAGCGGCTAAAACGACAACATTTGGACGTTTGTATGAAGAACTTAGTGACAAGGGTGGAGATAAGTAGGTGCACAAGCTAGAAAAGGTGAGAGAAAGGAAGGCCTGTGACCTGAATCAGGTGAAGTGCATCAAAGATGAGGATGGAAGAGTATTGATGGATGATGTGCATATTAGACGTAAAGACATACTTTCATAAACTCCTATATGAATAGGAGGATAGTGGTATTGTGTTGGATGATTTGGAGCACTTCGAGAGTCGTCGTGACTTTAGTTTTTGTAAGCGTATCAAAATCGAGAAATTCAAGGGGGCTATGCGTAAGATGTGTAGGGGAAGAGCGACTAGGCCAGATGAAATTCCAGTAGAATTTTGGAAGAGCATGGCTAGAGCTGGCTTGGAATAGATCACTAAGTTATTTAACACCATCTTTAGGACGAAGAAAACGACTGAGGAATGGAGGTGGAGTACGATATCCAAAATTGTAACAACTATAGGAGTATCAAGCTGTTGAGCCACACTATGAAAGTTTGGGCGAGAGTGGTGGAAGCGAGGGTGAGGAAAAGTGTATATATTTCCGAAAACCAGTTCGAATTTATGTCGGGACGTTCGACTACAGAAATTATTCACCTTATAAGGAGGTTGGTGGAGCAATATAGGGAGAGGAAGAGAAACTTACATATGATTTTTATTGATCTAGAGAACGCATACGACAAAGTTCCGATGGAGATTCTATGGAGCTGTTTGGAGGCTAGGGGTTACCCAGTGGCTTACACTGGGGTGATTAAGGACATGTATGATGGAGCAAAGACACGAGTTAGGACCGTAGGGGGATAGGGGGGTTCGGACCACTTTTGAGTTATGATAGGGTTACACCAGGGGTCGACTGTTAGCCCGTTCTTATTTGCCTTGGCGTTGGACACACTGACACGCCACATTCAAGAGGAGGTACCGTGCTGTATGTTATTTGTGGATGATATTGTTCTGATTTAAGATATGCGAGGTAGAGTTAACGCGAGACTGGAGGTTTGGAGACAGACCTTGGAGTCTAAAGGTTTCAAGTTGAGTAGGACAAAGACTGAGTACTTGGAGTGCAATTTCAGTGACAAAACTGAGGGTACGGATATCGACATGAGGCTTGATACACAAGTCATCCCTAAGAGAGCTAGTTTCAAGTACGTTGGGTCTATTATCCAAGGAAATGAGGAGATTGTTGAAGATGTTACTCATCGTATTGGAGCGGGTGGATGTAATGGAGACTCGCATCCGATGTTTTATATGATAAGAATGTGCTACCTAAACTTAAGGGTAAGTTTTATAGAGTGGTTGTGAGACCTACCATGTTGTACGGAGCATAGTGATGGCCAGTCAAGAACTCTCATGTCTAGAAGATAAAAGTAGCAGAAATGATGATGTTCAGATGGATGTGCGGACATATCAGGATTGATAAGTTAAAAATGATGATATTCGGGACAAGGTAGGAGTAGCTTCGGTGGAGGACAAGATGCGAGAAGGGAGGGTTAAATAGTTTGGTCATGTGAAGAGGAGAAACACAGATGCTCCAGTGAGGAGGTGTGAGGTTGGCCTCGGGTAGGGATAGAGGTAGGCCAAAGAAGTATTGGGAAAAGGTAATTAGGAAGGACTTGGCGTTGCTTCAGCTCACTGAGGACATGACCCTTGATAGGAAGGTGTGAAGGTCGAGGATTAGGTTAGAAGGTTAGTAAGTAGTCGAGTGTGTGACTTCCCCATACCGGTAGCAGTAGTAGTCAGCCTTGTATTAGGTTATTGATAGTCTTGATTACTACATGTTTTCTTCTTATATTGCTGTTGATACTGCTTGTTCTCTTATTATCTTATTATTGTTACTGCTTGTTTTCTTATTATCTTGTTTTGGTTTTGCTTGTTGTTACTGCTTTCTTTTTCTTTCCTTGAGTCGGGGGTTTAGCAGAAACAGTCTCTCTACTCAAGGTAGGGGTAAGGTCTGCGTACACACTATCCTCCCCAAACCCCACTCGTAGAATTATACTAGGTTTGTTGTTGTTGATGTTGTTTATGAGACACTTCATAGATTAGGTTCTATTGTTTTTGAGAAATGCAACTTTCTTGTTCTGCAATTTCTAACTTTTTGTTTTTGGGAGATTGTGAATCTTTTTTTTTTATTTCTCATATTGTTTTAAAAATAAGCTGAACATAACGTTGTTTACCAGAAGCTTTAACTCAAATACGCGGTGTACTCTTTTTTCCTTAAAAGATTTTGTCCCACTGGATTTTCCTTGCAAGGTTTTTAATGAGGCAACCAAAAAGCGTATTTCTAATAAGGTTTTAACGAGGCACATTATCTATGGACATCCAAGGGGGAGTGTTATAAGAAATATCAAATTATAGTGGATGTCTACTCTTCCTCCATGATCTTCATCTCAAATGCTTAATGACATATTCAATGACATATTTTCTTCACTTTTCATGCCTATATAAAGGCCTTGTAATAGATAGAAAAATACACACAATTGAAGAAGAAATAAAAATCTCTTGTCTCTTTCTCTATATATCTCGTAGTTTATTTTTCCTTGTTCCATATTATTACTTTGAGTTATATTTTATAACATTTATATTATATTCAATTGTTGCTAGCTTATTATATATATAAGTGGTCTCGGATGACACCCCTTACGGAAGATGACTCATCCACCTATTGAGACCAAATTCCCAAAAACTAAGAATCTCTTACGATTCGAAAACCAAGTGAGAGACTACTACACGCCTCGATAAAAGCAAATATACAAGAAATACCTCAACAAGTGGTGGACAAGGAAGAGATGTTTTTGCAAAAGCCATTCGGTTTCCAAGCCACTCGGTTCTTGCGGCAACTTGAGTTGGCTTGAACGTGTATAGGGTCATCTCTTAAAGCTAGGGTAAGTTCAAAAGACTCCTTCACTACCAATTTGGTTGTTATCATGAGTGCCAGCATTATTAAGAAGGTATCCTTGATTGCCCCAAGTTTTTGGCTACGGAAACTAAGTTGGGATCCGTTATATGTATCTACAGAGAGAATGTGATGACAACTACGACGACGATGATGCATCAAAGGTGGCACCTGCAGCGTGATGTTTTACTATTAGTTTTTACAACAACATATTAGCTAGAAATATACAATAGCTAGGTTCCCATGTTTTAATATTAGTTTCTAGAGGGAACTAGGTTAACATCTTAGAGAGAGAGAGAGTGTGAAGTGAATTACGTCTGGAATAAGATTATAAGAGTCCTGGTCTAACTTTTGAATGAAGAATTGGAGTGGATCAGTATTAGGATTAGTGGTGTGTTTTAATTTTCATTTTATCACGTTTGCAGATAATAATGTATTTAACACAAACACTTTTGTTATATTGATTCTAATATTTAAGATGGACTTCCTGTTACTGCGTGGACCTGGAACTTAGTTAACATGTGACTTAGATTTTGTTTACCCTCAAAATCGGATAACAGTTGAATTTGTAAGTGATTTTAAGGATATGTAGATTAACTTGATGCTAAGTGATAAATTGAGATGCAATTGAAATAAATAACGACAAAGTAAATTCAAACCACACGAATTAGACAATTTCAGTCTTGGAAGACCAGTCACCCTTACACCGGATGTACTTTGATCGGTCTTAAGATACAGATGAATAAGAGCTTATAGAGAAAAATAATAATATATTACTTTATAGTGCGTGTTATCATGTATTTTATGAATTATCAGACCCCCTTATATAATAGAGGAGTCCTACTTTAGGTACAATTCTATAAACGGTAAATAAATCTCTTGATTTTCTAATTGACGATCCCTTATCGATACGTGCCGTGATTCCCGCCGTAATATCCGACCGGTCACGGATATTTCGTCCTTCTGTTGGCTATGCTAATAATGTTTCTTCGAACTCGTTCGAGGCTAGGACCGATTTCGTGATCACGGTTTCAATATTCTATGAAGGCAGGCGTTCTGTCCCCGGGTTCTAACCCGATGGGACTTGTGGTCGATCTTCATCCCTTTATTGACACGTATCGAGCCTGATCTACTATGTCGCAGGCGAGCTCGATTTTGGTCATATACAGATAGTCCTCTCATTGTTTGGAGAGTAGACGACGAGAAACAACATGAGCTTCCGATTCTTACTTCGATATCCCGTGACGGAAATGACAAAACAAATGAAACGATTAAATGCTTGTCAGCCGCCGGTCGGCTATTCCTGGATACGAACCGTCGCTGAAAAACTATAAATACCTCTTCCTTGGTTCATTTAAACTTAACATCCAAGCCTTCTACCCTTGTACCTTAGAAATCTCAATACTTTCTGGCACTTATATCCCGGTTATTTGAGATCTTTTGTAAGAACTCTTGTTCGTCATCATCTCAAGCCATCAAGTGCATTACTTTAACTTCATCTTTTTCCTCATTTTCCCTCTATTTTTCAATGAAATTACAAAGACTTCAAAAACTCTTCCCAAAAAGAAACTCCTTCTTCCTTGCGGCCGGCTGCCGAGGCCGAGGGGACCGCTTCGCATACTGCCGTCGAGGAACCAGTACCGGAACCTCCTCTGAAAATGTTCATCCCCGGGGGGTTTCCGGTCAATGTTGATTTTAAGGTTGAAAAGCCTTCCTTTCGTACAAGGCCGGTGCAAGGAGGTCTCGAGGTACCTCTGCTCGATCACCGAGGATGTTCTCCCCACGGTCAAAAAGGATTGCAATTGGGTTGACAAGCACGTAATGGTTGTCGACCCCGATGAAGTCATCACCACCCACGTCTACACATATCCCTTTACACTAGGCTCATTGGATCTGGTCATCATCGACTTCTGCAAACGATACGAGGTATGCCTCGGTCAAATTCACCCTTCACTCTGGAGGATCTTGATCCTTCTCTGATTCTTCATAAGCAAGATCGATGGATGCTCGTTCACCGTCGACCACCTTATGCGCTTATATAGTCCCTGAATCTTCTGGGGGGAGGGGGGCTGATAACGCTCAAGCGCCGAGCCAACAAAGCCCCGTTCTCGAGTATTGATGAAGACCGGGATCGAGGCTGGCAAGGCCGTTTCGTCTGAATGAGGACTTTGGATTTGATCCCAACTGAGTGTATGCTGTTTCCCGAGAAGTGGAATACATCACGTAAGTATAATTTTGGTTTCAAAATTTGATTTTACGCTTTTCTTCCTTCCTTCTTATCGGTGCTTTTGTGGTGGTGCAGCTATTGCTCAGGTCCCGAATATAGTCCCTTGACTCAAGAAGTGGGTCGAGGGAATCGTATCACAAATGTCCTATTCCTAGCGCTCATGGAGCGAGCTTTCAAAGGGCCGTTGGGAGGTCCGTTCTCATGGTGAGATTCTTTTCCCGAGTAAGTAATATTTGGGTTCCTCTTATGTCATTAAGTTCTCACTCGTTTTATTTCTTTTTGCAGGTTTATCCAAGGATGTCAAACTGAGGCCTTCAGCCTATAGCGAGGACTTACCTACTGAATCCCCCACTCCGAGATAGGCTGAAAAGAAGAAAAGAATGAGAGCCCCGAGTTCTCCAAGCTTAGAGAAAAAGAAAACAATAAGAAGGCTGGTGTGCAAGTCTAAAGAAAGCACCAGCGCTCGAGCACCATCTTCGGATTCACTCTATCGGTTGAGGGATGAATCTGAAGAAGAAGGTGAAGCCATCGATCTGATGAATCGTGTGCTGCCGTAACTCAAATGGCAAGGGCCTCCGAACCGGAGAGAGGCAAGGCCAACCTGCCTCATGTTATAGAGGCCGATGAGGATGTCGCGCCCGAGGCTTCCCGGGATGCAGGAAATGCCCCTAAGGAAGTACATGGTGTGATAGACATCACTAAGTCGCCCTCGTTCACCAAGTCCATGTATAACGAGGCTCAAACGGTGAAAGAAAGTCCCAACGAGGGGGCCCATAGAGCGGATGACCCCTTCCGTGAATTTTTTGATGTAGTGGATTCTACCGCACGGAGGAAGTCATCAGATTGGGTGACTTAGAGGTGCCGAAGAAGAGTCCATCTTCGGGAAAGCCTGAAATTGATCAACCGCTTCCCGGCTCCGAGCGTGGATCCTAACAGAAAGCGATCCATCGTCATCTCTATTCCAAAGGATACCCCAGTCCTCTCCGCCCCCGTAGGGGTGGCCAACTACCTTTAGTGTTTGGTGACCGAGGAAGACCAGGCTAAGATGAACGAGGTAGATACGCCCTGCCTGTTCAATGAAGCACAACAGGTGCTAAACCGGGTAATTTCAAATATTTCTTGATGAATTTAACTTGTACTTAGATTAATTCGTAGATAACCCTAATATTTTTCTTTGTGCCTGTAGGCCTCGGTGCTTCATCATGAAACTTTTCTTCGATATCGGGACGAGCTGAACCAGCTTGAGGCTGAGGTCCGAGGGCTATCTAAGAAGAGAGATATTTACAAACTTTTCAGCGGGCAGCGTGAAGGGAGGCTAAGAGCTTCCGAGCTGAGCTGGAGGTGGCCCAGAAGGAGCATGCCGACCTGGTCGAACAGGTAAAAATATTTGAAGCTAGTAACGATGAGCTAGACTCGGTGACTAATGGCTGGAATACACAGGTCCAACAGAAGATTGATCAGATCGACCAACTCCGAGCTGAGCTGGATGTAGTCAAGGCCGATGCCGAATATTGGAGAGGCATGATGGACTGCTTGGCCTTGAAAAATGAGATTGCTCGGGCGCAGCTGACTTCGGCTGAGGTCCAGCTTCGAGCAGCAAAGGAGAAAATCATGGCGCGAGCCCAAAAGGTTGAGGAGCTCCAGTTTTAGCTAAGCTCGGTCGTCTCTGATCGAGAAACTCTCGCCAAGGAGCTCGAAACAACCAAGTCGGTGGTTGTGGTGGTCAAATCCGATGTCAACGAGATGGTGGCCCAATATAAGGCCGACGCCGAGGTGGCTCAGGATCGACTGAAGGATATCGTCGAGCACGCGAAGCGGCAATTTCGAAGAGAGGCCTTCGAGGAAATTCATGCTCGAGGTTTTGACTTATCGGCTGAAATTGAAAGTGCTAAGGGGTTCGAAGCCGAGGACAAGAAGTTGGCGTATCCTGAGGATGAAGAAGACTCCGAGGGTTCGAGCGGATCCGAGGGTGGAGGAGACTCCAAAGACCCTGGCGACGAGGCGGGTTTCGGTGAAGACCAGGCCGTTTAAGTGCCGTGTACATTTTCCTTTGTTTTTTGTGTTTTTGTACTTTTGTACTTTTTGTCAAGGCTATTTGGCCTTTATAAAGTCTATATGTATATATAATACATGGCTTTTTTTTTCCTTTCGTCAATTTATGAGCTTGTTTTCCTTTGCATTATTCTTTATGTTTGCAAAGATCGAAATGCCATAGTATGGAATAGTTAGGTCATGTTCGGAGGTTCGAACAGGCCTTGCCTTTGACATTATTATTTTTAAGGCATAGTGGGGGTTCGGTATGACCGAAAACTTTTTCCTAAAGTACTTATAATATTTTAGATTATAGTTTGCCGAGGGTAACCTTTAGAACCAATTTAGAAATTTTGAAGGCCTTGTTTTTTGTTAGTTTGTTAGATTATAGTTTGCCCACTCGGGTCTCGGATATCTCTGAGCCGTTTTAGTATGGCCGTAGCCTCCTTAGTTTGGGTGTTGCCCAGTGGGATTTTTGCCCCGAGTTATCCGGGCTTGCCTAAGATAACAGTCCCCGAGTGGGGATGGCCGTAGCCTTTAAAGTTCCGGTGCTGCCTAATACGTCTTGTGCCCTCAGGCTCTAATAGCCCGGGCCGTCCGAGTTTGTCTTTGGACGTCAGTCCTTGAGTGAGAGCAATCCTTTGAACCTGGATAAAGGCGATCCTTGGGCTCGATACCTTTGGGGGATTGAATGTAGGAAATTCTTTAAGAGCAATGAAATAAAAGAAAATTTTTAAGGGACAATATATTTATCCGCAAGGTAGAGATTTTTTTATTGCAGTGTGTAATATTTATGGTTACACATGTGTACAAGCTTTATGTCAGGGCTCGAGTAGTCTATGTGGGCACGGTTCATTCGACCATTTGGCCCTTACAGTAAATCCTATCGATCAAGCCGAGACTATATGGTCACAAAGTTTCTTTCCTTGCTAAAGTCATTGTTCGAAGGTGATGCCCCCCAGTGTTCGGGGCCGCTCATAGAGAAGCCTCAAATACTGCTCTTGTGTTCTTCTACACCGGTTCGTAACTAGCCTTCAATTCTAAGTTAGCATGATTTACTGTTGCCTCATTAAAAACCTTACCAGAAAACCCATTTGGGACAAAACCGGTACAAGGGAAAAAGAGTGCAGCGCGTGCTTTAAGGCCTAAGAATTGTATCGTTCTTTGACGGTTGCTTGTAAGTGCTAGTTCAAAATTCAAAGAAAGTAAAAGGAATAAATAGAGTCATACCTTAGCAGTAGTATCACTTTACGTGAGTTACGTTCCAGTTGTTTGGTAGTCGTTCACCGTTCATTGCTCCAAGTTTGTACGATCCTTTTCGAGTGATCTCTATAATTTGATATGGCCCTTACCAGTTAGGCCCCAACTTCCCTTCATTTGGGTTTCGGGTTCTTAGTGTGACCTTACCTAACACTAAGTCCCAAACATTGAAGTGTCGTAGGCTGGCCCTTCGATTGTAATTCCTCTCGATCCGCTGTTTTTGGGCGGCTTCGCGCCTTTCATCTAATAGCTTCAGGCTCGAATTCATGGTCTCATCGTTTAATTCCTTGGTTGTATATTAGAACTTGAGACTTGGTTCTCCGACTCGTATTGGAGCTTCAGCGTCATAAACCAGCGAGAACGGGGTGGCCCCGGTATTAGACTTCGAGGTCGTGCGGTATGCCCATAGGACTTCGGGCAGGATTTTCTTCCATTTTCCTTTGGCCTCGGTTAATCTCTTTTTAAGGTTTTGGAGTATGGTTTTGTTGGTCGATTCTGCTTGTCCATTCCCACTAGGGTGGTAGGGCGTTGATAGGATCCTTTTGATCTTATAGTCTTCGAGAAACTTGCTTACTTTGCTGCCGATGAATTGTTTCCCGTTGTCGCACACGATCTCGGCCAACATTCTGAACCGACATATGATGTGGTCCCAAATGAAATTGATGACTTCTTTCTCTATGACTTTATCATATGCCTGGGCTTCCACTCACTTAGAAAAATAGTCAGTCATAAACAATATAAATTGAGCCTTACCGGGTGCCCATGGAATGGGGCCAACGATGTCCATCCCCCATTTCATGAACGGCTATGGTGACAAAACCGAATAAAGCAGCTCCCCGGGTTGATTAATTATTGGAGCATGTCTTTGACATTCATCACATTTTCGTACGAACTCCTTCGCGTCTTTTTTCATGTCAATTTAGTAGTAGTCGGCTCTGACTATCTTTCGAACCAATGATTCAGTGCCTGAATGATTTCTGTAGGTACCTTCGTGAATTTCCCTCAGAACGTACTCGGTATCTCCTGGTCCTAGACATATCGCGAGTGGGCCATCGAATGTTCTTTTGAATAGGGTTCTGTCTTCGGACAAGCTGAACTGGGCTGCCTTCGTACGCAGGGCCCTCGATTCTTTTGGATCCGAGGGCAGTTTTCTGGTCTTCAGATATTCTATATATTTGTTTCTCCATTCCCAAGTCAGGCTCGTTGAGTTTATTTCGATGTGGCCTTCCTATACTACCGGTCTCATCAGTTATACGACCGCCCCGAGTTGAACTCATCATCCTCGACCGACGATCCCGGGTTAGCAAGGGCATCAGCCTCATTGTTTTGATCCCAAGGCATGTGTTGTAGAGTCCTCTCCTTGAATCGATGTAATGTTACCTGCAACTTATCAAGGTACATTTCCATTCATTCTTATCTGACATCGAACGTCCCATTAGCTTGGTTCACCAGAATGAGGGAGTCGCACTTAGGTTTGATCACCTCCTCCCCCAAGCATTTGGCTAGATCGAGACCTGCAATCATGATCTCATATTCAGCCTCGTCCTTAGTCAATTTTACACTCCTAATAGATTGTCTAACTATATTTCCTGTCGGTGGTTTCAATACGATGCCAAGTCTGGACCCTTTTGCGTTCGAGGGGCCATCCGTAAAGAGGTTCCAGATCCCCGAAGAAGTCCCCGAGTTCAAAAATAACTCTCTTTCGACCTCGGGTATTAGGACCGATTTAAAGTCGGCCACAGAGTCTTCCAAAATTTGAGATTTAATGGCGGTCTGGGGCCTATATTTAATATCATACCCACTGATTTCCATGGCCCAGTTGGCCAACTGTCCCGAGAGCTCGGGCTTATGCATTATATTCCTCAATGGGTAAGTAGTCACAACACATATGGGGTGACATTGAAAGTACGGTTTTATCTTTCTAGAGTCGCTTAGTAAAGTGAGCGCCAATATCTCCAGGTGAGGGTATCTAGTTTCGGCCTCACCTAAAGTCCTGCTAACATAGTAAATTGGAAATTGCGTACCTTTCTCTTCCCGGACCAGGACTCTACTTACCGCTACTTCTGATACTGCTAAGTACAGGTATAGCTTCTTATTCATCTTAAGAGTATGAAGCAGAGGAGGGCTCGATAGATACAACTTGAGTTCCTCCAAGGCCCGTTGGCACTCCGACGTCCATGAAAATTCATTCTTTTTCTTGAATAGTGAGAAGAATCGGTGGCTCTTGTCAGAGGACCTCAAGACGAATCGCCCCAGGGCAGCTATGCATCCGGTTAATCTTTGCACGGCTTTCACATTGTCCACAACTGTGATATCTTCGATGTCTTTGATATTGTCGGGATTGATCTCGATTCCTCGATTGGACACCATGAATCCGAGGAATTTACTGGATCCAACTCCAAATACACATTTCGCCGGGTCAGCTTCATATAGTACTTCTTCAATATGCTGAAGGTTTCCTGCAAATGTTTCAAATGGTCCTGTGCTCGCAGGGACTTAACCGACATATCGTCAATGTTAGACTTCATTGACTTTCCTATTTGTTCCTCGAACATTCGGTTTACTAGGCGTTGGTAAGTGGCACCAAAAATTTTTAATCCAAATGGAATCACGTTATAGCAGTAAGTGCCATACTTAGTGATGAAGGAGATTTTTTCCTGATTGCCCGGCTTCATCCGTATTTGGTTGTACCCGGAGTAGGCATCGAGAAAACTGAGAATCTCGTGGCCTGCCGTGGCATCGATCTTGCGATTGATGTTGGGCAAACGGAAAGAGTCTTTGGGACATGCCTTATTCAAAATCTTATAGGCTACACACATTCTTAATTTATTCCCTTTTTAGGGACTACCACTACGTTCACTAACCAATTCGGGTATTTAACCTCCCGTATGGACCCTAGTTTAAGGAGTTTAGATACCTCATCCTTGATGAAAGCATGTTTGACCTCGGACTGGGGTCTCCTCTTCTGCTTGACCGGGTGGAACTTCGGGTCCAGGATAAGCTTGTGAGTGGTTATTTCTGGTGGGATCCCTGTCATATCAAGGTGGGACCAAGCGAAACAATTTATGTTAGCTATAAGAAATTGAATGAGTTTTTTCCTGAGCTCAGGGTTTAACCCCGTGCCTAGGTATACCTTTAGATCAGGCAAGTGTTGATTTAACTCTGATTCTGTCGAGACTGGTATCTGTGATTGCTATTTGGCCCCGTCTTTGACTAACCAATTCGAATCCTCCGATGTCGAGAATGTGGATGCCGGGATCACCTCATCGACCGCAAACATCTCCTTGGAGGCCGGTTGTTCCCCATAAATTGTTTTGATTCCCTCGGGTGTTGGAAACTTTAGCACCTAGTGTAGTGTCGAGGGTATTGCTCTTATGTTGTGAATCCATGGCCTCCCGAACAAAGCGTTGTATCTTATATCCCCTTCAATTACATAGAACTTGGCTTCCTGTAAGGTTCTGGCGATGTTAACCGGTAATGTTATCTACCCTTTAGTGGTCTCGCATGCCATGTTGAACCCGTTCAAGACTCATACCGTAGATACGATCTGATCTTGTAGGCCGAGTTGTTCCACAACCCTCGATCTGATGATGTTGGCTGAGCTACATAGAGCAATTAGCACATGCTTAATATGATATTTATTTATGAGTACCGATAAAACCAATGCATCGTTGTGGGGGTTCACTATCCCCTCAGCGTCTTCATCGTTGAAAGACAAGGTTCCTTTCGGCACGTAATCCCGAGTCTGTTTCTCCCTTGTGTTGGATATTTTGGTGCGCTTCAGCATCGGCCCCTGGGGAATGTCGACCCCACCAATGATTATATTAATGACATACTGAGGTTCCTCCTACTCGACCTGCTTATTAGAATCCCTATTCCTGAAGTGGTTCTTGGCTCGATCACTCAGGACCTCTCAGAGATGTCTGTTGTTGAACAGCTGGGTCACCTCTTCTCTTAATTGTCGGCAGTCTTCTGTTTTGTGGCCATGAGTGCTGTGATATTTTCACATTAGGATGGGATCCATTTGGGTTGGATCGGACTGTAAAGGTCTAGGCCACTTGGTATCTTTGATGCGTCCGATGACAGATACGATAGGGATGGCATCGACATTGGAGTTGTACTCTGATAATCTTGGCGCTTCTTTAGGTCCGATGGGCTTGTCGAAGCTATTTTTGCTCATGAGTCCCCATTTGCTCTGACCTCGGTCATTTCTCCTTTCATTTCTCATAGAGTTTCGCCCGGACCCACTGCTTCTTCGGTCTCCATTGTATGGTTGATACCGATCCCTGTTTGATCTCGGTTCACGATCGATGTCTCTCTTGACTTTGTCGATGGTTCTGACTAGATACACGGACCCATAAGGGGCCCCAAGCTGATCATTTTCGACCCTGATTTATGATTGATACTAGTTTTGGACATCTGCCTAAGTGACAGCCGGATATTCTACCAAATTATTTTCAACTGTTGTGAAGCCAATGAGCTCCGATTGTTGAGTCCTTGGGTGAAAGCCTGAACGGCCCAATAATCAGTGACCGGTGGCGGGTCTATCCGTTCTATTTGAAACCGGGACACAAATTCTCCGAGCATCTCATTATCCTTCTGTTTTACTTTGAAAAGGTCGGACTTCCTGGTCTCGACCTTCATAGCCCCAGCGTGTGCTTTTACGAAGGAATCTGCAAGCATAGAAAACGAGTCAATAGAATTAGGGGATAAGTTGTGATACCATATCATAGCTACCTTTGACGGGTTCTCCCCGAACTTTTTCAACAAGACAAACTCGATCTCATCATCCTCCAAGTTGTTCCCTTTGATGGCACATGTGTAGGAGGTCACATGCTCATTTGGGTCGGTCGTTCTATTGTACTTAGGAATCTCGGGCATGCAGAAATTCTTCGGGATCAGCTTTGGAGCCTTGCTCGGAGGAAAAGGTTTTTGAACGAACTTCTTGGAATCCAGGACTTTCAATATCGGCGGTGCTCATGGGATTTGG
This sequence comes from Nicotiana tabacum, assembly GCF_000715075.1. Taxonomy (NCBI): domain Eukaryota; kingdom Viridiplantae; phylum Streptophyta; class Magnoliopsida; order Solanales; family Solanaceae; genus Nicotiana; species Nicotiana tabacum. The sequence continues at coordinate 34,552,726 of NC_134092.1, read as the reverse complement.
TTGACCCTGGAATTGTATGTTTCCACCTTTTTGTCATTAGCTTCGATTTTCTTCTCCCATGATTCTATCCATTTTGTTAGTTCCTCGAGAATGTTTATGATCTCGAGGTTTATTCCCCGATTCACTTTCATCTGGCCTCTCTGCGACCGGTTCGTTTCTGCGGGAGGCTTCCCGGGATGGATCGGGCTCAATTCTGTTTGGCGCGCGGCTTTGGTTTGGCAACTGGGCTATCACCGCCTACTGAGCCTGTAACATTTCGAAAATCACCCGTAAATTGATCCCGTCCCCTCCAACGTCTTGTGTATTTCGGGCTGCTGATTGGGCTTCGCCACGGACGCTATTCTCGGGGTTGGTAGGCAAATTTGCGTTGATGGCCACATGCGAGTTTGCGTCAATCGGGTCAGCGATCGAAATTCCGATGGGATCAACGAGTGGTATCTCTCCACTAGGCACTATGTTGTTATTTTTACCGTGATGGCTGGACTCATTGTCCACATGTAAGGGTGCCGACTGAGAGTTTGACATTTTGAGACACTTCAAAGAACAAGTGTAAAGTAGTGTGTGTTATGAAAATTTGTATCAAATAACCACTATTATTCTTAGCCCCACGGTGGGCGCCAAACAGTTTACCCTCAAAATCGGATAACAATTGAATTTGTAAGTGATTTTAAGGATATGGATTAATTTGATACTAAATGATAAATTGAGTTGCAATTGAAATAAATAACGACAAAGTAAATTCAAACCACACGAATTGAAAAATTTCAGTCTTGGAAGACCAGTCACCCTCGAACCGGATGTACTTCGATCGGTCTTAAGATACAGATGAATAAGAGCTTAAAGAGAAAAATAATAATATATTGTTGTTTAGTGCGTGTTACCATGTGTTTTTATAAATTATCAGACCCCTTTTATATAGTAGAGGAGTCCTACTTTAGGTATAATTCTATAAACGGTAAATAAATCTCTTGATTTACTGATTGACGATCCCTTATCAATACGTGTCGTGATTCCTGCCGTAATATTTGACCGGTTGCGGATATTTCGGCCTTCTGTTGGCTATGCTAACAATGTTTCTTTGAACTCGTTCGAGACTAGGACCGATTTCGGGATCACGGTTTCGATATTTTTTGAAGGCAGGCGTTCTATCCTCGGGTTCTAACCCAGTGGGACTTGGGGTCGATCTTCAACCCTTTATTGCCACGTTTCGAGCCTGATCTACCATGTCGCAGTCGAGCTCAATTTTGAGCGTATACAGATTTGTTCTATAAACTTTTTACCCGAATCATTTTGGTCAAGGTAGTATCACTAAGCAGCTAAGTACTCCTATGAATTCTTTGATATGGATGGACTGGTGAGCTGAAACGTGAACAATAACTCTCTTTCGACCTCGGGTATTAGGACCGATTTAAAGTTGGCCACAAAGTCTTCCAAAATTTGAGATTTAATGGCGGTCTGGGGCCTATATTTAATATCATACCCACTGATTTCCATGGCCCAGTTGGCCAACTGTCCCGAGAGCTCGGGCTTATGCATTATATTCCTCAATGGGTAAGTTGTCACAACACATATGGGGTGACATTGAAAGTACGGTTTTATCTTTCGAGAGTCGCTTAGCAAAGTGAGCGCCAATATCTCCAGGTGAGGGTATCTAGTTTCGGCCTCACCTAAAGTCCTGTTAACATAGTAAATTGGAAATTGCGTACCTTTCTCTTCCCGGACCAGGACTCTACTTATCGCTACTTCTGATACTGCTAAGTACAGGTATAGCTTCTTATTCGTCTTATGAGTATGAAGCAGAGGTGGGTTGATAGATACAACTTGAGTTCCTCCAAGGCCCGTTGGCACTCCGACGTCCATGAAAATTCATTCTTTTTCTTGAATAGTGAGAAGAATCGGTGGCTCTTGTCAGAGGACCTCAAGACGAATCGCCCCAGGGCGGCTATGCGTCCGGTTAATCTTTGCACGGCTTTCACATTGTCCACAACTGTGATATCTTCGATGTCTTTGATATTGTCGGGATTGATCTCGATTCCTCGATTGGACACCATGAATCCGAGGAATTTACTCGATCCAACTCCAAATGCACATTTCGCCGGGTCAACTTCATATAATACTTCTTCAATATGCTGAAGGTTTCCTGCAAATGTTTCAAATGGTCCTGTGCTTGCAGGGACTTAACCAACATATCGTCAATGTTAGACTTCATTGACTTTCCTATTTGTTCCTCGAACATTCGGTTTACTAGGCGTTGGTAAGTGGCACAAGAAATTTTTAATCCAAATGGAATCACGTTATAGCAGTAAGTGCCATACTTAGTGATGAAGGAGATTTTTTCCTGATTGCCCGGCTTCATCCGTATTTGGTTGTACCCGGAGTAGGCGTCGAGAAAACTGAGAATCTCGTGGCCTGCCGTGGCATCGATCTTGCGATTGATGTTGGGTAAACGGAAGGAGTCTTTGGGACATGCCTTATTCAAAATCTTATAGGCTACACACATTCTTAATTTATTCCCTTTTTAGGGACTACCACTATGTTCACTAACCAATTCGGGTATTTAACCTCCCGTATGGACCCTATTTTAAGGAGTTTAGATACCTCGTCCTTGATGAAAGCATGTTTGACCTCGGACTGGGTCTCCTCTTCTGCTTGACCGGGTGGAACTTCGGGTCCAGGATAAGCTTGTGAGTGGTTATTTCTGGTGGGATCCCTGTCATATCAAGGTGGGAACAAGCAAAATAATTTTTGTTAGCTATAAGAAATTGAATGAGTTTTTTCCTGAGCTCAGGGTTTAACCCCGTGCCTAGGTATACCTTTAGATCAGGCAGGTGTTGATTTAACTCTGATTCTGTCGAGACTGATATCTGTGATTGCTATTTGGCCCCGTCTTTGACCAACCAATTCGAATCCTCCGATGTCGAGAATGTGGATTCCGGGATCACCTCATCGGCCGCAAATATCTCCTTGGAGGCCGGTTGTTCCCCATAAATTGTTTTGATTCCCCCGGGTGTTGGAAACTTTAGCACCTGGTGTAGTGTCAAGGGTATTGCTCTTATGTTGTGAATCCATGGCCTCCCGAACAAAGCGTTGTATCTTATATCCCCTTCGATTACATAGAACTTGGCTTCCTGTAAGGTTCCGGCGATGTTAACCGGTAATGTTATTTACCCTTTAGTGGTCCCGCATGCCATGTTGAACCCGTTCAAGACTCATACCGTAGATACAATCTGATCTTATAGGCCGAGTTGTTCCACAACCCTCGATCTGATGATGTTGGCTGAGCTACATGGATCAATTAACACACGCTTAATTTGATATTTATTTATGAGTACCAATATTACCAGTGCATCGTTGTGGGGGTTCACTATCCCCTCAGCGTCTTCATCGTTGAAAGACAAGGTTCCTTTCGGCACATAATCCCGAGTCTATTTCTCCCTTGTGTTGGATATTTTGGTGCGCTTCAGCATCGGCCCCTGGGGAATGTCGACCCCACCAATGATTATATTAATGACGTACTGAGGTTCCTCCTGCTCGACCTGCTTATTAGAATCCCTATTCCTGAAGTGGTTCTTGGCTTGATCACTCAGGACCTCTCAGAGATGTCTGTTGTTGAACAGCTGGGTCACCTCTTCTCTTAATTGTCGGCAGTCTTCTGTTTTGTGGCCATGAGTGCTGTTATATTTTCACATTAGGTTTGGATCCATTTGGGCTGGATCGGACTGTAAAGGTCTAGGCCACTTGGTATCTTTGATGCGTCCGATGACAGATACGATAGGGATGGCATCGACATTGAAGTTGTACTCTGATAATCTTGGCGCTTCTTTAGGTCCGATGGGCCTGTCGAAGCTATTTTTGCTCATGAGTCCCCGTTTGCTCTGACCTCGGTCATTTCTCCTTTCATTTCTCATAGAGTTTTGCCCGGACCCACTGCTTCTTCGGTCTCCATTGTATGGTTGATACCGATCCCTGTTTGATCTCGGTTCACGATCGATGTCTCTCTTGACTTTGTCGATGGTTCTGACGAGATACACGGACCCATAAGGGGCCCCAAGCTGATCATTTTCGACCCTGATTTTTGATTGATACTAGTTATGGACATCGGCCTAAGTGACAACCGGATATTCTACCCAATTGTTTTCAACTGTTGTGAAGCCAATGAGCTCCGATTATTGAGTCCTTGGGTGAAAGCCTGAACGGCCCAATAATCAGTGACCGGTGGCAGGTCTATCCGTTCCATTTGAAACCGGGACACGAATTCTCTGAGCATCTCATTATCCTTCTGTTTTACTTTGAAAAGGTCGGACTTCCTGGTCTCGACCTTCATATCCCCAGCGTGTGCTTTTACGAAGGAATCTGCAAGCATAGCAAACGAGTCAATAGAATTAGGGGGTAAGTTGTGATACCATATCATAGCTCCCTTTGACGGGTTCTCCCCGAACTTTTTCAACAAGACAAACTCGATCTCATCATCCTCCAAGTTGTTCCCTTTGATGGCACATGTGTAGGAGGTCACATGCTCATTTGGGTCGGTCGTTCCATTGTACTTAGGAATCTCAGGCATGCAGAAATTCTTCGAGATCAGCTTTGGAGCCTTGCTCGGAGGAAAAGGTTTTTGAACGAACTTCTTGGAATCCAGGCCTTTCAATATCGGCGGTGATCATGGGATTTGGTTGACCCTGGAATTGTATGTTTCCACCTTTTTGTCATTAGCTTCGATTTTCTTCTCCCATGATTCTATCCGTTTTGTCAGTTCCTCGAGCATGTTTATGATCTGAAGGTTTATTCCCCGATTCACTTTCATCCGGCCTCTCTGCGACCGGTTCGTTTCTGCGGGAGGCTTCCCGGGATGGATCGGGCTCAATTCTGTTTGGCGTGCGGCTTTGGTTTGGCAACTGGGCTATCGCCGCCTACTGAGCCTGTAACATTTCGAAAATCACCCGTAAATTGATCCCGTCCCCTCCAACATCTTGTGTATTTCGGGCTGCTGATTGGGCTTCGCCACGGACGCTATTCTCGGGGTCGGTAGGCAAATTTGCGTTGATGGCCGCATGCGAGTTTGCGTCAATCGGGTCAGCGATCGAAATTCCGATGGGATCAACGAGTGGTATCTCTCCACTAGGCACTATGTTGTTATTTTTACCGTGATGGCCGGACTCATTGTCAACATGTAAGGGTGCCGACTGAGAGTTTGATATTTTGAGACACTTCAAAGAATATGTGTAAAGTAGTGTGTGTTATGAAAATTTGTATCAAATAACCACTATTATTCTTAGCCCCACGGTGGGCGCCAAACAGTTTACCCTCAAAATCGGATAACAATTGAATTTATAAGTGATTTTAAGGATATGGATTAACTTGATACTAAATGATAAATTGAGTTGCAATTGAAATAAATAACGACAAAGTAAATTCAAACCACACGAATTGGAAAATTTCAGTCTTGGAAGACCAGTCACCCTCGAACCGGATGTACTTCGATCGGTCTTAAGATACAAATGAATAAGAGCTTAAAGAGAAAAATTATAATATATTGTTGTTTAGTGCGTGTTACCATGTATTTTATAAATTATCAGACCCCTTTTATATAGTAGAGGAGTCCTACTTTAGGTACAATTCTATAAACGGTAAATAAATCTCTTGATTTACTGATTGACGATCCCTTATCGATATGTGTCGTGATTCCTGTCGTAATATCCGACCGGTTGTAGATATTTCGGCCTTCTTTTGGCTATGCTAACAATGTTTCTTCGAACTCGTTCGAGGCTAGGACCGATTTCGGGATCACGGTTTCGATATTTTTTGAAGGCAGGCGTTCTGTCCTCGGGTTCTAGCCCAGTGGGACTTGGGGTCGATCTTCAACCCTTTTTTGCCACGTTTCGAGCCTGATCTACCATGTCGCAGGCGAGCTCAATTTTGATCGTATACAGATTTATTCTATATACTTTTTACCCGAATCATTTTGGTCAAGGTAGTATCACTAAGCAGCTTAGTACTCCTATGAATTCTTTGATATGGATGGACTGGTGTGCTGAAACGTGAAAGAGTGGCACAAAATTACTTCAATAATATGCTAGAAAGTATGTTTTTTTCTATACAAACTAAATGAATCTAAATCAGTCTTCAACACATAATTACTCTCGACATTTGCATTCCATAATGTTGGATTATTGGAATCAAGAAGGGGATACTTAATCACTACTGGCTTTATATTAGTTTCTTCCAATTTTAAATCAAATCTATTTTGGTCGGCAGGATGTACACGTCTTACAAGCTTGTGGGAATTGAAGTCAACTAATTATTGGCGGCATGCATATATATCGCATGTCTAAAAACTTGAACAGTTCTTTAATGAGTCCCTGTGTGAAAACAGTATTAATTAATAAATTAACTAAGCAGCTTCAGCTTTAATTTGCATGCGTGGAGTGTCCTTTTTCATTATTTTATCCTCCTAACAAGGAACTTCACTATTGTACAGTTGACTCAGCTCTCAGAAATGAAGAAGGAATCTAAAATCTTGTGAACCCTCAAACTCCATAGGTAATTCGAGACAATTCAAGAAGAATAAGATAAGCTAAGACAAAGGGGAGTCGGCGTGGCGTAAAGTGAAGATTGGGGGAGTAGAAAAAAACCCCTAATGGGATATTCCGAAGGTGTAACCTAGGCAGCGAAAAAGATTCAGTGTCAAATAATTGGGAATTCGCTTTCAGCTCTTAATCTTCTTCAGGAGACATAGAAAAAGGCAAGGCTCGAGAGACCTAGCCCTTCTCCGGCCTTGAAAAAGCAGCGAACTCTAGAAGTTAGGGTTTTGTTCACTTTTGGGCACTGCCCAATGCCCCCACCGACTCAGTATAGCCTCTTTATTCGGGGACTTCAACGCAACGGGCCTTGCAAGCTCATAAAATGGCAATTCTTCATGTTTTCCTCAGACAGTGGCAACTCGAATGCTTTTTTAGCAATAGCATCTGTAATCGTAGCTTTTGAGTCCGCTGTTGAAATAAGCGCCACATAATAGGCAGCTATTGACTCCTCACAGTTAGTGACAGTGAATAGTATGTTAGGTGCGGGACGCCCTCCGAACCATAATCTTTCCTAGGAACAGCTTACGCTGATAGGCATAAAGGCATGATTAATTTCACAATTCTCACTGTACTGACCATAGTAAAGCCCTTCTCATTGTATCGAAATATAGTGAAACTCGTGTCATATTGATTCCCAAAACAACTACTACCCAAAATGTGAATGTGAAGATTTATTAGCGTAAGCGAGAGTGTAAACCATTAGGTTGTTTTTTATTCTTTGGAAACATTTTCATTAAATAATTCTGCTTTAAGAAACAAATGTTGTTTGACTTTGCCCTTTAAAAGAAATTCTAAAAGCTTTTCTAAACCAAATACTAGCTAAGCTTAAGTGATCCAATTGAATAGGTTGTGATAGGTTGTTGCAATTGAAAAGGTTTCTCTTTAAATTATGATTATTCAGAAAAAGGATAACAAACCAATAATGTTTAAAGTATAGAAAAGGGAGTTGGGGGAACAGCCCAAAATCAAGACCAAAACCCCATGTTTAGAGGATGTTTGTACCGTCAATTTTGAAACGAGTATTAATTTAATTTCTTTTCACATCCAAGCTCTCTACACATTACACACTCTCGTGATCAATTTTTAATTTTCGTCATAAATCTAATTGGTTATTTACAATTACTATTTTGCGCGTATATATATGTACAGGGTAAAATTGATGTATAATAAATGATGGAATGATAGTGTATACGGTTAAAACTGGGCCCACCCGATTTTACTATTTTACCGAGACCGGGAGAATGCATCGAAGGACGACCTCGTAACGGAGCAGACTAAATCACGAGGACTAGGTACCAAGTTCAGGATCGCGGTACCTGTCGAGATCGAGGCTAGTAGCGATCGAAGCCAAACAAAACAGACATCGCGCAAGATCGAAGATATTACAATAACATAAAGATGAGATATTCGTGACTAGTCGAGGATCACGGCATAAACCTCGGTGACTGGTCGAGGATCATGGCGTAAATCTCTGAACGGATCAAATCAGAAATGGTTAATTAGCTAATCATGGGATTTCCTTATGTAATTAGAGTTATACCATAAGTAGAACTCCTCTACTATATAAAGGGGAGTATTAACCATTTGTAAGACACAATGTTCTCACGTAAAAGAGCCAATATAACACTCTCTCTTTAGCTTATACTCTCTTGTTCATCAGCTTGCTTTATTTATAACTATTTTGGTATCGATCAGTTCGAGGGCACCCTAGCTCGAGGGTTGAATTTCGTTTCAATACTGTTTTGCTTTATTTTATTGTTCATTTCTGTTATTAATCTTTATATTTGTCTATCGGTATTAAGTGAATAGCGTATTCTTAGAACCTCATTATAAGTTTAATTGTTATCCAATTTTAAGGGTAAATAGTTTGGCGCCCACCGTGGGGCTAAGAATAATACTGATTGCTTAATACTAATTTCGATAACACACACTGCTTTACACTTGTTCTAGTAAGAATCTTTATTTTCAGGACAAACATGTCAAACTCACAAGCAACACCTACACATGGTGACAACAACCTCGAATTTCACGAGAAAAATGACAATATAGTCGTCCCAGGAATCGAGGTGCCTCAGGCCGAACACCGAGTAGGATCAAACCACAAGTAATTCAAAGGGCCGAGCCTATGCCGGAAAGGTTGAATGCCAATGAATCGGGGACTAACCCCACCATTATAAAAATATTCGAGGAGCTCACTAAACGGATTGAATCGGGAGAAAAGAAAATCGAGGCAAATGACAAGAAAGTAGAGACATACAACTCCCGGGTTGACCAAACACTAGGGGCACCACCGATTCTAAAGGGTATGGATTCAAAGAAATTTGTACAGTAGACTTTCCCTCCAAGTGTGGCATCGAAACCCATTCCGAAGAAATTTCGAATGCAGAAATTCCTAAGTACAATAGTACCACTGACCCTAATGAGCATGTCACTTCTTATACACGCGCAATAAAAGGGAATGACTTGGAAGACGATGAGATTGAATCTGTTTTACTAAAAATATTTGGAGAAACCTTGTCGAAAGGAGCAATGATATGGCACCACAATTTTCCTCCTAATTCCATCGATTCCTTCGCCATGCTTGCAGACTCCTTCGTAAAAGCACATGCCGGAGCGATAAAGGTTGCAACTAGGAAGTCGGACCTCTTCAAGGTGAAACAAAAAGACAACGAAATGTTGAGGGAATTCGTATCTCGGTTCCAGATAGAACACATGGAACTACCACCGGTCACAGATGATTGGGTTGTTCAAGCCTTTACTCAGTGTTTGAACGAACACAGTTCGGTGGCATCACGACAGCTAACACAAAATTTAATTGAATATCCAGCGGTAACCTAGGCCGATGTACATAATTGGTACCAGTCAAAGATCAGGATCGAGGATGATCAATTGGGGACCCCTTCCGGTTCCGTTTATCCAAACAGGCCCATCAACAGAACTCAAAGTGATATCGACAGAGAACCCCGGTCGAACAGAGATCGGTATCAACCATACAACGCAGATCGTAGAAACATCGGCCCAGGACGCAATCTTATCCGAAATGATCGAAGGAACGATCAAAAAAATAGCTCTCGAGGGCTCATGAGCAAAAAGTGGCTTCGATAAACATGTCGATCCCACAGAAGCACCACGATTATCAGAATACAACTTCAGCATTGACGCATCAGGTATTATGTCATCCATTGGGAGAATCAAAGATATAGATGGCCCAGACCCCTACAAACTGATCCATCACAAAGAAACTCCAATCAAATATGCAAATACAATGGTACACATGGTCATAGAACCGAAGACTGCAGACAACTAAGGGAGGAGGTGGCCCGTCTATTCAACGAGGGTCGCCTTCGAGAATTCTTGAGTGACCGAGCTAAGAACCATTTCAGAGACAAGGATACAAACAGGAAAAATGAGCAGGAAGAACCACAACAAGTGATTCACATGATCGTTGGCGGGGTTGATATTCCACAAGGGCCCGTGTTCAAACGCACTAAAGTATCAATCACCAGGGAAAAACGAACTCGAGACTATGTGCCAGAAGGCACTTTATCATTCAATGATGAGGAAGCAGAAGGGATCTCACAACCCCACAATGATGCTTTGGTAATCTCTATCCTTATGAATAAAATTCAGGTTAAACGTGTTTTAATTGATCCAGGAAGCTCGGCCAATATTATTTGATCAAGGGTCATAGAGCAGCTCGGCCTACAAGATCAGATCATACCCGCAGCTCGGATTCTCAATGGCTTCAACATGGCGAGTGAAACAACTAAAGGTGAAATCACCCTACTAGTAAATATAGCCGGGACTATTCAAGAAACAAAGTTCCATGAGATCGAGGGCGATATGAGATACAACGCATTACTCGGAAGACCCTGGATTCATAACATGAGGGAGGTCCCCTCAAACCTTCACCAAATGATGAAGTTCCCAACATAGGATGGAGTAAAAATGGTGTTTGGGGAACATCATGCTGCAAAAGAGATGTTCGCGATCGATGAACTAATACCGGTATCGGCGCTTTCGTCAACAAAGGGATTGTAGCCCAAAGGAAAATAGGAAGCTAAAAAGCAACCACAACCACCAGTCTCGACTCAGTCGGAGAAGTAGGGAACAGATGAGGACGATAACTACTGGATCCCTCGATCCTTCATAATCCCCGAGGATTCTGACTCCACCAAATCGACTACCGAGGAACTGGAGCAAGTCATACTGATCGAGCATTTACCCGATCGAAAGGTATACCTGGGTACGGGGATAACCCCCAAGCTCAGGGAAAAGTTCATTAGATTTCTTATCGATAATATGGATTATTTTCCTTGGTCCCACCTAGATATGACAGGGATCCAGCCGGAGATCACTACACATCGACTGAGTTTGGACCCGAAGTTTTGCCCGATAAAATAAAAAATAAGGCCTCAGTCCGAGGTAAAACATGCATTCATCAAGGACGAGGTAACCAAACTTCTCAAAATAGGATCAATTCGGGAGGTAAAATATCCCGAATGGTTAGAAAACGTAGTCGTAGTCCCTAAAAAGGGAAAAATACTTAGAATGTGCGTAGACTATAAAGATTGAAACAAAGTATGTCTTAAAGACTCTTTTCCTCTGCCGAATATCGATCGCATGATCGATGCCATGGCTGGCGATGAGATCCATAGTTTTCTCGATGCCTACTTTGGGTACAATCAAATACGAATGAACCCGGAGGATCAGGAAAAGACTTCGTTCATCACTAAGTACAATACCTATTGTTATAATGTAATGCCGTTTGGACTAAAAAATGCTGGTGCCACTTATCAACGCTTAGTAAATTAATGTTCGAAGAACAAATAGGTAAATCGATGGAGGTTTATATTGACGATATGCTAGTTATGTCTCTGAGAGCAGAGGACCATTTGACACACTTACAGGAGACCTTCGATATACTAAGGAAATACAACATGAAGCTCAATCCGGAGAAATGTGCATTCGGGGTCGGCTCGGGCATGTTCATCGGCTTTATGGTATCAAATCGTGGAATCAAAATTAACCGCGATAAGATCAAGGCAATCGAAGACATCACGGTCGTGGACAATGTTAAGTCTGTACAAAGATTATCAGGTCGAATAGCCGCCCTAGGCCGATTCATCTCGAGGTCTTCAGATAGAAGTCATAGGTTCTTCTCACTTCTCAAAAAGAAGAACAGTTTTGCATGGATCCCGGAATGCCAACAAGTATTGGAAGAATTAAGGCGGTACCTCTCGAACCCGCCACTACTTCATACCCCGAAAGCAGACGAGCGACTCTACTTGTACTTAGCTGTCTCGGAAATTACGGTAAGTGGGGTCCTAGTTCGAGAAGAGCAAGGTACGTAATTTCCAGTTTACTATATTAGTCGAACTTTAGGTAAGGCCAAGACTCGGTACCCACACTTAAAAAAATTAGCGCTTGCCCTAATAAGCGCCTCTAGGAAATTAAAACAATATTTTCAGTATGACCCGATCTGCGTGGTGACTACTTATCCTATTCACAATATTTTGCATAAGCCCGAACTTTCGGGCCGATTGACCAAATGGGCCGTCGCGATCAGTGGGTACGATATCGAGTATCGACCCCGAACGGCCATCAAGTCTCAAATCTTAGCGGACTTCGTGGCTGACGTTATGCCAACCCTCATACCCGAGGTCGAAAAGGAACTATTAATAAAGTCGGGTACATAATTGGGGGTGTGGACCCTCTTCAGACAAAATGCTGTGAAGTGGTCCGGGTTAGGCATCGTTTTGAAGCCACCCACGGGTAATACAATTAGACAAGCTATCAAAACTGCGAAGTTAACTAACAATGAGTCCAAGTATGAGGCCATGATTCCAGGTCTCGAGCTAGCTAAAGTTTGCGGAGCAGAAGTCATCGAGGCCAAATGTGACTCCTTGCTTGTGGTAAACCAAGTCAACAGAACTTTCGATGTTTGAGACGATAGAATGCAGAGATACTTGGACAAACTACATGTGACTTTACATCGGTTTAAAGAATGGACTCTACAACATGTGCCTCGAGAATAAAACAGCAAAGCCGATGCCCTCACAAATTAGGGGTCATCAGTCAAAGACGACGTGATTAGTTCCGGAACTGTCGTACAACTTTCAAGATCAGTAATCAAAGAAGGCCACGCCGAAATCAACTCCACAAGTCTGACCTGGAATTGTAGGAACAAATAAATCGAATACCTTAAGAACGGGAAGCTTCTATCGGACGCTAGGGAAATGATGACTCTACGTACGAAGGCCGCACGATTCACATTGGCCGAAGATGGAACACTGTATAGAAGGATGTTCGATGGACCATTGGCAATATGTTTAGGACCAGGAGATACCGACTATGTCCTACGAGAAATCCACAAGGGCACCTGTGGAAATCATTTCGGTGCCAAATCATTTGTTCACAAAGTCATCAGAGAAGGATACTATTGGGCCGATATGGAAGAAGATACAAAAGAGTTTGCTCGAAAGTGTGACAAATGTCAAAGGTAAGCGCCGATGATTCACCAAATCGGAGAACAACTCCATTTAGTCTTATCCCCATGGCCATTCATGAAATGGGGAATGGATATCGTCTGCCCTCTACCAGGTAAAGCTAAATTTATTTTGTTTATGACTGATTATTTCTCTAAGTGGGTTTAAGTACAGGCTCTTGAGAAACTTAGAGATAAAGAAGTCATAGATTTCATCTAGGACCACATTATATGCCAATTTGGGATGCCTGCCGAGATCGTATGCGATAATGGAAAGCAATTTGTCGGCAGCAAAGTGACAAAGTTTCTCGTAGATCACAAAATAAAGAAGATCCTGTTAACGCCATATCATCCTAGTGGGAACGGACAGACCGAATCGAAAAACAAGACCATCATTCAAAATCTAAAGAAAAGTTTGAATGACGCTAAAAGAAAATGGAGAGAAATATTGTCCCAAGTCCTTTGGGCGTATCGAACAACGTTAAAATCAAGTACGGGGGAACACCGTTCTCTTTAGTATATGGCGCCGAAGCTCTAATCCCGGTTGAAGTCGGGGAACCTAGCATCAAGTTTGGATATGTGACGGAAGAGTCAAATCATGAGGCTATGAATACAAGCCTTGAATTGCTAGATGAAAAACGGGAAGCCGCCTTCGTTCGGATGGTCGCACAGAAATAGCGGATCGAAAGGTACTACAAACGAAGAGCCAATCTTCGACACTTTAAAATCGGGGACTGGGTTATGAGGAAGGTCACCCTCAATACTCGAGACCCAAATGAAGGAAAACTTGGTCCGAACTGGGAGGGACCGTATCAGGTCCTCGATATCATCGGAAAGGGATCCTACAAACTTGGCACGATGAACGGCGAACAGTTACCAAATAATTGGAATATATCACTCCTCAAACGATATTACTTCTAATGTACGACCTTCTCTATTTTTATCAAAAATTGGAATATATCACTCCTCAAACGATATTACTTCTAATGTACGACCTTCTCTATTTTCATTTATATGTCATACTAACCATTTGCAGGTGTTTAATCGAAGACATCGAAGGATTCTTAAAACACAGTCCTTAGGTATGAAAGCATGCGTTGCACTCTTTTTTCCTTAGACCGCTTTTGTCCTAAATAGGGTTTTCTGGCGAGGTTTTTAATGAGGCAACCATTGTTCTTGCTAACTTAGAGCAATTCAACAGTATCTGAGGCTCCTTTACAATCAACCTCGAATATTGGGGGGCATAACCCTCAGATAGGAAAATACTTCGTGCCGACAGGTTCTCGATAGGCAAATTTTGTAAGGGTCAAATGGTTGAACAAACCATACCCATATGGATTACTCGAGCCCTAATGGAAAACATGTACACATGTTAATCTATTGAAAAAAATATTTTTCCTTACCAGAAGTTTCATGCCTTAAAGAAATTTTTACTTTACAATGTCATGCTTGTGATCTGTTGTGGAAACTGACTTAAGGGCTGGTCACAACTTAAGTTCGAACAATTGAACCCGCACTCGGGGACTGCCATCCAAAAAATCAACATGATTGAATTACTAAAACCTCGAGATCGTAAGACCTAAAAAAAGGCAACCCTCGATCTTATAGGCCACGGCCACCCCACTCGGGGACAGATACTTCGAACAAGTTTGAAGTATAACAGGGGAACAAGCCCTAAATGTGAACCCCAAGATTAAGGCTACGACCAAATTAACATGGTTCGGAGACGTCCGATTTCCTTTATAAAATAGGCCTTCAAATATTGTCATAAACCGGTTAAAAAGGTTACCCTCAGTTGAATTACTAAGGGTCTCGATAATATCGACCCTTGAAAATCCTAATGGGTACAAAGTCGTTCGAATTCGCGAACAAATTCTTTATTTCATGCTAAGGCACAATAGATTTTATATGATTAAACAATAAAATTTTCAAGCAGAAAAGGAGGAGAAAGCCATTCTTTTTACTATGCCCGTATCGGCCTAATTCAAGAGCCTAAAGGGCCATTTTATTTTTGAGTTCGAGAAATCATCCTCACTCAATTAAAACCTAAGGGTTACTCCGAGTTCGAGCAAGTACTCACTCAATTATAAAAACTACACTAGTCCAACTTCGATCAAATTGCTTAAGCCTCGAACTTATGAACAAAATTTTCATAAGGCATGAATGAACCAAATTTTCACAAGGCAAAAAATGAAATAAATACAAGTCGGAAAGAGATCTTTATATATATGAGAATATTTACAAGGTCCGATTAGTATCCTGCACAAAAAATCAAAAGTAAAAAATCCTAAGGTTCCTAACTTTCTCCGGGGGCAGCTTCTTCTTCATCGAGGTCTCCCCCGCTCTCAGACCCGCTCTTGCTCTCGGTGTCATCATCATCATCGGAGGAGTCCAGCACTCCAGCATCGACTTCATGCTCTCTAGCCTTTATTATCTCATTGGTAATATCGAAACCTCGAGCGTGGATCTCCTCGAGGTTTTCCCTCCGAGATTGGCATTTGGTGAGTTCAGTAATCCAATATGCTCGAATTTGAGAGGTCTCGGCTGCCTCTTTTGCCTGGACTTGAGCGGCTTCAGCATCAGTCTGATAGACGGCCATGATGTATCTGCCTCAGCTTTATCCTTTTTAGCTTCAGATTTGGCCTTTGCAAGTTCGGAAGCCAACCGAGCTTCGAGCTCCCCTATTTTCGTTTCCTGAGCCGATCTCTTCTCCTTCATGCCTCGAAACTGACTTTTGGCCGATGACAATTGGGATAAAACAGTCTCTTTTTCTGCAGCGAAGCGGTCCATGCCTTATTTTCACTCCAAGGTCTACGCCTTCATCATATTGACTTCCTCGCGGAGCTGCTCGATCCTCTCGACCTTCTGCTGCATCTGTGAGATTGAAATATTACCCACCATTCCCGAATTGAGCCCATGAGCTTTTAAGATTTTCATTACCTGCTCGATCAGATCGGCCTAATCTTGGTGAGCCTTGGCCAACTCGACTAGGAGGTCCTTGGTTTTCTCTTTTTTTGCCCACAGAGAAGTCTAAGGGAATTTCTCTCCTCCGTGAGCCCTCGGAGGTCGGCCTCATATCGACTCAGCTCAGCTCGATACCGAGAAAATGCTTCCCGATGAAGCGCTGAAGCCTACGCAGAAAGAAGAAAAATTGTTAGACATGAAGATAAAAATGAACACAAGTATAACACCAACAAGGGGAGTTAAGGCTTACCCGATTCAGAGCTTGCTACGCTTCGTTCAAAAGGCTCAATGCCTCACCCGAGTCCTTCCTCGAGACCTCCAAGTCACTCAGGCTGGTAGAATCTTCCACCCCAGTAAAGTAATCATGGAAGGGATATTCCCTTTTGTGGGCTCCCTCGATAGAGAGGGTCTTCAAGGCCCGAGCCTCTTGAATCATCTCCTCGGAAAATGAGGGGAGCAGCAGGGAGCCTCCAATTTTTATTGCCTCAAGTGGATCACTCGGGGCATTCTCTCCATCTCGAGGGGACTCAAGACCAGCCCCTATAGCCGTACCCACAGTTGGCTCATTATGATTGGAGGCATCTTCAATCCTCGATGACTCAGGGGCTTCGCCCAAGTCTCTTCGCGAGACCCCCTCATCTCGAGACAGAGTCTCTGCAGTCTTGACCGATTCACTGGCTTTTGGGGCCTCAGTGCTCATTCCCACTCGGGCCACTAGCCCGGAGTCATCTTCTTCCTCATCTTCATCTTCACCCCTTAGACGCCGAACAGAGTCTTCGGTCAGGAGGATGATGTTTTTCCTCGGCTTACGAGCCTTCTTCTTCTTAGGTTCTGGATCCTCAGAGGTTGAGATATTTTTCCTCTTTTTGTTCTTAGCCAGTTTTGGTACCGGTATCGAAGTCTCCTCCTCACCAGATAAGGGCCTCATGACATCATCTTTGCCAAGGCCTGTATGAAAAGAAATTAAGAGACGCTTTAACAAAATCATCGAAGACATGGAAAATTAGCTTACTATGAGTTTTGGCCTATCATCGGCCCTTTGATTAATCGCACCATGAGCGCTTGGCATACGTAGAGGTCGAGGCCAGGTCCTGAGACCAACTCTTGAGGTTAGGGATTGCACCGGGAATCCAAGCGACCGCTATATCACTGAAAATGATATTAATGAGAAGAAGCAAATGAGCAAAACAATAAATAGGATCTAAAGGATTGTACTTACGATTCATATTCCATTTCTCAGGAAATGGCATCTTCGCGACCGGGATTAGGTCGGAAGTCCTCACTCAAACTAACAGACCCATCCAGCCTCAGTCTTTGTCCTCGTCTATGCTCGAGAACAGCACTTTGGTAGCCTGACGTTAGAGTTTTATTAACCTGCCTCGATAGAGGCGGGGGTTGTATAACTTGATGAGGTGGTCGAGGGTGAAAGGAATCCCCTCGACTTTGCTTACGAAGAATCGGAGAAGAATAATAATTTGCCAAAAGGAAGCATGGATTTATCCTAGGGTTATTTGGTATTGAAGGCAAAAATCAACGACGACGGGATCGAGGGGGCCAGCGTGAAAGGGTAAGTTTAAACACTTAGAAACCCTCCCACATGGGTGTTGATATCCTCTTCAGGGGTCGGGATCACCACCTCTTTGCCCTCCCAGTTGTAGTCTTTCTTTACCTGCTTAAGGCATCGTTCGGTTATCGAGCATATATACCTCGACACTGGCTCACTTCGACTAGGAATCGACGAGGCTTTATCAAGTTTTAAAGTCAGAAGTGGGAACACACCCCGTGGGAACACACTCTACAGGGCGCGGCTCCACCGATGTTTTTTCGCTTGCCAGCCGCGATGAAGAAGCGTTTTCCTTAAGATTTCACAAATTTTGACGTTTTCGCCATTTGAATTTGAAGTTAAAAATAGATAGAGATGATAAGATTTGGTTTTCTAAGAAGAGGTTAGCAGTGAGAATCGTAGATTTACAGATGAAGAACTTAGAAGATGTAAAAAGCTTTGGAGATTGGAAATTTGAAAGTAAAAGTTTGAAATGGTGAAGGAAGGAGCTACTTATAGATTTCACAACGACGGTTCAAAATTGGCAGTGGCCGACCATCGACTGACGTGCATTTAATGCCTTGGTAACTATACATACGGGACGTTTCGGTCACTTTCGTCGCTTACATCACAAGGATGATGTCATGACAGGTCGAGGTAGAAAAATCGAAGGCTCAATTCATTTCTTGTCATTATATTCCAAAACAACGAGGGGACTATTTGTATACGGTTAAAACTGGGCCCACCCGATTTTACTATTTGACCAAGACCGGGAGATTGCATCGAAGGATGGCCTCGTAAAGGAACAGACTAAATCATGAGGACTAGGTACCAAGTTCAGGACCGAGGTACCTATCGAGATCGAGGCTAGTAGCGATTGAAGCCAAACAAGACATACATCGAGCAAGATCAAAGATAGCACAATAACATAAAGGTGAGATATCTGTGGCTGGTCAAGGATCACGGCGTAAACCTCGGTTACTGGTCGAGGATCATGGCGTAAATCTCGGAACGGATCAAATCAGAAATGGTTAATTAGCTAATCATGGGATTTCCTTCTGTAATTAGAGTTATACCATAAGTAGAACTCCTCTACTATATAAAGAGGAGTATTAACCATTTATAAGACACATTGTTCTCACGTAAAAAAGCCAATATAATGCTCTCTCTTTAGATTATACTCTTTTGTTTATCAGCTTGCTTTATTTTTAACTATTTTGGTATCGATCAGTTCGAGGGCACCCTAGCTCGAGGGTTGAATTCCGTTTCAATACTGGTTCGCTTTATTTTATAGTTTATTTCTGTTATTAATCTTCATATTTTTCTATCGGTATTAAGTGAAATTGCATATCCTTAGAACCTCATTATAAGTTTAATTGTTATCTAATTTTAAGGGTAAACAGATAGCATGATACATGGAACCGAAGAAAGGTAAAAGGTGAATCAAGTAACAACCAATACGGGAAACAATAGTTGCAATTGACATCGGCTAAACCCCGGAGGGAGCATGGTCAACGGGAACATATCAAATATTTGTCACCGGATAACATTCAATGAAGAATGTTCTCTAACATTAAATGAACAACCATTGCAAAGAATATTTGCATTCATGGCCTACCGTTACATATTCATCAATGACTCCTTTATTATTATTTAAGTGAGGCTTGATCCGAGGATCTTGTCTCCCTAGGTAGAGCTATAAATAACATGCTCAACAGCCATTGGAAAACAGGAAATTCTTGGAAAAATATATGTTGTATTTCATTTTTGCTCTCAATCTAACAACTTTATTTTCTCTTTTACATTGCTCTCATTTATGTCCTCGGAAATACTGCTCTCGGAGCCAGGCTTGTCACATTCTTCAATTTCAATTCCTAAGTCTTACTTTTAATCTTATTTCATTATTATTTTTGGGATCAAATCAGTTCGCTTGTCTATAAACCATGTAACAAATTTAACTGTACCATTTTACGGGTAAACAATTTGGCGCCTACCGCGGGGCTTAGACAATTGTGTAATTGCTTTGATCATTCCATTTATTACTAACTTGTTTGATTTTTTTCCTTAGCAAGAAATCAATAATGTCTGCTAATGATGTCAACATCATGCAGAACATTGAGGGACACAAAAACTTGCCTCAACATAAAGATTCAATCAGCGACACCCGTAACGAAGGGGACGAAGCAACCCTAGTTCGTGAAGAGCAGTAACCCCGGCATGTGCGGGAGAAAACTCCCAATGATGCGGAGGAGGAATGTCATGGAGACAGTGAAGCTTTTGAGGGAGCAGTAGAAAGCCATCATGAGCCACCTTTCAAGGCAGGATAGGGTAATGATGGAGTTAAAACAAGCATTGCCAGGCACTTCCAACAATGCAAACGGAAGGGACCTGGTTCCTCCTGGTGTTCCTGCAAATCAAATGGCTCAAAGAGTTAATAACAACACCATAAGGGGTGAGGTCGGTTTTGAAGGTGCCGGAGGGACTGGTAGAATATCTTGTAACGATAACAGGAATGACCCCTTCAAAACTGAGCTCATGAGATTTATGAGGGAAATGAACAAACAGATGGATCGAAATACAAAGGAGTTTCACACCCGAATGGATCAGATTCTGGGCGCACCACCAGTTTTGAAAGGCCCAGATTCGAAGAAATACACGCAATTACCATTTAAGTCGAGCGCAGCGCCAGAGTTAATTCCGAAGAGGTTCAAGATGTCGGATATACCAAAATACGATGGGACTTTGGATCCGCAGGAGCACATCACAATTTATACCACGGTTGTGAAATGGAATGATTTGGCTCAACATGATATCGAATCGGTCCTACTGAAGAAGTTTGGTGAATCCTTCACAAAGGGGGACCTGACATGGTATTCCCTCTTACCCGAGCATTCAATTGACTCTTTTGAAATGCCTACAAATTCATCTGTTAAGGCCCATGCCGAGACAAGAAAGGTTCAAGACAGGAAGGACATATTTACAATCGCGCAAGGTGAGTCCGAATTTCTGGGGGATTTCGTGATCAGATTCCAAAAAGAGAGTATGATGCTACCAGTTGTACCAGATGAGTGGGAAATAGAGGCGTTCATAAAAGGTCTAAATCCGAGAAACTTCGACGCCTCCCGAAAGCTGAAAGAAAGCCCGCTCAAATTCCAAGCGACCACATGGGCGAATGTACATAACCATTATGAATCAAAAATAAGGATAGAAGACGATCTGCTAAGGATAAGTTAAAAAGCGATTTCGATGAGGATCGATGATCTTCTAATGGTCATTTCCTACCATACGAGAGAATCGAAGGATGCGGCAACAAAGGGTTCTGGTCCTCAGAAAGGTTCGGTGTCGATAGAAGAACCGACCATGGCCGGAACAATAGGTCATTACAAGAAAAAGAGGTATTGGGAGCCCAGAATTCCACATATCTCAGGTTATCGGATTACTACTTCAACATCAGCATAGTGGAGTTGGTATCAGTGATAAGGAATATCAAAGAAGCAAGATTCCTGAAGCCAATCAGATCCGATCCCAGCCAGAGAGATCCTAATTTATGGTGTGAATATCATGGGACTCACGACCACAAAACTGGGGACTTCCGACATCTGCGTGAAGAGGTGGCAACGTTGTTGAAGAATGGCCATCTCAGGGAGTTCTTGAGTGACCGAGCCAAGAATAATTTCGGCCGTAGCCGGGACAATGCAGAGCCTTTGAAGATAGAAAATGACTACCCTTGGTTGACTATCAACATGATTTTCAGAGGGAATAAAATTAATGGCGTAACCTTCTCAGTTGCCAAGAAAACAAGGATATCAGTGACCCACAACAAGAGACTCCAGGGAGTCGCAAAAGATGACATCACCTTCATGGAGGAAGATGCCGACGAACTTCTTCTGCCACACAATGACGCTCTAGTAATTTCTCTCAATGTCTTAGATTTAAAAATTAAGCGTGTTTTCATTGACCTAGGAAGCTCTAGAAAAAACATTCAATGAATGGGACTGGAACAAGCAAAGTTAACCGGAAGCATCATTCTGGCAACAAAGCTCATCGCTGGGTTCAACTTGGCAAGTATGACAACCCGATGGGTCACAACTTGGTAGATGGATGCATGGGTTACAACATAATCCCCAGATGGCCATGGATACATGAGATGAAGGATGTGCCCTCAACATATCATCAACTATTAAAATTTTCCACCCCGAAAGGAATCAAGCAGATAAGAGGAGATCAACCGATAGCAAGAGAGATGAATGCACTGTCGATTTCCAGTAGCAAAGGGAAGGAGCCCAGCAAATAGCAATTACAGGAATCGACGCCTTCTCCTTTGCCAAATGAAGATGATAAAGGTGAGGAGTCATCGAAATCCCACCAGGTGCCGAGATATTTTCAAGTGCTGGAGAAGACAGATACAACCAAGTCTACTTCTGAAGAACTTGAGCAAGTGGCTTTATTCAAACAATTATTGTAGGGAAGTTTCACTTGGGAACAAGACTCAATCCAGAACTTAGGTCAGGATTTATTAATTTCCTTAAAGTTAACATTGATTGCTATGCATAGTCGCACTCGTATATGACAGGTATCCCATTAGAAGTGGCCATGCACAAGCTAAGCTTGGATCAAAACTTCCAACTAAAAAGGCAAAAGAAACGCCCAATAGCCGAGGTAAGAAACAAGTTTGTTAAAAAAGAGGTAACTCGACTACTCGACATCGGTTAAATCTGGGAGGTAAAATATCCAGAATGGTTAGCTAATGTAGCTGTAGTTCCAAAGAAGAATAACAAGTTTAGAATGTCGTAGAGTATATGGACATAAATAAGGCATGCCCTAAATACTCTTTCCCATTACCGAATATTGATCAAATAGTTGATGCTACAACTGGGCTCGAGTTGATGAGTTTCCTTGATTCTTACTCCGGGTATAATCAAATCAAGATGAACCCGGAGGATGAGGAAAAAAATGTTCGAAAATCAAATAGGCAAAACAATGGATGTATACATTGACTACATATTAGTCAAGTCTTTGATTGTAGGAGATCACTTGAAACACCTCCAAGAAACCTTCAATATCTTGAGGAAGCATTACATGAAACTCAACCCGGAAAAATATGCCTTCAGGGTTGGTTTCGGAAAATTCTTGGGATTCTGGGTCTCGCCAAGAGGTATCGAGGTAAATCCCGATAAAATCAAAACTATCGAGGAAATTCTGGATCAATTGAAAAATGTAAAGGAGGTACAAAGATTAACCGGAAAGTTAGTAGCCTAAAGGAGGTTCATCTCCAGATCTTCTGAGAAGTACCATCATTTCTTTTCACTTCTGAAAAAGAAGAACTATTTCGAATGGACTCCCTAATTCCAGCAGGCACTGAAGGATTTAAAGAGGTACCCATCCAGCCCCCCGTTAATGTCAAAACCGGGGGAAAGCGAGCATTTGCTAATATATCTAGTAGTCTTGGAAGTAGCAGTAAGTGTCGTTTTAGTCCGAGAAGAAAAATGTATGCAGTTTCCTGTCTATTATGTTAGTAAAATATTGTCAGGAGCGGAGACCCGCTATCCACACCTCGAAACATTAGCCTTAGCTCTCGTAGTCACATCTCAAAAGCTTAGACCTTATTTTCAGTGCCACTCGATAGCCGTTGTGACAACCTTCCCCTTGAGGAATGCTCTTCACAAGCCTGAGTTGTCAAGTCGGTTGGCTAAATGTGCAGTCAAAATTAGTGAATTCTACATTGAGTACAAGCCCAGGACTACGATCAAGTCACATGTTTTGGCCAACTTTATGGCCGATTTTAGTTCCGGATTAATGCCCGTAGCTACTAAAGAGGCAGTACTAGTGTCAGAATCAACATCAAGAGTTTGGACCTTGTTTACGGATGGAGCTTCCAATGTAAAAGGGTCTGGCCTTGGGATAGTTTTAGTCACACCCTCGGGAGAAACCCTGAGGTAGCCCATTAAGACTGTTCCGTTAGCTAACAATGAAACCGAGTATGAGGCTTTGGTTGCAGGACTTGAACTGGTCCGAGGACTTGGTTCCGAGGTCATCGAGATCAAATTTGATTCCTAGCTAGTAGTAAACCAAGTATACTGGATTTTTTTATACAAAGGAGGAACGCACGCAACAGTATGTGAACAAGGTTCAAACATTTCTTGCACGATTTAGGGAATGGTCAATCATACGCATTCCGAGAGAAGAGAATGTGGAAGCAGATGCATTGGCTAATTTGGGGTCATCTACAGAGATGAATGGATCTGACTTCTGTATTGTTGTTCAAATTCTACATTATGTACTGGATGTGGATGGTTATTGTGAAGTTAATTCAACCAACCTAGTCTGGGACTAGAGGAATACGTTAATCGAATATATTTGTCATGGCAAATTGCCCGAAGACCCGAAGGCGTCGCGGGCACTACGCACCAAACCGACTCGTTATTGCCTCATGGATGGGCAATTATATAGAAGATCGTACCATGGTCCATTGGCACGATGTATGGGAGCCTCGGAGGCAGAGTACGTGATGATATAAGTCCATGAAAGAATTTGTGAGAATTGTTCAGGTGCAGATTCTTTGGTAGTAAAGTTGGTGAGAGCAGGATACTATTGGCCCGGGATGGAGCAGGACACTAATGCGACAAATTTCAATGCTATGCACAGTTGGTGCACCAACCGGCTGAGCTCTTGCAATCGGTACTGTACCCATGACCATTCATGAAATGGGGGACGAATATAGTTGATCCATTGACACCGAGCCTTGGAAAGGTAAGATTCCTTTTAATTTTAACTGGCTACTTTACTAAATGGGTTAAAGTAGGTCCTTACCAAAAGATCAGTGAGCGCAAAGTGGTCAACTTCCTCTAGGACCACATAATCTGTCGATTCAAAATACTGAATGAGATTGGCTCCGACAATGGACCGTAGTTCATAGGCTCGAAAGTCACAAAATTTCTGATAAAATTTGAAAATCAAGAGGTATACATCCTCACCGTACCACCCAAGCATTAATGGACAGGCGGAGTCAACTAATAAGGTGATCATCCAAAACTTCAAAAAGAGGTTAGAAGCTGCTAAAGGCAAGTGGCCCGAAGAGTTACCGGATGTGCTATAGGCATACCGAACAATGGCGAAACCAAGCACGGAAGAAACACCTTTCTCCTTTTTATATGGTAAGGAAGCTCCGATACCGGTGGAAGTAGGGGAGCCGACTTTACGATTTTCCTGATCAAACGAAGAAGCAAACAATGAGGCTATCACGACCCATTTTCGGAACAAGTCGTGACCGGCACCCGATCTCTAAATTTGACCGAGCAAAGCATATGCTCTTATCAAAACTAATATAACTTCAAACTTTATATGTAACAAGGCAATACTTTAATCAAATACTTTTAATTAATCTGAATATCTAAAATAAACCAACTCCAAAACTTTATTCGTAGTAACTACTGATATACTACAAAGTTATTATAAAAAACACCTGAATCTTAGCCTACCGATTGTGTCTATGAAGCCTCTACTAATAAACTGATGTACTACTCAGGACATGAGATTTTCTGGCTAGTTCTCCAAGTAAACAAAGAAACATCTAAATAATGGAGACTCTAAGGAATACTCCACGAATAAAAGTGGAGCTTACCAATAGTACTGGAAGTGAGGGAAGTCCTAACCTATAGCCTGCTCGCCTAAAAACCAGTTCCTACGTTGTATCGCAGACCAGCATAGGTTCCCAAAAGAGAACGTCAGTACCATCCATTGTACTCAGTGAGTCTCAACGATAGGGAATGGAACTTTAATAAAATATACATTATAAGCAAAGATTCTAAATGCATGGAAAGCATAAATATTCTACGAACAATTCTAAAATAATTGCATAACAACAATTTATGAATATTCTAAAAGAAATTCTTCTCTTTTTCTTTCTTATCTAAAAGAAATACTTTATTTTATGCTTCGGGAGTTCCAATTATCCTGACTTATTTATGTCTTAGTCACCGTGTGATCGGCATGGGTGTGATGCCACCCTGATCG
Organism: Nicotiana tabacum; assembly: GCF_000715075.1. Lineage (NCBI taxonomy): Eukaryota > Viridiplantae > Streptophyta > Magnoliopsida > Solanales > Solanaceae > Nicotiana > Nicotiana tabacum. The sequence goes on along the minus strand of NC_134092.1, from coordinate 34,527,141 downwards.
AATAGGCTCAATCCACAAGGTTCCACTCGCTTCATGGTTCTCAGAGCTCATGTATCATGACTTAGCCCGACTAGGTAAATTTTTAGCAACAATACCCTCAGCTCGTGTGCCTCCTAATTTGGCACAAGTAGTTTCAGGAAGTTAAGGCCTTGATCAGGACCCTCGTCCTGGATGATGACCCCTCCTCAGAATAGAGGATACACCCAAAAATAATTTAATAATAAATTATTCTGTGTGACCTCGCTAGGATCTAAATCAACTTCTCAACTTTTTTCACCATTCAAGTCTAAATCATTTCTGGAACAACCTATACATACTCTAAAGATTCTTGCTTCTTCATGAATTTTCAACATGAAAATGGCATGTAAGAATAACACAAAAGTTCGAAAATTTATGTACATATATCAGAATAAATCATCTAAACTTTAGCTAGAATAATTATAAGTTAATAGGTACTCACTCACTCCAATTAAGTGTATATTAACTATTTTAAGCAATTCATCAAATACCTTGTATGTATACTTTTATGAGTTAAATCACTTTAGTAAAGGGTTATATCAACTTACCTCAAAACTCATCGAGCCAATACATAGGCTCCAGTCCAATTTATACCGGTCAAACAATCGATTCTACAATAACCAATGTATTATAATTAATTTCTAAGTTTCACACTTAAATATGGAACTTACTGTTGGTACAGAGAAAGAAGAAAATTAACAATTCAATTCTTACCTACTACTATTGTAGGATAATTGACAATAGAAAATTTTATGTACCTGAGTTCAAGAACTAGTGATTTGTAAAGAAACCTAGAACTTTCCGTTGCTTGCAAGAGTAAGCAGTAAGGCTTCGTCTGTCTCGTGGTTGAATATGTTTCATGAGCTAGCATTGTGTTTTTCGTATATGGATTTTTACGCCTTTTGCCTTCCAACAACCCTTTATGGGCTTTAGGCTTGTCCCCCCCTGTTTTTGTTCTGACTTAATTAATAATTAATGATACTCACTTTTAATAATTAGTAATATTAAAATTATTAATATTTCCCTGCTTATATATCACATTATTTATAAATAGGTAAGTAGCTCAAAAGTCAATCATAAGGATTTAAATCCATAATAGAAGTTTAATTGTTTTTGCACTCAAGGCAAGATTAAAGTTTTTTAAAATTCTATGTTGACCGTGTCTTGAATCTTTTATAGATTTGAGAAATATTACAATCTTCCCTCCTTAAAAGTATTCATCCTCGAATGTTGCTATCGACTTATTCTAAAGCCAACAATCATTCCTCAAGTCCCTGAACTTCTGAAGTTTTCTTAGCACTACTCACTTTCCCAAGGCACTCAAAATTTTTGCTAACTCCCTAATTTTTTTAAAGATTTTGGCAGAGTCTCCTCTGTAAATTGAACTATCTGAAAAATTATCCCTGCCATTAATACCACAACTACACCAATAACAACCAAATATACTATAACATGCCATTCATAGGCACCATACACAACTCATAAACTAATTATTCACACTCCGGCAAGGAGGTACCACAATAACCAACCAAAATCTAAAGCACAATATTTCAGCAAAAAAGTAAATCACTTTAATGAATTAAATGTACTCTAGCATGGTACCAAATTATTTAATATCTAAATATACTTTGACACAAGCTAAACTATTTCAACAACTAAGTATAATCTAGTAAGGATATAAACACATGCTAACTTGTATTTAATAAATGAAATATAAATGCTATGACGAACCTAAGTTCACATATCTTCTTCCTCATATCTCCCTCGACCTCCCACGTAGCCTCTTTTGAATCATGATTACTCCACAAAACTTTTACTGATGCTATATCTTTTGTTCTCAACTTTCTTACATTCTTATCAAGAATTTCTATGGGTACATCTTCATAAGTCAGGCCTTCTTTAATTTCTATGGTATCAACAAGTATTATATGCGATTCATCATGAATGCACTTTTTAAGCATAGACATATGAAAGACATGATGAACATAGGATTATTAAATGGGCAACGCTAGTTCATCAGCCACTTTCATTGGTGAAACTTTCAAAAACACCTTGTCACCAACCATGAACTCTAAGTCACGATGCCTCTTGTCAGAATAGGACTTTTGACGACTCTGAGCCACTTTTAGTCTTTCTCTGATTAGCTGGACTTTGTCTAAGGCCTCACAAACAAACTTTGGACTTATCAATAGCACCTCTACTTGTTCAAACCAACCCACTGGAGACCTACATCTTCGCCCATACAACGCTTAATAAGGAGCCATACCAATGCTGGCCTGATAGCTATTATTGTAAGAAAATTCTATAAGTGGCAAGTGATCATCCGAATTACCTCCAAAATCTATAATACATGCTCACAACATATCTTCGAGAGTCTGGATGGTCCTTTAGGCCTGACCATCGGTCTGTGGATGGAAAGTGGTGCTCAAATTGACCTTGGTACCTAAACTTTTCTGAAATGCCTGCCAAAAATGCACCATGAATTGGCGTCCTCTGTCATATATGATTGAAACTAGAGCACCATGAAATCAGACTATTTCTTTGATGTACAACTATGCATACTGCTCTATGGAATCTGTCGTCATTACTAGTAGGAAATGGGCGACTTTGTGAGTCGGTCTACAATAGCCCAAATTTAATCATGCTTACGGTATGTGCGAGGCAGACCTACTACGAAATACATTTTAATGATCTACCATTTTCACTGTAGTATCTCTATATCCTGAGCTAGGCCACCAGGCCTCTGATGCTCGGCTTTTACTTGCTAGCAATTCAAACATTTGTCCAAATGACCTGCTACTTGCTTCTTTATGCCTTTCCACCAATATAACTCTTTCAAGTCTAGATACATTTTGGTATCACGTGGGTGGATAGAGTACCTCGAGATGTGAGCCTCTCACATTATCTCCTTCCTTAGACCATCTACATCAGGCACACATAACCGATCATTCAACTTCAAAACTCCATCACTTCCTAGAGTGCAAGCAATGATTTCTTTTATTTCTGACTCCTTTTAACTTTATTAAGTACAGATCTTGGTCTTGCTTAGCCTTAATATGCGTAACAAGAGAAGATTTCGCTAAGGCATAAGCAGTTATACTTCCTTCGGTCTCATCCAATCTAATTCCATCATTTGCCAGTTTTTGAATTTGTCGACCCAAAATTTGCCTTTGTACTGCAAGATGGGCCAAGACACCCATTGACTTCTTACTAAGTGCATCTAGTACCATATTAGCTTTGCTCGGGTGATAAAGGATATTGATGTCATAATTCTTCAATACCTCGACCCACCTTCTCTGTCTCAAATTTAACTCGTTTTGCTTGAAAATGTACTGGAGGCTTTTGTGATGTGTAAACACTTCAGAATGCTCGCCATAAAGTTAGTGTCGCCATATCTTTAATGCAAACACCACTGTTGCAAGCTCCAAGTCATGTGTGAGGTAGTTCTTCTCATGATTCTTTAATTGCTTGGAAGCATAAGCAATAACTTTTCCATCTTGCATAAGAACACAATCGAGACCAACTCTGGAGGCATCATAATACACTGTGAACCCACCTGAACCTATCGGTAAGGTTAACACAGATGCATTGATCAAGCTCTAATTTAACTCTTGAAAACTCTGCTCACAAGCGTCTGACCACTGGAACTTAACTAATTTTTGAGTCAACATAGTTAATGGAGCTATAATTGAGGAAAATCCCTTAACAAACCTTCTATAGTAGCCAACTAACCCCAAGAAACTCCTGATTTTGGTTGGCGTTGTAGGCCTTGGCTAGTTCTTGACTACTTCTTTCTTCTGAGGGTCTACTTTTATGCCTTCACTAGATATCACGTGGCCTAAGAAAGCCACTGACATCAACCAAAACTCACATTTTGAAACATGGCATAAAGCTCCTTCTCCTTCAAGGTCTGCAAGGCTATCTTTAAGTGTTCTGCATGCTCTTCCTTGCCTTTAGAGTATACCAGAATATCATCTATAAACCCGATAATAAAGGTATCAAGGAATGTCTTGAAAACATTGTTCATGAGGTCCATGAATGCAGATGGAGCATTTGTCAACCCGAAGGACATTACTAGAAATTTATAGTGCCCGTAGCGAGTTCTAAAGGTTGTTTTAGATATATCCTCTTCTCTGATTCTCAACTGATGGTACCCCAACCTCAAGTCTTTCTTTGAAAAGTACTTTTCACCCTGAAGATTTTCAAATAAGGCATCAATTCTTGGCAGTGGGTACTTGTTCTTAATGGAAACTTTATTCAACTGCCAATAGTTGACGCACATTCTGAGAGACCCATCTTTCTTCTTGAGAAACAGGACCAGGGCACCCTATGGTGAAACACTCGGCCTGATGAAGCCCTTATCAAGAAGGTCTTTCAACTGTTCCCTCAACTCATTAAGTTTTGCTGGAACCATCCTATAAGGAGGTATAGATATGGGCTGAGTGCCTGGCATGAGATCGATGCCAAAGTCTATGATTCTTTTAAGAGGAAGTCCGGGAAGGTCATCTGGGAAAACTTCTGGAAATTCTCTAACAACTTGCACAAATTGAAGAGCTGGTGGTTCTGATTCTAGATTAATGATGTGAGCCAAATAGGCGAGACACCCCTTACATATCATTTTTTCTGCCTTAAGGTAAGAAATAAACTTACCTACAAGCGATACTAAACTACCCTTCTACTCTAAGACTTCTTCATTTGGAAATTGAAACCTGACTATCTTGGCATGACAATCTAACATGGCATAGTAGGAAGACAACCAATCCATACCCATGATCACATCAAAATCCACCATTTCTAACTCTATGAGATTGGCCTCGGTGCTGCGACCTTGGAATGAAACTATAAAACCTCTATAGACTCTTGTGGCTTTCACTGACTTGCCAACTGGAGTAGATACTAGGAATGGCTTACTAAACTATTTAGGTTCTAGCCCGAGGATAATTACAAAGTATGGAGTCACATACGAAACGTTGAACCTGGATCAATTATGGCATAAGCATTATGTGAGCATGACTCTAGCTATATGAGGATGGTGTCCTAATATTCTTATTCTAGCGAGACTGGTTTCCATAACTCTGAGTACGTCTGAAGGATGACCCACCACCTGATTGATGACTGGAATGTGCTGGTGTTAATGACCCCTTATTGAAGGAAACCTTTCCTCCTCCGCTGGATGTACCACTAAACCCGCCCACTATCCGAGCTTTCTTGTTATGCTTTTTTTCTTCTCTCATTTGTTGTTTGTCTTTTTCTAAGTGCTTGCTGAAACCCACAACATAGGAGAAAGTTGTCGCTCCTACTACTATAGCTGATGTCATATCTCTAATGTGGTAAGCCAAACCGCCAACAAACCTTCAGATCTTTGCTTTTTCTGTCTTAACCATGCGAGGAGCATGCTTAGGCAAACTTATGAATTACATGTAGTACTCTTGCACACTTTTATTATCTTGCTTGAGCTGCTCGAACTCTGAAGCCTTAGCTTCCCTATCCTCTTCTGGTATAAAATAAGCCATGAAGGCCACTTCAAATAATTCCCAAGTAGGCGGACCATCATCTTCATCTCTTACCTTTTCCCACACCTTAAACCAAGCGCCAGCCACATCTCTAAGCTGGTAGGCAGCCAACTCTACATCATCATCATCAAATGCCTTCATCGCTCGGAGGGCTTTCTTGACACCCTCCAACCACAACATTGGATCTTTAACTATAGTACCACGAAATAATAGAGGACTCAGCTTCAAAAATTTATTCACTCTTGAGGACTCAGAATAGTTTTGTCTATTTGATTGAGGTGGAATCTCATCTCTTCTCTCATTCCGGTTGGCCAAGAAGGATTTAAACATCTCCATAGCACTGTTGATAGCATTAAATATCTGACCCATCTCTGGAGATATAGTTGTCTGAGCCGGAGCTGCTGTTGGGGTGGAAATGGATCCCGAGGTACTTGCTCATCATGCTCCACCCCTTCTTCATATTCAACTCGGGGTATTTAAACCCCTTTGTGGATTTACCCATCCTTTTCTGAGTCAAAGCCTTCTTAGTTCTTCCTTGAGCCATAATAGTAGCAATAGTTTCTTGAGCAGCATCCTGAGTGTCGGTGCCAGAATTGCGTGTACGAGCCATTTCTGTGAGTTTTAGAGAAACGAATACATTAGATAATTTCTTAGAGGTAGGCTCTACTGCACGATCTAAGTATGAAAAAAATGAGACCTTTCCTAAATGCTTTTAGCCTCCAGTTTATAAGTATGGCGTGCTTCATACCCATAAATAAGACTATACTGACACGGCTTCATAGACCCATAGGAATCCATTAACCTGATGCTCTGATACAAAGTTTGTCATGACCCATTTTCTGAATTAGCTGTGGCCGGCAACCGATCGCTAAATTTGAGCGAGCGAACCATCTGCGCTTATCAAAACTATTATAACTTCAAACTCAAGGCAATACTTTAATCAAATAATTTTAATTAATCCAAACATCTAAAATAAACCAACTTCAAAACTTTATTCATAGTAACTACTGAAATATTACAAAATTATTATAAAAAACACCTGAATCTTAACCCACCGACTGTGTCTATGAAGCCTTTACTGATAAACTAACATACTACTCAGGACATGAGATTTCCTGGCCAGTTCTCCAAGTAAGCAAGAAAATAGCTAAATAATGACGACTCAAAGGAATACTCCATGAACAAGACGGGAGATCACTAATAGCACTAGAAGTGAGGGAAATCATAACCTGTAACCTACTCACCTGCAAAACCGGTTGCTACGTTGTACCGCAGACCAAGAAGGTTTCCAAAAGAGAACGTCAATACCATCCATTGTACTTAGTGAGTCTCAATGACAGGGGATGAAACTGTAATAAAATATACATTACAAGCAAAGATTCTAAATGCATGGAAAACATAAATCTTCTAAGAACAATTCTAAAATAATTGCATAACAGTAGTTTATGAATATACTAAAAGAAATTATTTCCTTTTTCTTTCTTATCTAAAAACAATACTTCACTTTGTGCTTAAGGAGTTCCAACTATCATGACTTATTTTTGTCTTAGTCATAGTGTGATCGGCACGAGTTCGATCCCAACCTGATCGAATAGGCCCAATCCACGAGGTGCCACTCGCTTCATGGTTCTCAGAGCTCGTGTATCATACCATAGCATGCTTAGGTAAATTCTCAGCAACGAGACCCTCAGCTCGTGTGCTTCCTACTTTGGCACAAGTAGTTTTAGGAAGTCAACGCCTTGACCAGGAACCTCGGCCTGGACGATGACCCCGTCTCATAATAGAGGATACTCTCAAAAATAGTTCAATAATAAAATATTCTGTGTGACCTCGCTGGGATCTAAATCAACATCTCAACTTTCTTGACCATTTAAGTCTAAATCTTTTCTGGAATAACCTATACATACTCATACTGGCATCCTTAAATATAGCATGAAAACAACATGAAATAAACACTCAAAAGTATTTCTAAAGATTCTTGCTTCTTCATGAATTTTCAACATGAAAATAGCATATAAGAATAACACAGAAATTGGAAAATTTATGCACATATATCAGAATAAATCATCTAAACTTTAGCTAGAAGATTTCTAAGTTAATGGGTACTAACTCACTCTAATTAAGTACATATTAACTCTTTTAAGCAATTCATCAAACACCTTGTATGCATGCTTTTATGAGTTAAACCACTTTAGTAAAGGGTTATATCAACTCACCTCAAAACTCCTCGAGCCAATACGTAGGCCCAATCTAATTTATACCCGTCAAACAATCGATTCTACAACAACCAATGTATTTTAATTAATTTCAAAGTATCACACCTAGACATGGAACTTACTGTTGGTACAGAGAAAGAAGGGAATTAACAATTCAGTTCCTACCTACTACTAATGTACGATAATTGATAATAGGAAATTTTATATACCTGAGTTCAAGAATTAGTTATTTGTAAAGAAACCCAAAACTTTCTGTTGCCTTCGTGAGTAAGCAGCAACGATGTGTTTGTCTCGTGGTTGCCTCTGTTTCGTGAGCAAACATAATGCTAGTTCTATTTTTCATATAAGGCTTTTTACGGTTTTTCCTTCCAACATCCCTTTGCCCCCCCCCCCCCAATTTGTTTTTGTTTTGACATAACTAATTAATTAATGATACTCACTTGTAATAATTAGTAATATTAAAATTATTAATATTTCCCCTGCTTGTATATCACATTATTTGTAAATGGAGAAGTAACTCAAAAATCAATCTTAATGGTTTAAATCCATAATAGAAGTATAATTTATTATGCAATCAAGGCAAGATTTAAAAAAAAATTCTATATTGAGCGTGTCTTATAACTTTTATAGATTTAAGGAATGTTACAGAGACATTGCTAGTGAAGTTGGATTTGCTCGATGAACACAGGGACTTGGCGTACGTGAGGATGGTGGCTCAAAAGCAAATGATGGAAAGATATTATTATCGGAGGGACAATCTTCTCTACATCAAAGAAGGAGACTTGGTTTTGAGAAAGGTGACTCAGAGCAGTCAGGAAATCAACGTTGGGAAGCTAGGTCCAACGAAGGTCCTTACCGGATTTCAGCTATCACCGACAAAAGGGTCGTATGAGTTGGAAAATCATGACGTAGTCAAATTGCCCATCAATCAGAACGTGACTCACCTTAAAAGGTATTACTACTGATGGATCCTATCTATACTGAAAGTATGTGCTGCCCTCATTTTTCCTTCGACCAGTATTTGTCCCAATCAGGTTTTTTGGCAAGATTTTTAACGAGGAAGCAACGGAAAGCACTACTACAAAATAAGCGTCATCGGCAAGGTTAAGACCTTTAAATGACAAGGCATTGAAATAATAAACCTCTATGGGATGGTTAAATAATATTTAGCTCGATGGAAAGTTCCTAATGGGAAGCAAAACTTTCCATCAAACCAAAAACTATTTAACCGTTCACGAGTTGTTTTCACCAATAAATCAAGACTTCTAGTGTTTCAATTCGCATACTTCACATTTGAACACTAGGGGGAATAGTATAAGATACGGCAACAAGAATGCCACAAAAATCGGGGACTGCAAGAACCGAGTATAATAATGTCTCATCGTGATCGGGGACTGCATGACCAACCCCGTAGAAATAAGTTGTACAAGTTAGCCACATGTCTTGGCAGTTTCTTTTTTCCGTTATAAAACGAATGCTTATGTAATTTTAAGGATAGAAAGAACAACATAAATTCCTTTTATTTTTATCTTGTTTCCTGTCCAAACGATGAATTGGTTTTATCATTTGAAAGTTAACAAAAAACTTCAAATGCTTGTGCCGGAATGAACAAGAGACGTCCTCTTCAAGAGCACTGTAAACATAAGAGATCCCTATCTTATGTAACCTTTATAGTAAATGGTTGATTCCGGAAGAATTCGTGCCCAGAATCAGAATCTATCGGATGAACGTATACCCGAAGTTTTATCTAGTGCAACACAAAGAGAATGTATTATTCACAATACTTAAGAAAAATTCTTCTATATTTATCAAAATGCCAAACTCGAGGAAACGTTTGGCGCAATTATAAAGTACAAAAAAAATAAAAAACAACGAAAGGAAAGGAAGAAAGAATCTAAGCATTATCGCCACCAAAGCTCGGAGGGAGAGAGGCATCCGCGTCTCCCCGGTAGAGGAAAGTGGATCTACCAGTTCGAGGCCTGGATCTTCATCATCATCACTTTCTTCAACCTCTCCTTCGGTTCCCGAGTAGTCAAAACCGATGCTTGAAGAGTCGATTGCAGCAGGCCGAGCAGGAAGATTTTCTTGGGCAGCTAGCTCCAGTTCTCAGCCCTTGATGATGCAATCATCAATATCGACGATTCCCGCTTTAGCCTCTTCCAAAGTTTTTATCCTCATATGGTACATAGCATAAGCTTTCTCAAATACGAGGGAATTCTCTTGGTACTGGAGCTTTGACTTAAGTTTGTCAACCTCGGCCTGAAGGCCGTCCCTCTCGGATCTCATCGCACGGAGGCTTGAATCAAGATCACGAGTTGTAAATAGATGAATCCGGTTTTGCTCCTTGATCTTCTTAAATCACTCTTCTATTTTGTCCCTCTTCTCCTTGGTGGCATTGGCCTCCTCAGTTTTGGATCTCAAGGCTACCTTCAAGTTATTCACTTGTTCCTTGGAGACAGAGTCGCGCTCGGCAACAGTAAGTACAGTATCTTGGAGCTCGGGCCACTTAGACTTAGCCTCTTGGAGTAGTTCATGTAATGAAGTGGCTTCTTGGTTGTGGGCCATCATCTCTTGTTCACTTTTTTGCAACAGGGCCTCAAGCTCGCCTGCCTAAATAGCTTTGCCTCCAACACCGGGAGACGCGCAACAAGTTGGCTCTTTCGACCAACAGTTGATCCCGCTCGGAGGCGAGCCCTCGCTTATCAAGGATCAATTTCTGCAGGTCCTCGAAAGCTAGAAAGTTGGCCTGTAAAAAAGAATATGAAGATTAGAAATCCCATTAGAGCAGATAAATAGAAAACAAGCATAAGAAAGCATGTACGGTACCGCTGCCGTATTATGCATAGCATTATTCAACAAGCACTCCCCCGAAAGTGAGCGTATGTTCTTCCTATCTTTCTTTGAAGCCAGTGACTTCAGGTAGTTCGCGAGCTCCACCGGCTTGAAAAATAGATGGCGATCCTTCAAAACTGAAAGAGTAGAACTCCAACCCCCCTCGGGGATCCGGGGAAGTGGGTGAGTAATTGTTCCCCAAATTCCCATGGTCGGGAGACCGGGGAGGAGAAGCACACCCTCTCGAACGTTTGTTGCCGATGGAGAAGATGTAGTGGGTTCTAGTGGTGAAAGTATAACTGGTATTGAAGGGAGTGAAGTTGTTAACGTTGAAGGTTGAGAAGCAGTTGCGGCTGGAGCAGCGTTAATTATTGGTTGCTCAGTGTTCGAACGAGAAGAGGCCCGCAGTCCGATCTCCTTGGACAAGAGACAACAACGGGGGTTGGAAAGCGAGAATCAATATCCTCTACTATATCCCTCTCAACCAAAAGTGCTTGGATCTCATATGTGGTCGGGTTTTGAAGCTCTCCCGGTTGAGCATCCGGTTGAGCTGATGAAGTTATTTTTCTCCTTTGGAGGGGAGCCGATTCATCACTGGCTTCTCCATCATCAACAATAACCACTCTGACCGGCTCGGTTGTTGCTGTTTTTAATTTCTTATTTTGAGCCCCAGCCGAGGAAGAACGTCGCCTTTTTGATTTCTTGTTCTCTTGTTGGGGACTCTGAAAGGAAGCACCTTCACCGAAAGTAGAACTGCATAAACTTCTTTGAGCAAGGGCACTTTATAGCACCCTCATGGCCTCCTCGGGGTCAGCCAAAATGTCAACCTCGGGGCAGGATACGGATCCCTATGGAAGTCCTGAACTAAGCAAAAAATGAATTTAGCAAAGTTATCTACATTCATACAAGGATAAAAAGAATAAGGACTCGTCTTACCATGGTTCTTGGCCTTCCATCCACATTTGGTGGCCATCTCCTTCCATCGACGAGATTCTAGTGTTGTAATTTCTAGAATCTTCTGAACTCACTAGTCCATAGCCTTGAACCCATAATGGTTCCCACTGGGCAGTTGGAATAATGGAAACAAAGAGGTCAACAATAACATAAAATAATCTTTTCACGAAGGAAGGAAATGAATAAATCGTAAACTTATGAAAACAGTTCCATAATTCAGGAAAAGACGGAGTTGTGGCCGGGATGATGTCCCTGGTAGAAATAATGACAACCCGCTCCATCCACCCGTGATCATTGTCATCATCCATGTTGGCGAGAACGGCATGGAAACCATGTTTGCTAAAGTTTATTAATCCCCTAAGGAAAATGTTGGGGGAGTAGAGATTCATCATGTGTGCAAGGGTTAATGTTTCCTCCTCGGTGAAGGCAAGCCACTATCCGTCATATAGATGGACCTAATTGTGCTAAGCAGACCCGGTACCGGTGGCAGAATTCCCAAATGACAGGGTCGGGCCCTTCATTCGACCATAAGGAAAATGGGTCCAAGGTGAAATAATACATATAGACATACGTAAAACCTTCCTTGGTGAAGGTAACACACTTTATCATATCCGGAGCGAGGATGTTAAGGTTTGGAAAGTTGCAGTCCTCCTTCACAGTAGGAATACTGGAAAGGCGAATAGAGGAGGGGTACCTACTAATGGCCCAAGTCCGGGGGGACGCAGATGGAGCCTTCTCTTGGAAGTCGTTAGCAATACTAAGGTATTTTGGTATGATGGTGTTTACAGTAGGAGGCTCAAAATCGACATCAACGTCCCTGTTTCACATCGAGCCTCTACCGAATAAAATGCCAGAGTTTCTGGAGGATGCAGTAGAAGAAGCCGTGGTAGTAAAAATACAGTAAAACTTTTTGCTAGGGCATTGAAGGAGATGGAAAATAATCTAAGCAAATGCAGAGTAAGTGCAGAGAAGAAGAAAGGTTTATGAAAACTAATTTTGGAAGTAAAGAAGTAAAGTAATGAGTAGAAGTGAAGATATATAAGACAAAAATTGTGATCATGATCACCTCAAAAATCGGTGAAAATATTGCTGTATCGTGGGGCAACACATGTTCAGGGTATTAAATGTGAGAAGGCGTGCGTCCTTTCAAGTGTCATAGACTTTTCAAGATGTTTCTCGCCAAGAAAGGGATCTTCACCAACTTCTCGGTAAAACAAAGATATGTCACCGGAAAGCAGGGAGACTATCTGTATATGGTAAAATTAATTTATAATAAATGATTGAATGATAGCATGACACATGGAACCAAAGACAGGTAAAAGAAGAATCAAGTAACAACCAGTACCGGGAACAACAACTGCAATTGACATCGAATAAACCTCGAAGGTAGCATGGTCAACGGGAAAAGATCAAATATTTTCCATCGAATAACATTCAATGAAGAATATTCTCTAAGATTAAATGGGCAGACGTTGCAGAGAATATTTGCATTCATGGACCGCCGTTACATAATCATCAATGGATCCTTTATTATCATTTAAGTGCGGCTTGATCCTAGGATCTTGTTTCCCTAGGTATAACTATACATAGCAGGCTCAACCGCCATTGGAGGACAGGAAATTCTTGGCAAAATGTATGTTGTATTTCATTTTCACTCTCAACCAGTACCGGGAAATTCTGTCCTCGGAGACACTTCTCTCGGAGTCAGGCTTGTCACCTTCTTCAATTTCAATTGCTAAGTCTTACTTTTAATCGTATTTCAGTATCAAAATTGAGATCAAATTAGTTCGCTTGTCTATAAATCACGTACCAAATTTAATTGTACGGGTAAACAATATATATATATATATATATATATATATATATATTCTCAAATTCGAATGAATAAATTCATGAGCAAATTCACACAGAAATCTATCCACATTTCAATTTCGAGATATTGAGGATGCCTCAAGACTTATTTCTGTCCTTCTCCAATTAGAAATTTTATGCTCTCTTAACTTGATGAAGTCATTGGTAATATGCCTTTGACCTTCTTCTATCCTAAACATATAGAGGGCAGTAGTGCTTTCAGCTTCAAAGAAGCTGCCCAAATATCTCATGTTCTTGAGACTTCTTTATCAAGAACTTTGACCTCTTACAAACAATTTGCTGGAAGACTAAGAGAAAATGCCTTCATTGAGTCTAATGACAAGAGAGTTAATTGTTTGAATGTTCGAGTCGATTGTCCCATGTCGGAAGTTGTCAATCATCCTGATACTGGCCCTGAATATTTATCGTTCCCAAAAGATTTGCAGTGGAACTATACAAAAGATAAATGGCACTACCTCTCCCCCAAAACTCTGTTGGAAACATTATATCTAGCATTTCAATAATAACTGCTAGAGAAAACATGAATCTTGGAAGCATGGTTCGAGCGTTGAGGAAGTACCAGGAAATACTCGGGGAAAAGATCCAGTTAAAGAGAATGAGCTATTGATGACAGCACTAGTGAATTTCGATAAGCATCAAGATAGGAGGAGGCCACTTGTACCGAACTCATTTGTTTTGATGGATAGTAAAAGTGTGGATGGAATAGAAGCAATTGTATCGTTAGAGGAACAAGTAACTAATGACTGAATTTGAGAAGGATAGGGAGCTTCTTGACTTCTCCTTATCCAAATATATAAGACTTCAGTTCAAGCGGGGGATGTTTTTTAGGAGTTTTGGTACAGTCTTTTCAATTCATGGTTGTATGAGTACCAATGGGTACAATGGAATAACTCAATATTATTTCCAATCCTGTTTTGAGATTGATGTTTTTAGGAGTTTTATGGTTGGCCTAGCCCTATCTTTTTCTACCTTGCCCATGTGTTTGTTTCTTGAAATGAAAATAAAGCATTCATAGCACGCAGTACTACGGTTCAGATATATTAAGATTCGTCCAACACGATGAACAACCAGCTCTTACAAATGACTTCACAAACCTATTGAAAATTATAAGAAATGAAAACACTCAGAAGAACAGTTTATCAACAAACAGATGCTGTCTGTGGAGTAGATCTCCGTGCTATCCAGGAAATAAAAAGTTCTACTTCCAAATAGAAGTTCTGAATACGTAACTCTTTAATCTATCAATTGCGTATGTAGGAATTTAGAGTAGATAGAAAGGGACACTCGAAGATAGTGAAAAGATGGAGAACCAGAAGGAGTAGATCTCAAGTGATTATTTTTCTGCAGATGGAATATGTATATTTATATTTTACAGGGAGTGAAATATAACTTACCTTTAAATAAAGAGATGCATTCTATTGTAATGATTGGATATATTGTTGCATGCAGATGTGTCCTAAAGATTGGATGTATCTTTTAACAAAGAGTTGTATCATGTAGAAAAGACACATTAAATTCTGAACTCTAAAAATTGTAATTCGAACTTCACACTAATGGCCCTTAGTTTGAACTGCCATAGCGAGACTTTAGGCCATTGTCTTGAAGTTCGAAGTATCACATTCAAATTTCAGGCCGGAAGTTTGAAGATCAACATTTCAAACTAATGTATAAATATGAGTTCAAAAAAACATAGCTACCGAAGCGAAGGATGCCTGATGCCTCCACTAAAGTTTGAATATTGCTTCCTTCATGATTGCCTAGTTATAAATATAGAATATAAAAAAAAATCATTACAACATACGAGGTTTACCACTCAATTAGTACTCCATCATCATTTATTAACGGCATGGATAATAGTGTGATACACAGATATAATACTGTAAGTAGAAAACAAGAAGATATCTCTCATGCATTGCTCTCTTCCTTCTCTACAGACGTAACTCACTTCACTACATGTCTCTCTCTTTTAGATGTCAACAGTGTTAATCTGCAGCAAAGAAACATGGGAACCTAGCTATATGTATTACTATGTGTTGTTGTAGGAAATACCATTACAATATCATGCAGCTGGTGCCACCTTTGAAGCATCATCATCATCGTCATCGTCATCACCTTCACATCCTCTGTAGATACATATAGACGATCCCAACTTAGCTTCCGCAGCCAAAAACATGGGGCAACCAGTTGATACCTTCTTCTTGCTGGCACTCATTAGAACAACCATATTGGTAGTGAAGGAGTGTTTTGAACTTACCCTAGCTTTGAGATATGAGCCTATACACGTCAAAGCCAACTCAAGTCGTTGCAAGATATGGTCGAATTCTCCTATTTATAGCTTGGCAAACGAATGGCATTTGCAAAACAATCTCTTCCATGTCCACCATTTGTTGAGGTATTTCATGTATATGTGTGGTAGTCTCCGACTTGATTTTCGAATCGTAAGAGATTCGTAGTCTTTTGGAATTGGATCTCGAACAAGTGGAGGAGAGGTGTCATGCGACACCACTTTGCTAAGATTTTTCTTTTATATGTGCATAAACAATATTTTCTCAAAAAATAAATATGTATGGATGTATGTAAATAATAGGTTGACGTCGCATGAGAATATTACAAAGTAAATATCAATTTGTAGCAGTAACTAAAGACTCAAATTATCACAATCTCTAACTTAATTTCAATTATAACGCAAGCCAAATTGTGATAATAGACCATATTAATGCTTTTGTGCAAAATCCGACGTACGCCACTAATTGTAATACAAAATATAAAGATTATCTTGATCTGTAGGTCAGGATGAAAGTGAAAAGAGAAAAAGGTAGTGCTAGACAGAAGAGCTAATCAGCCATACATTCATCAGAAGGCCTTATGCATAAGCATGAGGAGATCTCATGGAAACTTGCTACTTTACACATACTACGCGTGGTCTTCTCATTACAGCACGCTCTTTTACCAAATTGTCTTGTGCACAACTTCAGATGATTTTCCAGCTTGGAAATAACAGTGCTAAAGGTTAAAAATCAAGAAGCGCAATAGAATTAAGAAAAAGAAGAACTAAAGAGGGGGCCAGAAATATTTTGAATTAGATTGTTAATTCTTCGTTAGGTGATGGGATCCTTACAGAGTGATGGACTTACAATGTTATGTTAATTTAAGATCATCAATTTATACAATTCTATAATTTAATTTTCATAACATATTTTTCTACATGGAGTAAAAGGTCTGCTTTTCCAAGTGGGGTTTTCCTAATTTCACAAGAAGACCCTCATTATTAAGTAAATATTTGTGTCTTCATTTAGGAAAAATGAGACTTTTCCTAAATCCATGAAGCCTCCTATGTATATGTATGATGCGTTTCATACCCATAAATAAGAGTTTACTAACACGGCTTCATAGACCCCTATGACTCCATAAACATGAGGCTTTGATACCAAGTTTGTCACGACACATTTTCTGAACAAGCCGTGACCGACACCCGATCACTAAACTTGATCGAGCGAACTATGTGCGCTTATCAAATCTATTATAACTTCAAACTTTATATGCAACAAGGCAATACTTTAACTAAATACTTTTAATTAATTTGAATATCTAAAATAACCAACTCCAAAACTTTGTTCGTAGTAACTATTAAAATACTGCTAAGTTATGATCAACAACATCTGAATCTTAATCCACCGACTGTGTCTATGAAGCCTTTACTAATAAACTGACGCACTACTCAGGACATGAGATTGCCTGGATAGTTTTCCAAGTAAACAAAGAAATAACTAAATAAAGATGGCTCAAATGAATACTCCACGAACAAAAACGGAGCTCACCAATAGCACTGGAAGAGAGGGAAATCCTAATCTGTATCCTGCTCGCCTGCAAAACTGGTTCCTACGTTGTACCACAAACCAACGTAGGTTCCAAAAGAGAACGTCAGTACCATCCATTGTACTCAGTGAGTCTCAACAATCCCCTACTAAAGTAGAGAACGAGACTTAATAAAATATACACTACAAGCAAAGATTCTAAATACATGAAAACATAAATCTTCTAAGAACAATTCTAAAATAATTGTATAACAACAGTTTATGAGTATTCTAAAAGAAATTCTTTTCTTTTTCTTTCTTATAAAAAAAATACTTCACTTTATGCTTCGAGAGTTCCAACTATCCTGACTAATTTCTGTCTTAGTCACCGTGTGATCGGCACGGGTTCGATCCCAACCTGATCGAATAATCCCAATCCACGAGGTGCCACTCGCTTCATGGTTCTCAACACTCATGTATCATACCTTAGCCTGGCTAGGCAAATTCTCAGCAACGTGACTCTTGGCTTGTGTGCTCCCTACTTTGGTACAAGTAGTTTTAGGAAGTCAGTGCGTTGGTCAGGACCCTCGGCCTGGATGATGATCCCTTCTCAGAATAGAGGATACTCCCAAAAATCTTATCTTTCTAAAACTTCTTCTTGTCACGTATCAAGTCAAAAGCTTGTTTGAAAGCGATCTCTCAGTATTTATAATAATATTCTTGAGTGTATGCATAACATAAGCATGAAATAAAATTACTCAAAGTATTTTTAAAAGTTCTATCTAAATCTTGAAACTTTAACATGTAATATCATGTAATAAAACACAAAAATATGGAAAATAGATGATTATACTTCTCGAGTAAAATATATGAGCTTTAACTAGAATCACTATAAAATAAACTGAAATTAGCTACGAACGCCGTCGCTAATCTGTCGCTATAACGCTCGTAGCTAGCGAAATTTCTTGATAATCCGTTGCTAATCCGTCGCTAAATGAGGTTAGCGACGGATTTTTCTGTTTAGGTACAGAATTTGTCCGTCGCTAAAATCTGATTTTTTAGTAGTGAATATACTTAGTCAACATGTATTCACTCGTTCCAATTAAGCATATGTTGACTCTTTAAAGCATTTTATCAAACATGGCATATATTTGTGAGTAGAACCACTTTAGTAAAGGATTATATCCACTCACCTCAATTTCTTCTTTCAAGCAACAATGTAAGTTCCAATTCTTGTAATCAACTCAACGATCAAATACTACAATAATAAGTCACAATAAGTATCTAACTTTCACAAAGTATTAATCTTTTCTCAACTCTATAAACTTTAGGTTCAACTTCTAATTTTCTAAGTGTTGGGGTGAGGTCTTGTTCTAACAATTCTTTACTATCTCTAACAACTTTAACCCGTTATAGCAATCCAATAAAAGTGACGAATTTATCTTGTAATACCAAAAACCTAACTCGTACTTGATGGGTGTTCTTGAGGTTTTGTAAACTATCCTATGAATTCACCCCATTAGAGTGTTAGATTCTAGTGTATAATGATGTTATATCTTATAATTCCATATAACAATTATCTCAGTCGTGGCCTAAAGAAGGTCCTGCGGAATAGCTCTCACAATGACCTACACGCTGCCTTGTTCTTTCTTGCTCTTTGAAAATCAATTTTTTTGTTGTTTTGAATTTCTTGCAATTCTTTCCCAAACCTTGACCTCTCGTTCTTTTCCTTTTTCTTTCAACAAGTGCTTCTATGGGCTTTAGGCCCAATTCTTAAGTGTCTTTCTCTTTTTTTCTCTTTTTTTTGTTTTGTTTTGACTTAATTAGTATTTAATCATACTCACTCCTAAAAACTAATAATATCAACTTTATTAATATTTTCCCTATTTGTATATCCCATTTATATATAAATAGATAAGTAACTCAAAAGTCAATCATAAGGGTTTAAATCCGTAAAAGGAAGTATAACTTTTATGCACTCAAGACAAGATTAAAAAAAATAAATTCTATATTGAGATTGTCTTGAAACTTTTATAGATTTGGAGAATGTTACACATTCACTGTTATTGATTGTGATTGTGTTGCTATGTGATTTTATTATTGTAGCATGACTTATTGTTTCATATTTTTGCTTAAAACTCATTTAAAGATTTCTGGTAAAAGGAGTAAGTTTGATGTTGATACATTTAGGAACATACCCCAACCCTTATTTCTGAAGCGGATGGGTATGATCAGTTCTCCAATAATGATGATAATTTTGAGTCCTCTACTGCTCCTACAAAAAGCTATCAATAAGAAAGCATTCGAATGACTCACTCGCAGACGAAGAAAGTTGACAACCTTGTTAAGAATATTAAGACGAGGACTAAGAAATATAGTTGATGTGAGAAAGCTAAAAAAAAAAAGATGAAACCTATTATGGTCGATGATGATGCGAGCCTTGGTGTAAATAGAAATAGAGAAAGATCGACGATAATGCTAAAAGTAGTTCTAATGTTATATCTAAAGAATAAACGGATTCTGCTCGATACAAATTCAAGCAGAGAAAAGTTGAGTTAAAGGTTTTTCATGACAGTTCAGTGTTCACATATTTCCATCAAACCCGTTTAAGGTCTAGAGTTAGCCTTAGTTACAGTCAGGACAATCATTCAAGGACGAATGATCCCAGGGGGAAGATAATATAGAACTTCGTAAATTCGAATTAGGTGTGATTGTATTAAATGAGTATGAATGTGACATTATAGGTATGTGAAGTCCTATCGGGATGAGTATGGGAAGAAATAGTACTTTTGTAATTAAGATGAAAAGTGAGGTGCATAAGATGCGATAAAATCGATTAAGTAAGTTTATAGAAAGTCTGTCTTCCAGCCTGATTTTGTGAACATATGTTTGGAATTTGAGAAAACTTAAAACATGAAAGTTGTAGCCCTTTAAAATATCCTTTCAATGATATTCTATGGATCTTAAATGGATCTATGTGCAAATTTTTATGCACATTTTACTGGACAAGGTACAGCTTGTGCGCTCAGATGCACGCCCAGCTGTCCCGTGCGCGACATCGCACTTATGGCAGTGCCACTGCCCTTGCTTCACATTCAGGTGCACAACTCGACCTTCAACTGTGTGGGTGCGCATCTGGAGGGCCGTATTAAAAGCCTTACCTCGTCTAACACACCCCAAAATACGAAAACTTGCTCTAGAAAGGGAAGCTCACAAGAACCTAACTTCTGCCAATATCTCCTCATCATCCAAGGTAAGTTCTAATGATGATTCTAAGCTAATTTATGTTCTCCGATACCTTATTAACATGTGTAAATACTTCAAATTATTAGATATTCGATTGATACATTATTGCTGAGAAAAGAAACTCTAGAACTCAAATTCAAGAGAGTTGAATGACAAAAAGGTAATATTTTCATCCTCTAATTGGTTATAGTATTGGATTAATGATTATAGACTCGAGTTCCTGAGATATGAGTTGATGGGTTTAACATAAAAGCATGAACGACTATAGGTTTGGGTTTTGATTGTTGATTATTGGCAAAAGGTGTTGTTTATCTTATGGGTGATGAAGAATGATATTGATTATAACAATTTGAAGCGATGAGTCTTTACACCCATAAAGTGTTTAATAAAATTCCTAAGTTACCAAAACATTAGCCTTAGTGCTAATATTTGTTCCTCTTGATATATATTACAGTAGATTATCGTGGAAAGAGGCGATGAACATTGTGATACGCTTAAAAAGGCCATCGCCAAATTATGTGAGGCCAACTCTCTACGTTTGGAAATGTTTATGATTTTTCCTACGTCTCATTCTTATACTATTACGAATTTTCTCAGAAAGTAATTATGGCTCAATTCCATGAATAGTTATAGAACCCCTATTCTCTAGATGCCATGGGTTCATCATTCATTCAATATCCCATGAGTCTCAGTTATGATAAATCCTTTTATTGTGAATACATGTCACAGCCTAGTCCTATTCAGCATTCTAGTATCATGCAACCTAGTATGATTTAGTATTTTAGTATCATGTGTTGTAGTATTATTCTCACTTGCTGATTTTAAATCCCGAATGTTGAATACCTGTATTTGGTCATAAGGCCGCAGTTATGTACACGTATACTTGGGTCCATTTTCAGTATTTGCAGTTCTTTCTTTCGGTTGTTTTACATACCAGTGTAATTCAAATATACTGACGTCCCTTTTTCCTGAGGCCTGCATCTCGCGATGCATGTAACGATATACAGCTTGACGATGCTACTTGAAAGGACATCTCGTATCAGCTATTGGTGAGCCCCAGTCTCTCGAGGCATTATCCTTCTTTTTCAGTCTTTATAGTATTTCAGTTAGTAAGTTATGTCACACACATTGTCCCAATAAACAATTAGCATTTTAGTATTCTTTAGAGGCTTCGTAGACTATAGTCCAGTCATTCGGATGTTAGCATACTTTATGTGTTAGCCTTGTTGGTTACTTGTTTATACTAATAGACTTTTGAGTACTTTCTGCATTTATGATATTTCAGTCAGACTCTTTAGTAAATCAGCATGTTGCATGTTTATATTCAGCTTACAATTATACCACTTGTTTATCCAGCCATCCAGTTAGTTCGCTCTGTCATATTCAGTCAGGCACCAAGTGACGTGTTATGCCTAGGTGATGATTCGGGGAGTGACAAAGCTTAGTATAAGAGCCTAGGTTAAAGAGTCCTAGGGAGTCTATGAATCCGTGTCCAATGGGGTCACTTTTATGTGTGTGTGTGTGTGCCACACATGTAAACAGTTGACCACCAAGACATCTAGGATTGTTTCATTTCTTTCATACTCTACATCATGTAGTTAGAGATTATGCTTTCTTGAATCCTTCTAACTCATGCGAATTACGTATTTTAGAAAAATGCATGCAAAAAGAAAGTACACCAAGAGGGCCTCAACTACTAGCCAAGGGGCTACGACTAATGACACTCCTACCCAAGAAGTTGCATTGGGCGCAGTGCCCTGTGCTTCAGACATGGATATCAGGGGAGCTATCTAGTTGCTCACCTAGATTGTTGCTATTCAGGCTCAAAGGCAGGGAACAAGTGCTGTTGATGAGACGGGTAGTTCCAGGTCTAGGGAATTCCTCAACATCAAACCTCCAGTTTTCACAGGGTCCAAAAAGGCTGAGGATCCGCAAAACTTCATTGATGATGTTTAGAAGATATTTCAAGAGATGCATTCTACAAACTCTGAGACAGCAGAGCTTGCTGCGTACCAGCTGAAGGATGTTGCTAACACTTGGTATGAAACATTGGAAGAGTCCCGAGAGGAGGATGCGACAGGTGTGACTAGGAAGGAGTTTGCAGACGCATTTCTTGAGCATATCTACTCATTAAGGTCTTGAAAGCTAAGGCTTTAGTGTTTGAGAGACTCAAACAAAATGAGATGAGTGTGAACGAGTACTATCTCAAATTGGTCTCTCTGGCCAAGTATGCTCAGGAAATGGTACGTGATATGAGAGCTAGAGTTAGGCGGTTTGTGTTAGGGCTTTCGGATGACTTGTTTACTGATGCTAATATAGGTGCTCAGAACAATGACATGACCATTAATAAGATGGTTGCCTTTGTTCAAGGGAAAAGAGACAGGCTGAAGGAAGAAGAGCGGCTAAAGAGAGAGAAGGACAAGGAATTCAGCAAGAGAGCTAAGACTGCAGGAAATTTCAGCCATGGGCGAATCTCAAGGATTTAGTAATCGCCAGTTCTTCAGGAAACCAAAATCAGGACTTGCTCCATATTCAACTAGTGCACCAGTTCAGTGGTCCATGTTTAGCAAAAATAACCGGAATATCAGAGCCACAGACTCACAGTCACATGCTAGTTTGGGCTATAGAGTCCCTGGTTACCCTATTTGCAACACGTGTGGTAAAAGGCACCTAGGGGTGTGTCGTTTAGGCATAAATAGTTGCTTTGGGTGCGGTCCGCAGAGCCACTTCTTAAGGGATTATCCATCAACAAGGTAGAATAATAAAGACAATGATTAAGATTAAGATAATGATTGTGATTGTGGTTGATGTCTTTGGGTGAGACGGCCTAGCCGATCGGGCTGTGATCAGAGTTTATGCTAAAATCACGGTGGTATGTCGGTGCTAATGATCTACCAACCAAAAATATATATATTATATCCGTATTTTGAAAATTGTTAAGTTTTAAACTTGGCATTTGGATGCTGTTGATTGTTACTTGTTGTTTTCATAGTTTTCCCCTTTCTTTTATTGGCATTCTATTTCAAAATGGGACATTTAGCTATACATACTAGTACTATTCCACATGTACTAACATCCCTTTTGCCGGGGGCGCTGCATCTTCAACGGATGCATGTGGTTCATCATTGAGCGGTCTTGATCCTCGATAGCAGTTACTTACTATTCAATAGGTTTTGGTGAGCCCTACTCGGTTCTAGGCTTTATGTCATTTGATGTTGTATATTGTGCTTTGAGATATAGCCGGGGCCTTGTCGCCGACACTTCCATTCTTCACTTCTATTGTACTTAGAGCCTCCGTAGACAGGTTGTGGGTGGTGTCCTGTGTTGGGAATGGAACTAGAAGTGTTGGTATTTGGCAAATCTATTTTTCATCATATCTAGAAACTTGTAATATTTTGGAAATCGTAAATGAATATCATTTGAGTAATGGAAAAGAAATGTGGAACACTTGACTCTTCTCATGTCTATCACTTGTACTGATTCTTATATTGTTAATAGGCAAGGTTGGGTTGAAGGCATCTAGCAGGCTTGCACGGCCAGGTTATCTCGGTTGAGCATCGGTCGTGCTCCCCGAGATCAGGACGTGACAAACTTTTTATTTGAGCCTACGGTTTTAAGGTGTCCTAGGATGTTTCGGAGCCGTGTGTAGTAGAGTCCTTCTTATCAGTGTGTTGTCGACCACTTCTATAATTAGGAGGCTACTTGGACATTTAGGAATTTCACCCTTCTTTGATACTCCAGATCGTGTGATAGAGCTCAAGATAGGAATTTAATTTCCTTGCCATGTCTCATTTTCCAGATGAGTAATAAACGAGTTCGAAGCAGCTAGGATGGTATGACATCGCCATAGAATTTTGGGGAGATTGCACGAGAGTTCATGGGATAATGTGTCGAGCCGTGGAGGGATCGGAAGAACTTGTTGCCAAGGGAAGTGTCCTTATTCCTATCAATGTCGCCGCACCACTGGATCATGTGGTGAGAGGACCTAAGAAGCGAAAGAGGGTTGTTGGTACCAATGACCAGATTATTTGATTTGTAAGAAGCGTCACTTATGGAGATGTTGGATGTCTCTTGAAATAGGTTATGAATGTGGAAAAAGGGGGCACAAGAAGAACAAATGCCCTAGGTTAGGTACATCAATCCCGGTCCACCAGATATGTGGGAAGGAACATTTGACGTCGTGTTGCGAGTATGCTAGGAGCGTGTTAGGGGTGGTAGGCTTGGGGAAATCCCAAAAGCTCATACAAAAGGCTGGTACAGAGATTGTTAATCCAGTCATGGGGTCTTGGAGGAAGTATAAAGGGGATGCTTATGATGTATGCAAAAAGGGTAAATATCATGTCAGTGGGGCGAGTCAGTTTAGTGGACCTCATCCTCTTTGCGTGAAGTATAAGAGATGTCATTCGGGGGTATGTCACTATGGTACTAATGTATGTTATAGATGTGGAGTCGAGGGCATGTTTTAAGGCACTACCCGGTCAACCTAACGTCACCAAGTAAGTCACTCCTTAGTACATCACCATGTATGAACACCGCATAATTCTCCTTGTTGTATATGTGCATCTATATTGAAGAGCCTACATAAATATGGCCTTAACAAGAAACTGAATCACAAAACATTGCATGTACCTACTCTTTGAACGAGACACATTATTCGTGAAGCCTTTTCATCACAATTCTCTTATTTAAAACCTCTTGAGGAATTGAGTTCCATAATGATTTCCTTGAATTGGGTTATAACCCTAGGTTAATACTTCCCACTTGCTTCCCTAAATTCTCAAAAAAAGACTGTACCTGATGAATTTCTTATATAACCTTCTGATTCAAATGGATAGCATCTGCTCACTTGTACTCGTGCATGCACTATCATAATGTTTATCTATAGGGTATTGAATCTAATGTAAGGCAACCTGCCGATATCTTTCTTGAGCCACTCTCTTTCTCCTGTGCAGGTGACTCATATGGTTTGAACTGTCACTTTACTCCCTTTGTGAGCATTATCATAAACCCTTTTCACTGTCTAGTAACATAAGAGCATATCTAAACACCTATTGTATGTGTCCATGTCAATTGAAATAGTCACTTGTCCGCATCAAGTTTCTCAAAAATTTGGGATTTACACAAGTTCGTCATAGGAAGATCTTATATCTGCCCATCTTAGTTTGACTTTCAATCCACCTTACTGTAGCAAACTTAGTAGAATTGGAGATGGTAGACTTTGATGTAATCATGGGCATGGATTGGTTAAAGTCCTGTTATTCCACAGTGGGTTGTAAAACCAAAATACTAAGTTTCGAATTTCCAGGTAAACCAGTCTTAGATGGAAGGGTGATGCGATAACACCTAGGGGTAGGTTTATTTCATATCATAAAGCAATAAAGATGATCTCTAAAGGGTATACTATCACATGGTTCGAGTTAGGGATGCAGATGCTCAGATTCCCACATTCTAGTCAGTACCAATTGTAAATGAGTTCCCAAAAGTGTTTTCCAATGATATTGCTGGAGTCCCTCATGATAGAGAGATTGAATTTGGAATTGATCTACTCCCCGACACTAAGCCGATATCTATTCCGCCTTATAGAATTCCCATAATAGATGATTGATTCTTTCAACTTCAGGGTGCCCAGTGTTATTCCAAGATTGATCTCAGATCAGGATACCATCAATTAAAGTTTAAGGAAGTCGATGTTCCTAAAACAGCTTTCAGGACTCGTTATGGACATTTCAAATTTTTGATAATGTTGTTTGGTTTAACGAATGCACCAATAACTTTCATTGACCTTATGAATAGGGTCTTCAAGCCTTATCTTGATTTTTTCGTTATTGTGTTTATTGATGACATCGTGATTTACTCCCGTGCGAGACTAACCATGTAGAACATCTTAGAATCTTGTTGCAGACACTACAAGATGACAAGCTAGCATTTTTGGCCCAAGTGTGAATCTGTAGCGTTTTTGGCCCATGTCATCTCTTGCGAAGACCCGAAGGTGGATTTTCAGAAAATAGAGGCACTGAGGAACTAGCCTAGACCCACCTCAGTTTCCGATATAAGAAGATTCTTGGGTCTAGCAGGCTATTACAGGCGTTTCGTAGAGGGAGTTTCCTTTATCTTATCCCATTTGACTAGACTAACTCAAACGAAAGTCATGTTTTAGTGGTCAGACATTTGCGAGAAGAGTTATGAGGAGTTGAATAAGAGGTTGAGTTCAGCTCCAGTCTTGACACTACCGGAAGGAACCGAAGGGTTCGTTGTTTATTGTGATGCTTCATGGGTTGGTCTTGGGTGCATGTTAATGCAGCATGATAAAGTCATAGCCTATGCATTCAGATAGCTCACGGATCATGAGAAGAATTATCCGACTCATGATCTTGAGTTAGCAGCCGTAGTATTTACGCTAAATATCTGGCGCCATTATTTGTATAGAGTGCGTGTTGATATTTTCACAAATCACAAGAGTCTCTAGTACTTCTTCAAGCAAAGAAAATTGAATCTTTGTCAGAGAAGCTGGCTCAAATTGCTCAAGGATTATGATATTGTTATCCTCTATCATCCAGGGAAAGAAAATAT
Organism: Nicotiana tabacum; assembly: GCF_000715075.1. NCBI lineage: Eukaryota > Viridiplantae > Streptophyta > Magnoliopsida > Solanales > Solanaceae > Nicotiana > Nicotiana tabacum. The sequence goes on along the minus strand of NC_134092.1, from coordinate 34,500,126 downwards.
TGTAGCCTGGTCTTAGTCAACGTTCTATGTGACGCTTAGGTCATGTTGAAGCAGACAATCAAACTATGGCAAAGGAAGTCCACCGCTAAGCAAGTCTAGGAGTTCAACTTCTGGACTCCAAAGATGGTGGCATTGTTTTTCAGAACAGGGTTGAATCCTCCTTATTAGCCGAAGTGAAGGAAAAGTAGTTCAGTGATCCCTACTTATTGCAGCTGAAGGAAGGGATTCACAAATACAAGACTACGACTTTTGAACAAGGGGGAGATGATGGTACATTGAGGTACAAAGGCAGACTATGCGTTCCAGACGTAAATGGGATTAGAGAGCGGATTATGTCTGAAGCCCACAATTCCAGGTATTCTATTCATCCAGGTTCCACAAAGATGTATCATGATCTTAAGGAGATTTATTGGTGAAACAACATGAAAAAGAGTGAAGCAGATTTTGTGGTTAAGTGTCAAAATTGTTAGCAGGTAAAAGCTAAACACCAGAGGCCTGGTGGTTTGGCTCAAAGTATCGAAATTCCTGTTTGGAAATGGGAGAAGATAAAGATGGAATTCATAACAGGTTTACCTCACTCATTTCTTAAGCATGATTCGTTTTGGGTGATTGTAGACCGACTTATAAAGTCAGCTCACATCTTGCCAGTGAAGACTACAAATTCTGCAGTGTATTATGCCAAGTTGTATATCCAGAAATTGTCCGATTGCATGGGAATGCTTCGTCCATTATCTCAGATCGTACTGCTCAGTTCACAGCGAACTTTTCGAAATCCTTTAAGAAATGATTGGGTACAAGGTTGAACTTCAGCACAACTTTTTAACCTTAGACGGATGGCCAGGTAGAGCTCACTATTCATACTCTTGAGGATATGTTGAGGGTAGATAATAACAGCTACCATTTTAGTATCAAATTGGCACCGTACGAAGCTCTGTATGGGCGAAGGTGTAGATAACCTATTGGTTGGTTTGAAGTTGGTGAAGCGGAGTTGTTGGGACCTGATTTGGTCTATCGACGATAATGCTAAAAGTAGTTTAGATATAATATCCAAAGAACAAACGGATTCTACTCGATGCAAATTCAAGTAGAGAAAAGTTGAGTTAAAAGTTTTTCCTGTATTGCTATTAAATAATTTTCAATTCTTTTGTATAAACTTGTTTAAATACTTTCTGCATGTGTTTATTGGTGTTTTGCTAACTGTTTTGTTTCAGTATTGGTGTCTCTTTTGTTCACTAAAATTTTATTCCCTTTTCATATGCAAGTTGTTGATGTAGCACACCGTAAATTCGGATTAGGTGTGAATGTGTTAAATGAGTATTAATGTGACATTTAGGCATGTAATGTCCTATCGGGATGAGTATGGGCGGAAATAGCTTATAAGTTAAAAGTCAAAAGCCATAAGTCGGTAATACCCAACTTTTGGCTTTTGGATTATTTTTGTAGTTTTCATGCCAAAAGTAAGTGATTTTAAGCACTTTTTATCATTGGCAAACACCACAAAAACTAGAAAAGTGCTTAAAATCCAATAAACACTTAAAATAAGCCAATCGAAACACCCTCTAATTTTATAGAAGGTCTATCTTCCAGCCTAATTTTGTGTGAATCTATTAGGAATTTGAGAAAATGTAAAACATAAAAGTTGTAGCCCTTAGAAATATCTTTCTAATGATATATTGTTGAGTCATAACGAATCATTATTCAAATGGTTATGGGTGTTTTACTGGACAATGCACAGCCTACACGCTCGGATGCGCGCCCAGTTGTCCTAAGCGGGACATCGCACTTGTGGAAGTGCCACTACCCTTGCTTCACATTTAGGGGCACGACTGGACTTCAGCTGTGTGGGCGCACTCTTGGAGGGCCATTTTGAAACCCCTATCTCACCCCCCACACTCCAAAAGACGAAAACTTGTCCTAGAAAGGGAAGCTCTCAAGAACCTAACATCCTCCAAGGTCCCTCCATCATCCAAGGTAAATTATAATAAAGATTGTAAGTTAATGTAAATTCTCCTATAACTTATTAACATGGATAAACCCTTCAAATTATTAGATATTCAATTGAGACATCATTATTGAGAAAAGAACCTTTAGAACTCGAATTCAAGAGGACTGAACGTCAAAAAGGTAATATCTTCACCCTCTAATTGATTATAGTATTGGATTAATGATTATAGACTCTAGTTCATGAGATATGAGTTGATGGGTTTTGACCGAAAAATATGAACGGTTATAAGTTTGGGTTTTTGTAAGGCCCTGTAAATTACGCCAAGGAATTTGAGGTTTTGTGGTGCCGAGGTAGGCTTACGTGGGGAGTGAAACAATTGTTACTATCACTTTCATAACTCATCATCTTCCCAGAATAACTAGCATTCTAATCAAATATTCTTGTACCAATCTTGAATAATCAAGGAAGCCAATCACTAGATTATCATCTATCTCGGTAAGTCCTACTCCTAAGCTTTCATGCAAGAGGTTATGAGTTCAAGTATATTGAGGGGATAGAAATAGGCCATACATGCGGCAATAAGTTGTAGTATGTGGGATTAATGAACCATTTTGGTTAAGTTTCTTGTTGAAAATTGTTGAGGGAGGAAGAGGTTACCATTATTGTAGTCTATTTCGCATAGTAGGTGTTTGACAAAACTACTAAGAGAGTTACACCATGGGAATCCTTCTAATTACTATCCGAATTTCGCTATTTTCCTATAGATTGTTATTGCTAGGAGTGTTGGGACATTGTAGTGACTTAAGGAAAGCTCAAGCAAGGTATGTTGGCTAAACTTCTCTCTTGGAATCGAATTCCATGATGTTCCCGTAAGTTTCAAGGATGGTTGGTTCAAGTTCCTAATTCCCATGTTCCGAATTATTCCTTATATATTTGACTATTCCGAATAATCTTGTGTTGAAAGATATATACTTAAAAAGGTGCACCAAATTCTCTTATCGTCTTGTGTTCTCCATCGGGAATCTATCCTAGTGTGCCCAATATGTCGAGATAGAATGATTTCAAATTATGTTTAAATTGCAAGTATTTATGCCCATTTGTGAAAGAAAACTCAATGCGCCGAAGACCCATATTGTTCATATTTATACTTAAGGCCTTGATACCAAATTCTCTTTTTTGTTGATGACCCATAAATATGCTTAAAAGTAAAAGAACTGAGAATATAAAATTAGGATTTCCGAAATATTCTATGGGTTGTTGTTTGTGATGATGATCATGGAAAGTCAAAGAATGAAAAATGTGGAATACAAAATACGGCCAACGCGCCATGAATGATGAATCATAAGTATGGCCAAGAGTGCCAAGGAAATAATGGTATTGTGAATGGTTGAAAGTACTAATGAAGCTATTTATTGTGTGAAAGGTTTTGAGGTGAATATAAAATATATTTGTACTTTTGTTTCCCTTTTGTGCAAAATAAAAATATTTTTGGGAGTATTGTTAGTCACCGAGGAAGGGTAGGTTGAAATAACCTAACCCCGAAACTACACGTGCCGGTGTAGGAGTGAATTGTGATTGTACCGCTTTATTGGGATGGAATTGATCTGATGAAAATATTCTCCTTTATTAGGATGAGAGGATTGCTAGAAAATAGTGATGTGGATCCATACGACATTGTGGTGAGACGGCCAAGGCGGTCGTGTCGTGATCGGACGCCATGCTGGACACATGGTGGTGATTGTGTTTAAGATTATGATTGAAACAATGATTGATATTGAGATAATGATTGTGATTTTGGTTGATGTCTTTGGGTGAGACGGCCTAGCCGATCGAGCTGTGATCGGACTCCGTGCTAAAATCACGGTGGTATGTCGGTGCTAATGAACTCCCAAATATATATATATATATATATATATATATATATATATATATATATATATATATATATATATATATATTTTTTATCCGTATTTTGAAAATTTTTAAGTTTTAAACTTGGCATTTGGATGCTGTTGATTGTTACTTGTTGTTTCCATAGTTTTCCCCCCTTCTTTTATTGGCGTTCTATTTCGAAATGGGATATTTAGCTATACATACTAGTACTATTCCAGATGTACTAACGTCCCTTTTGCTGGGGGTGCTGCATCTTCAACGGATACATGTGGTTCATCGTTGAGCGGTCTTGATCCTCGATAGCAGTTACTCCCTATTCAGTAAGTTTTGGTAAGCCCTACTCTGTTCCAGGCTTTATGTCATTTGATGTTGTATATTGTGCTTTGAGGTATTGCTGGGGCCTTGTCGTCGACACTTCCATTCTTCACTTCTATTGTACTTAGAGCCTCCGTAGACAGGTTGTGGGTGGTGTCCTGTGTTGGGAATGGAACTAGAAGTGTTGGTATTTGGCAAATCTATTTTTCATCATATCTAGAAACTTGTAATATTTTGGAAATCGTAAATGAACATCATTTGAGTAATGGAAAAGAAATGTGGAACACTTGACTCTTCTCAGATCTATTACTTGTACTGATTCTTATATTGTTAATGGGAAAGGTTGGGTAGAAGGCATCTAGCAGGCTTGCACGGCCAGGATATCTCGGTTGAGCGGCGGTCGTGCTCCTCGAGGTCAGGGCGTGACAAACTTGGTATCTGAGCCTAAGGTTTTAAGGTGTCATAGGATGTTTCGGAGCCGTGTGTAGTAGAGTCCTACTTATCGGTGTGTTGTCGACCACTTCTATAATTAGGAGGCTACTTGGACATTTAGGAATTTCACCCTTCTTTGATACTCCAGATCGTGTGATAGAGCTCAAGATAGGAATTTAATTTCCTCGCCATATCTCATTTTCCAGATGAGTAAACCACGAGGTCGAATCAGCTAGGAGGGTATGACCTCGCCATTGAATTTTGGGGAGATTGCATGAGAGTTCGTTGGGAGAATGTGTCGAGACGTGGAGGGATCAGAAGAACTTATTGCCAAGGGAAGTGTCCTTGTTCCTATCAATGTCACCGCACCACCGGATCATATGGTGAGAGGACCTAAGAAACGAAAGAGGGTTGTTGGTACCAATGACCAGATTGTTTGATTTGTATGAAGCGTCACTTGGGGAGATTTTGGATGTCTCTTGAAATAAGTTATGGATGTGGAAAGACGGGGCAAAAGCAGAACAAATGCCCTAGGTTAGGTACACCCATCCTGGTCCACCCGATATGAGGGAAGGAACATTTGACGTCATGTTGCGAGTATGCTCATAAGCGTGTTAGGGGTGGTAGGCTTGGGAAATCCCAAAAGCTCATACAAAAAGCCGGTACAGAGATTGTTAATCCCGTCATAGGGTCTTGGAGGAAGGATAAGGGGGATGCTTATGATGTATGCAAAAAGGGTAAATATCATGTCAGTGGGGCGAGTCAGTTTTGTGGACCTCATCTTCGTTGCGTGAAGTATAGGAAATGTCATTCGGGGGTATGCCACTATGGTACTAATGTATGTTATAGATGTGGACTCGAGGGGCATGTTTTAAGGCACTGCCGGTCAACCTAAAGGTACCAAGTAAGTCACTCGTTAGTACATCACCATGTATGAACACCGCATAATTCTCCTTGTTGTATATGTGCATCTATATTGAAGAGCCTACATAAATATGGCCTTAACAAGAAACTGAATCACAAAACATTGCATGTACCTACTCTTTGAACGAGACACATTATTCGTGAAGCCTTTTTATCACAATTCTCTTATTTACAACCTCTTGAGGAATTGAGTTCTATAATGATTTCCTTGAATTGGGTTATAACCCTAGGTTAATACTTCCCACTTGCTACCCTAAATTCTCAACAAAAGACTGTAGGTGACGAATTTCTTATATAACCTTCTGATTCAAATGGATAACACATGCTCACTTGTACTTGTGCATGCACTATCATAATGTTTATCTACAGGATATCGAATCTAATGTAAGGCAGCCTTGTGCCGATATCTTTCTTGAGCCACTCTCTTTCTCCTGTGCAAGTGACTCATATGGTTTGAACAATCACTTTAATCCCTTTGTGAGCACTATCATAAACCCTTTTCACTGTCTAGTAACATAAGAGCATATCTAAACACCTATCATATGTGTACATGTCAATTGAAATGGTCACTTGTCCGCATCAAGTTTCTCGGAAATTTGGGATTTACACAAGTTCGTCATAGGAAGATCTTATATCTGCCCATCTTAGTATGACTTTCAATCCACCTAGATCATACCTCAGAAAGTATCTCACTTTGTTCCTAGTATTGTATTTGCTCATGACATGGCCTGGTATTGCAGTTTGAGAGTTATTATAGCAGAAACATGTCCAGCTCATAACAAATATTCATTTTCTCTTTACACCTCTACAATATGTATTAACTGTGTTCCTTAAGTAGTGAATTCATTGTGCTAGTTTCCTGACATTTGTTGGATAACCATGAGAGATCGCAACCTTCTATGTATCACTGTAACACTCCCTGTCTCGTAGGATTCTTAAGGGGCTCTCTATTAAGTTGAATGCATCTTTGGTCTTATCATAGCATCATTTCTGATTAACATGTTTTCCCATCCTCCGCTAGCATATGGGTACTTTTAAGTCATAAAAAATCCATGGAGAACTCATTATGAACATTCGCAAAACCCTCCATGATTATTTCATAGTATCTCCATGGGTTGCGTCACCTCTAAACACTCGGCTTCTAGAATCCTTTACTATGCCTTTGTCATGTGCGGAGTGTTTACTATCCTTAATATTATGCATGCCTTAATCCCAATATTAAGATGTCATAGATACATGGTTTCACCCATGAAAGTTTGAAATTAAATGTTTCTGATTGTTAGGCCCTTATCATGAACATATTTAGTTTCAGGGTCAAGCCAATCGTATCTCTAGTCCTCTGGTATAGGATCAACTATTGGGAGAGTGGCAAGCTACCAGAATAATAATAATCTCACAAGTTATCAACCTCTTTTTCAACCTCGTGGGCTTGTGGCATAGATTCCTTGTGTCAGTTACTTTTGAGGGCGTAATGCAACTTCATATATTTTTATATCTCTATCATATTCATGGTGTAACAATCTTCTTATTTTTAGCTAAACTGATTTTCCCTATACTCAAGGAGGCGACTGGTGTCATGTACTTGGCTATTTCTCTTCAAGGCTTACAATTGCCGAACAAGGCACATGTGGAGTGAAACAATTTTTACTATCACTTTCATAACTCATCATCTTCCCAGAATAATTGATGCTAATGTTTTATCCTCCCGATCATGCCTTTCATATATCATATGTCTAAAATGACTCACTTGTTATACAACTTAGGATCATGTACATGGTTCCCACATTATTAATGTGTACTAGTAACTCTATGCCTCGTTTGTTTGAATCGATGATGTCATCACAATGATTAACCATGTAAGCACTATTGGTGGTCACCCTCATGTCTCTTAGAATATAACCTCCTGAAATTCCCTGCTTAGCACCTTGGTGGATTAATGAACAATTCTAACTCAAACTCGAACCTCGTTGTTCCTATTTGTAGTAGATCTCTAGAGACTTGTAGTTTCTCACATGTCAAAAAATAAGCATTACTCCATAATCGAACATATTGGGTAGGAACTCTATGGTCATATTAATTCAGTCACACCATAGTATAAGAAGGAGATGGGGGTTGAAGGTCTCCAAGGGGCCACTTCGGGTGTTCGTCATAGAGATTTAGAGTTGAAGAAAGTGAACGGGTTATTCTCCATATCATCTCCGTCAAGATATTATGTGAATTGTTAATAAAGGTAAAGTTGGAGTGGTACACATTGGGACTTATAGAATCTTGAGGGAAATAGGCCGAGCTATGCGTAGGATGTCCCCCATCGTTGTTCTCCATGCACCCGATGCTTCATGTGTCTACGTCAAAGAAGGTAGTTGGGAGTCCTTTGACTATCGTTCTGGTCGAAGCTGTTGAAGGTGAAGTTAATGGGTAATTGGCTTATGGGAAGTTGAGATTGCCTCCGTCAAGTGCTATGGCTAAGTCTGTGAGTCGAGGAGGTTGCCTTGATGGCCGAGAGTGTAGTGGAAAGAAAATATTCTCACTTGTTTGTATAGCCAAATGACTGTGGTTCAAAAGGTACTTTCTGGGTGTTACGATTTAAAAAATATGCAGTTCATGTCCAAATACCACTTCTGTTATTAACATATATTGTGATGCTTTGTTTATATATGGATGTGTTGTTAGGGTACTTTTGGTGTTACTCTGGCAGGTGGTTAGGTCCAATTACAGAGGAGACTCTGCCAAAATATTTGGAAAATTTGGGAGTTAGTCAAATTTGGAGTATTGCGATGTGTGAAGGAAGAGATGAATTATGTTGGGTGATTTGGATATACTCTACTCCTCATTCGAGGACGAATGATCCTAAGCGGGGGAGGGTGTAAGGCCCCATAAACTTTGCCAAGACATTTGAGGTTTTGTGGTGCCGAGCTAGGCTTACATGTTTGAGGATTGTAGAAAGCCGCGGTACATACTTTTTTGGATCGAAGAATGCACTGAGGAGTTGATGGAAAGTTTTTGCTGAAGAAGGCAATTCTGCGGTCAGTTTTGCGACCGCAGAACCATTTCGCGGGCCGTATAATCATCGTAGAGTTGAGCAGAGAATTTGTTGATTTTAAAGGTTGTTCTGCGGTCCATTATGCGATCGCATAGTTGTTTCGCGTTCCTCATATCCGTTGCAGATTTGGCATGAAATATTTTGGAGAGTGATTCTGCGGTCCACTCTGCGGCCACATAAGTGGTTTGCGGACCGCAGAGCTATCGCAGATCGGGCCATTTCTAGGCATCATTTTTGCGGTCCATTTTGCAGGCTGCATATCTGTTCTACGGATATTGGTGAAGTAAAACTTCGACAAGTGCAAGTAGATCCGGGGTCAGCTATAAATGTTATACCCCTAAAAACGGTAAGGAAGCTTGGGATTCCCACCACAATGACTACACGAGATAAACCTTGGTTTTGTGAATTGAAGTTGGCGTCCATTCTGCGATCGCACACCTGAGTTCGGAGGGTCCATTTTCCTATTTTTATAACCCGATCTCATTTTGATAAATATCCTTTGGGGCTCATTTTGAAGCGAATGTCTGATGATTTTAGAGAGAGGTAAGAGTTTTTTTAGAGAGAGAAGGAGGAAATCTAGCATTCTAATCACATATTCTTGCACCAATCTTCAAGAATCAAGGAAGCCAGTCACTAGATTATCATCTATCCGGGTAAGTCCTACTCCTAAGCTTTCATGCAAGAGGTTATGAGTTCAAGTATATTGTGGGGTTGGAAATAGGACATGCATGTGCCAATAAGTTGTAGTATGTGGGGTTAATGAACTATTTTGGTTAAGTTTCTTGTTGGAATTGGTTGAGGGAGGAAGGGGTTACCATTGTGGAACTTTGTAGTCTATTTCGCATAGTAGGTATTTAACAAAATTACTAAGAGAGTTACACCATGGGAATCCTTCTAATTATTATCCGATTTTTTTCTATTTTTCCTATAGATTGTTATTGCTAGGATGTGCATGTGCCAATAAGTTGTAGTATGTGGGGTTAATGAACTATTTTGGTTAAGTTTCTTGTTGGAATTGGTTGAGGGAGGAAGGGGTTACCATTGTGGAACTTTGTAGTCTATTTCGCATAGTAGGTATTTGACAAAATTACTAAGAGAGTTATACCATGGGAATCCTTCTAATTATTATCCGATTTTGTTTCTATTTTCCTATAGATTGTTATTGCTAGGATGTTGGGACATTGTAGTGACTTAAGGAAAGCTCAAGCAAGTTATGTTGGCTAAACTTCTCTCTTGGAATTGAATTCCATGATGTTCCCGTAAGTTTCAAGAATGGTTGGTTCAAATTCCTAATTCCCATGTTCCGAATTATTCCTTATATATTTGACTATTCCGAATAATCTTGTGTTGAAAGATATATACTAAAAAAGGTGCACCAAATTATCCTATCGTCTTGTGTTCTCCATCGGGAATCTATCCTATTGTGCCCAATATGTCGAGATAGAATGATTTCAAATTATGTTTAAATTGCAAGTATTTATGCCCATTTGTGAAAGAAAACTCAATGCGCCTAAGACCCATATTGTTCATATTTATACTTAAGGCCTTGATACCAAATTCTCTTTTTTGTTGATGACCCATAAATATGCTTAAAAGTAAAAGAACTGAGAACATAAAATTATGATTTCCGAAATATTCTATGGGTTGTTGTTTGTGATGATGATCATGGAAAGTCAAAGAATGAAAAATGTGGAATACAAAATACGGCCAACACGCCATGAATGATGAATCATAAGTATGGCCAAGAGTGCCAAGGAAATAATGGTATTGTGAATGGTTGAAAGTACTAATGAAGCTATTTATTGTGTGAAAGGTTATGAGGTGAATATAAAATATATTTGTACTTTTTTTCCCCTTTTGTGCAAAATAAAAATATTTTTGGGAGTATTGTTAGTCACCGAGGAAGGGTAGGTTGAAATAACCTAACCCCGAAACTACACGTGCCGGTGTAGGAGTGAATTGTGATTGTACCGCTTTATTGGGATGTAATTGATCTGATAAAAATATTCTCCTTTATTAGGATGAGAGGATTGCTAGAAAATAGTGATGTGGATCCATACGACATTGTGGTGAGACGGCCAAGCCGGTCGAGTCGTGATCAGACGCCATGCCGGACACATGGTGGTGATTGTGTTTAAGATTATGATTGAAACAATGATTGATATTGAGATAATGATTGTGATTGTGGTTGATGTCTTTGGGTGAGATGACCTAGCTGATCGGGTAGTGAGTTATTCCTAATTCCCATGTTCCTAGTTATTCCTTATATATTTGACTATTCTGAATAAGCTTATGTTGAAAGATATATACTAATCAAGGTGCACCAAATTCTCCTATAGTTTTGTGTTCTCCATCGGGAATGTATCCTAGTGTTCCCAATATGTCGAGTTAGTATGATTTCAAATCATGTGTAAATTGCACGTTGTTATGCCCATTTGTGAAAGAAAACTCAATGCGCCTAAGGCCCCTATTGTTCATATTTATGCTTAAGGCCTTGATCCCAAATTCTCTTTTTGATGATGATCCATAAATATGCTTAAAAATGAAAGAACTGAGAGTGAGATATAAAATGTGGCCATGGTTGTTGTAACTAGTGCATTTGATTTGAAGTTATGTGTAAATTATAAATCACCATGCTCTCCTTTATAAATATTTCAACTATGATTTGAGCTCTTACGTACTCAAGAGTTGAAATTGTGTATTGCCTTTTGTGAAGAAGTATTTAAAAAGATATGATGTTTCACTCGTTTATGATTTTTAACTCTTAATGTGATTACAAGTCATTGTGCTTCATGTTTTGGAAAGGGGTCTAATGTGGTTAAAGACTCCACTACTGATGAACTTAAAATTATGATTTTTGAAATATTCTATGTGTTGATGTTTGTGATGATGATCATAGAAAGTCAAAGAATGAAAAATGTGGAATACGAAATACGGCCAACGTGCAATGAATGATGAATCATAAGTATGGCCAAGAGAGCCAAGGAAATAATGATATTGTGAATGGTTGAAAGTACTAATGAAGCTATTTATTGTGTGAAAGGTTATGAGGTGAATATAAAATATATTTGTACTTTGTTTCCCTTTTGTGCCAAACAAAAATATTTTTGGGAGTATTGTTAGTCACCGAGAAAGGGTAGGTTGAAATAACCTAACCCCGAAATTACACGTGCCGGTGTAGGAGTGAATTGTGATTGTACCTCTTTATTGGGATGGAATTGATCTGATGAAAATATTTTCCTTTATTAGGATGAGATGATTGCTAGAAAATGGTGATGTGGATCCATACGACATTGTGGTGAGACGGCCAAGCCGGTCGGGTCGTGATCGGATGCCATGCCGGACACATGATGGTGATTGTGTTTAAGATTATGATTGAAACAATGATTGATATTGAGATAAAGATTATGATTGTGGTTGATGTCTTTGGGTGAGACGGCCTAGCTGATCGGGCAGTGATCGGACTTCATGCTAAAATTACGGTGGTATATCAGAGCTAATGATCCCCCAACCAAAATTATATATATTATATCCGTATTTTGAAAATTGTTAAGTTTTAAACTTGGAATTTGGATGTTGTTTATTGTTACTTGTTGTTTCCATAGTTTTCTCCCTTCTTATATTGGCGTTCTATTCCTAAAGGGGACATTTACCTATACATACTAGTACTATTCCACATGTACTAACGTCTCTTTTGCCCGGGGTGCTACATCTGCAATGGATGCAGGTTGTTCATCAGTGAGCGGCCTTGATCCTAGATAACAGTTACTCCCTATTCAGCAGGTTTTGGTGAGCCCTACTATGTTCCCTGCTTTATGTCATTTGACGTTGTATATTGTGCTTTGAGGTATACTGGGGGCCTTGTCGCCGACACTTCCATTCTTCACTTCTGTTTTACATAGAGGCTCCGTTGATAGGTTGTGGGTAGTGTTTGATGTTGGGAATGGAACTCAAAGTGTTAGTATTTGGCAAACCAGTTCGCTTCATATACATAAACTTATAATATTTTGAAAATCGTAAAAGAATATCCTTTGAGTAATGGAAAAAGAATGTGGAACACTTGACTCTTCTCATGTCTATCACTTGTATTGATTCTTATATTGTTATTAGGCAAGGTTGGGTAGAAGGCATCTAGCAGGCTTGCTCGGCCAGGTTATCTCGTTTGGGCGCCGGTCGCGCTCCCCGCGGTCGGGGCGTGACAATTTTGACTGTTGATTATTGGTTAAGGGTGTTGTTTATCTTATGGATGATGAAGAATGATATTGATTATAACAATTTAAGATTTTAGAATTTATCTAGGAGCAAGAGAATGGGATGTTGGGTGAGAAACACCATTAATTAGGCATATGAGGCTTTACGCCCATAAGGTGTTTGATAAAATTCCTAGGTTACCAACACATGAGCCTTAGTGCTAATATTAGTTCCTTTTGATATATATTGCCATAGATTATCGTGGAAAGAGGCGACGAATATTGTGATATGCTTAAAAAGGCCAATGTAATGTATGGCCAACTCTCTATTTTTTGGAATGCTTATGATTCTCCCACCGCCTCATTCTTATGACTATTACGAAATTCCTCAGAAAGTAATTATGCCTTAGTTCCATGGATAGTTGTAGAACTTCTATTATCTAAAAGACATGGGTTCATAATTCGTTCTATATCCGATGAGTCTCAGTTATGAAAAATCATTTTATTGTGAATACAATTCCTTGTCTAGTCCTATTTAGCATTCCAGTATTATGTAACCCAGTATGATTCAATATTTTTGTATCATGTATTGCAGCATGATTCTCAATTCCTAATTTTAGATCATGAATGTTGAACACCTGTTTTTGGGCCTGAGGCCACAGTTTATGTTTTATGCATCTTTGGGCCTGAGGCCACAATTATGTATACGTATACTTAGACCCGAGGCCGCAGTTTGTATATGTGTGCGTGCGCGCGTGAGTAATGGACTCATATATATCTATATCTATCTATCTATCTATCTATCTATATATATATATATATATATATATATATATATATATATATTGCCTGCCACCGTAGTTTATTTATTCAGATAAACAAGTGACTCATAATTCAGAAGAGGGAGTGTTCATATCTTTACTTCTTTGTAGTTCTTTCTTTTAGTTGTTTTACATACTAGTGCAATATAAATGTACTGACGTCCCTTTTTCCCGAGGCCTGCATCTCGCAATCCAGGTAATGATTTATAGGTTGACGATTCAGCTTGCTAGGACATCTCGTATCAGCTATTGGTGAGCCCCAGTCTTTCAGGGCATCATCCCAATTTTTCATTCTTTATAGTATTTTAGTTAGTAAGCTATGCCGGTGACCTTGTCTCGGTAAATAGTTAGCATTTCAGTATTCTTTAGAGGCTTTGTAGACTATAGTCCAGTCCGTCAGATGTAAGAAGGCTTTTATGTGTTAGCCTTGGTGGCTACTCGTTTATACTTGTAGACTTTTTAGTACTTTCCTGCACTTATGATATTTGAGTTAGACTCTTTAGTAAATCAGCATGTTTCATATTTATATTCATCTTACAATTATACCACATGTTGATCCATCATGCAGTTGGTTTTCTCAATCATATGCAGTCAGGCACCGAATGTCGTGTTACGCTCGGGCCCTGGTTTGGGGCGTGACAATTCTTGGTAATAGAGTCTAGGGTCAAGAGTCCTAGGGAGTCTATGAAGCTGTGTCCAGTGGGGACACCTTTATGTGTGTGAGCATGCCACACGTGTAAACAGTTGACCACCAAGACATCTAGGAATGTTTCATTTCTTTCATACTCTAGACCGTGTAGTTAGAGCTATGATTTCTGGAATCCCTCTAACTTGTGCGAATTACGTATTTCAGAAAAATGTCTGCAAAAGCGAAAGTACACCAAGAGGGCCTCAACTACTAACTAGGGGGTATGGCTAATGCTGCTCAGGAGGAGGACACTCTAGCTCAGGGAGTTGCATCAGGCTCAGTGCCTAGCTCTTTAGACATAGATGTCAGGGGAGCTATCCAGTTGCTCACCCAGATTATTTGTACTGAGGCTCAAAGGCAGGGAACAAGTGTTGTTGATGAGAAGGGTAGTTCCATGTCCAAGGAATTCCTCAACATGAAACCTCCAATTTTCACAGTGTCCAAAAAGGTTGAGGATCCGTAAAACATCATTAATGATGTTAAGAAGATATTTCGAGTGATGCATGCTACAGACACTAAGGCAATAGAGCTTACTGCATACCTGCTGTAGAAAGTTGCTAACACTTGGTATGAAACATGGGAAGAGTTCCTAGGGAGGATGCGACTCCTGTGACTTGTAAGGAGTTTGCAGATGCATTTCTTGAGAATTTTCTACCCATTGATGTCTTGGAAGCTAAGGCTTTATAGTTTGAGAGACTCAAACAGGATGAGATGAGTGTGAACGAGTACTACCTCAAGTTTGTCTCAGTGGCCTAGTATGCTCCGGAAATGGTTTGTGCTATGAGGGCCAGAGTTAGGCGGTTTGTGTTGGGGCTTTCAGATGACTTGATTGATGATGCTACTATAGCTACTCGGAACAATGACATGACCATTACTAAGAGTTGCATTTGTTCAAGGGAACAAAGAGAGGCTGAAGGAAGAAGAGCAGCTACATAGAGAGAAGGACAGGGAATTCAGCAAGAGAGCTAAGTCTGCAGGAAATTTCTACCATGGTGGATCTTAAGGAGGTGGTAATCGCCACTTCTTCAGGAAACCAATATCAGGACCTGCTCCCTCTTTAGCTTGTACACCAGCTAAAAGGTCCAAGTTTAACAAGAAAAACCAGAATTTCTGAGCAGTAGACTCACAGTCACAAGCTAGTGTGGGCTACAGAGTCCCTAGTTACCCTATTTGCACTGTGGTAAGAGGCACCTAGTGGTGTGTCGTTCGGGCACAAATGGTTGCTGTGGGGGCAGTCAGCAGGGCCACTTCTTGAGGGAATGTCTATCAGCAAGGTAGAATAATGGAGGCCATGTAACACAGTCCACTAATTCAATAGCCCCTCATAACTCTTAGGCCCAACAAGGGCGTGGTGAAGCAAAGTCCGATAATACGGGCGGTGGTTGGAATAGCTTGTATGCACTGGCAGGCCGTAAGGATACAGAGGCTTATGGAGATGTTGTCACAGGTATGCTAACAGTTTTCACCTTTGATGTTTACGCTCTTATGGATCCGGGATCCACCTTATCTTATGTAACCCCATATTTCTACGAAATTTGTTATAGAACCGAAAAAGTTGTGTGAACCCTTTGAAGTGTCCACTCTAGTTGGAGAATCAGTTATAGCTAGACGTATCTATAGGGGATGTCCAGTCAAAATATATCATTGCCTTACTATAGCAGACTTAGTAGAATTGGAGATGGTAGACTTCGATGTAATCATGGGCATGGATTGGTTAGAGTCTTGTTATGCCACAGTGGGTTATAAAACCAAAATAGTAAGTTTCGAATTTCCCGGTGACCCGGTCTTAGATGGAAGGGTGATATGGTAGCACCTAGGGGTAGGTTTATTTCCTTTCATAAAGCCAGATAAATAAAATCTAAAGGGTATATCTTTCACCTGGTTTGAGTTAGGGATGCAGATGCTCAGATTCCCACACTCTAGTCAGTACAAATTGTAAAAGAGTTCCTAGAAGTGTTTCTCGAAGATCTTCCTGAAGTCCCTCCTGATAGAGATATTGACTTTGGAATTGATCTACTCCCCGACACTAAGCCGATATCTATTCCGCCTTATAGAATGGCTCTAGTAGAGTTGAAAGAGCTAAAATTCCATTTGAAAGAGCTAAAATTCCATTTGAAAGATCTTCTAGATAAGGTATTTATAGGGCCAAGTGTCTCACCTTGGGGCGCACTGGTCTTGTTCGTCAGAAAGAAAGATGGGTCTTTGCGGATGTGCATTGACTATCGTCAGTTGAATAAAGTCACCATCAAGAACAAGTACCCTCTTACTAGAATAGATGATTTATTCGATCAAATTTGGGGTGCCCAGTGTTATTCCAAGATTGACCTTATATTAGGGTACCATTAGTTGAGGGTTAAGGAACTTGATATTCAAAAAGCAGCCTTCAGGACTAGCTATGCACATTTCAAATTTTTGGTAATGTCGTTTGGTTTAACGAATGCACAAACAACTTTCATTGACCTTATGAATAGGGCCTTCAAGCCTTATCTTGATATTTTTCGTTATTGTGTTTATTGATGACATGTTAGAATCTTGTTGCAGACAATGTAGGATCACAAGCTATATGCAAAATTTTCTAAGTGTAAATTCTGGTTGAAATTAGTAGCGTTATTGGGCCATGTCATCTCAGGCGAAGGCGTAAAGGTGGATTTTGAGAAAATAAAGGCAGTGAGGAACTAGTATAGACCCACCTCAGTGTCCCATAGAGGGATTTTCCTTTATCTCGTCCCCTTTGACTAGGCTGACTCAAAAGAAAGTCAAGTTTCAGTGGTCAGACGCTTGCGAGAAGAGTTTTGAGTAGTGAAGAAGAGGTTGACTTCAGCTCCAGTTTTGACACTACTGGAAGGAACCGAAGGGTTCGTTATTTATTGTGATGCTTTAGGGGTTGGTCTTGGGTGCATATTATTGCAACACGGTAAAGTCATAGCCTACGTATCCAGATTGCTCAAGGCTCACGAGAAGAATTATTCGACTCATGATCTTGAGTTAGCAGTTGTGGTATTTGCGCTAAAGATCTGGCGTCATTATTTGTATGGAGTGCATGTTGATAGTTTCATAGATCACAAAGGTCTCTAGTACATGTTCAAGCAAAGCGAATTGGATCTTCATCAGAGAAGGTGGCTCAAATTGCACAAGGATTACGATGTTGATGTCCTCTAGCATCCGGGGAAAGCAAATCCTGTAGCCGATGCACTTTATCATCATTCTATGGGAAGCTTAGCTCATGTTGAAGCAAACTAGAGAACTATGACAAAGGAAGTCCACTTCTTAGCAAGTCTAGGAGTTCGACTTCTGGTCTTCGAAGATGGTGGCGTTGTTTTTCAGAACAGGGCTGAATCCTCCTTATTAGCCGAAGTGAAGGAAAAACAGTTTAGTGATCCTTACTTATTGTAGCTGACTGAAGGGATTCACAAACACAAGACTACAACTTTTGAACAAGGGGGAGATGATGGTACTTTGAGGTACAGAGGCAGACTATGCGTTCCAGACGAAGATGGGCTTAGAGAGCAGATTATGTCAAAAGCCCGAAATTCCAGGTATTCTATTCACCCATGTCACGACCCAAAATCCATAAAGGTCGTGATGGCGCCGGACACCACTGTCAGGCAAGCCAACAATAATTACTTAATTGGGTTCTCATTTTATTATTTTTGAAATCATATTTTCCTTTAATTTAAATAGTAAAGAATGGGGATTTATAGAGTAAATAATAATACTTTTAACAAATTCAATACAGAACAACCCATAATCATCCCAAAATCTGGTGTCACAAGTGTATGAGCATTAACTAGGAATATAAAATAAAATACAGCAGTTTTTCGGAGAACAAATTGGATAGGAAAAAAAATGTAAATACTCTGAAGGAGACTCTGCTAGTTGTGGGTCGACAAATGGAATGCTCCTCACCTAGGTCCCTGCATGTATACACACCTCTTCTCTCACATGGCCTCTAGACATATATGTGCCTGCACAAAAATGTGCAGCAAGTGTAGTATGAGTACGTAAGCAACGTGTACCCAGTAAGTATCTAGCCTAACCCCAGAGAAGTAGTGACGAGGGGCCGACATCGACACTCACTAGTGGTCCAACAACATAAGGTACAGTAAAGAGGTAGCAAATATGAGGCAGAGTAAGTAAGTGAAATAAACAAATATAGATCATGTGGTACAAATCCCCTCTCTTTATGAGGAACTCAAGATCTTCATTAGAAATTCCCTCCTTAACCGGAGCATATATATAGGTATACTGAAACTCATCAAGTGGCTGCCATAATTCAAATCTAGAATTTACAGGATTGCTAAGTTTTACGCACGATTTCATGGGAATGTGATATAGGAAATGCCGAGACGTAAGACTTGATCCAACATAATAATAAAACTATACACTGCCGAGGGTCGAATGGCCCGAACCATATGATAAATCAATTAACCTGCCGAGGCGAACGGCCCGCTCCCATGAGAGTGTGGTACATAAATCCTGCCGAGGCGAACGGCCCGATCCCATAAGAGTGAAATACAAATTGCTGCCGAGGCGAACGACCCGATCCCATAAGAGTGAAATACAATTTACTGCCGAGGCGAACGACCCGAACCCATAAGAGCGAAATACAATTTCTTGCCTAGGCGAACGACCCGATCCCATAAAGAGTGAAATATAATTTCCTGCCGAGGTGAACGGCCCGATCCCATAAGAGTAAGAAGCTTTGATGGGTTCTTGACCCCACTCACGAATAAACGTGTGAGTTGTAATTTCTTTAACAAAAATCTTTCAATGAAGTGTGTGTGTGTGTGTGTGTGTGTGTGCGCGTGTGTATATATATATATATATATATCACGGAAACATGTCGTAAGAGGAGTAAAGTTATTCGGTGACTAATCGTGAACTCGTGAAGTCTCTACAATAACAAGTCTAGTCTCAAGTAGTAATGTAAAACAGAGGAATTTAATAGGCGAGAGACTGCTCAAATAATACAGCTATAGCATGATGTGAACCTAAGCCTACCCGGACAATAACATGAATGTAGCTATGTACGGGCTCTCGTCACCTCGCGCGTACCTAGCCCTCAGAACAAGTATAGCACATCCATATACAACAACTAGGGTAATTTCCCCTCACAGAGTTAGACATGAGACTTATCTCGCTTTGAAATTCCATAACCGGCTCCAAAGCCTCTCTAACACCTCAAACCGATGCCCGCCGATCCAAAACTAGTCAATTAAGATGCAGCCCAATCAAAATATACTCTAATATTCATAATTAATCAATTTATAACAACTTCCAATTCCTCTCGAAAAATTGATAAAGCAACCCTCGGGCCCACGTGCCCGGATTCCAAAACTTTTCGAAGACAAACACTACCCATAGCACTACGAACTCCAATATATAATTTATTCTCAATTTCATGCCTAAATTCGTGATCAAAATCCAATAATACTAATTTCTATGTTTTTCTTCAAAATCCCAAATTTCTACAAATATTTATGCTTGAATCCATGTAAAAACCATGTATTTAACTCACAATGTGAAGCAATCACTTACCCCATTATAGTTGATGAAGATGGCACTCCAAAAGTGCTCCAAAATCGGCTCCCATAGACGAAATGAAGTGAAAATGAGCCAAAACCCCGTTTTATAAAACCTCACTGCCCAGCGATCCTCACACCTGCGGTGCAGTAACCGCTTCTGCGGCTCCGCACCTGCGGAAATTCCATCGCATGTGCGGTTCAAGCTTAGCCCAACATTTCCCGCATCTGCAGCGTGGCAGCACTTTTGCGCCTCCGCTTCTGCGGCTCTTCGTGCGCAGGTGCGGTCCCGGTTCTGCGAAACTCGACAGCATCTGCGGTCCCAGACTTCCCCAGCCAGAACTGCTTCTACGACCCTCTTGGCCGCTTCTGCGGCTCTGCACCTACGGCCAAAACCTCGCAGGTGCGGTTACACCAGATACCAGCTACCTTAGCATTTTCCTTAGTCCAAAAATCAATCTGTTAAGCATCCGAAACCTATCCGAGGCCCCCAAGACCCCGTTCAATCACACCAATCAGTCCAATAACATAACACGGACCTGCTTGAAGCCTCAAATCATATCAAACAACATCGGAATCGTGAATCGCACCTCAATTCAAGCTTAATGAACTTTGAATGTTCAAATTTCTACAATCGATGCTGAAACCTATCAAATCATGTTCGATTGACCTCAAATTTTGCACACAATTCACATTCGACATTACAGACCTACTCCAACTTTCGTAATCAGAATCCGACCCTGATATCAAAAGGTCCACTCCCGGTCAAACTTCGTAAAAACCTTCAAATTTCTAACTTTCTCCGAATGACCCCAAAATGACCTACGGACCTGCAAATTCACATCCGGACGCGCTCCCAATACCAGAATCACCATACGGAGCTATTTCCAGACTCAGAATCCCAAACAGACATCAATAACATTGAAATACACTTTAACCCAAATTTAGGAAAGTCTTCCAAAAATGCCAACTTCCATAATAGGCACCGAAACGCTCCCGGGTTTTTGCTATGGCGTTGAAGGAGATGGAAAAGATTCTAAGCAAATGCAGAGTAAGTGGAGAGAAGAAGAAAGATTTATAATAACTAATTTTGGAAGTAAAGAAGTAAAGTAATAAGTAGAAGTGAAGATATATAAGACAAAAATAGTGATCATGATTACCTCAAAAATCGGTGAAAATATTACTGAATCGTGGGGAACATGTGTTCAGGGTATTAAATGTGAGAAGGCGTGCATCCTTTCAAGAGTCATAGACTTTTAAGGAGGTTTCTCGCCAAGAAAGAGATCTTCACCAACTTCTCGGTGAAATAAAGATATGTCAACAGAAAGCAGGGGGACTATCTGTACATAGTAAAATTAGTTCATAATAAATGATCGAATGATAGCATGACACGTGGAATCGAAGACAGGTAAAAGACAAATCAAGTAACAACCAGTACCAGGAACAACTACTGCAATTGACATCGGATAAACCATGAAGGGAGCATGGTCAACGGGAATAGATCTAATATTTGCCATCGAATAACATTCAATGAAGAATATTCTCTAAGATTAAATGGGCAGACATTATAGAGAATATTTTCAATCATGGACCGTCGTTACATATTCATTAATGGATCCTTTATTATCATTTAAATGGGACTTGATCCTAGGATCTTGTTTCCCTAAGTAAAGCTATACATAGCAGGCTCAACCGCCATTGGAAGACAGGAAATTCTTCGTAAAATGTATGTTGTATTTCATTTTCGCTCTCAATCAAAAAACTTTATTTGCTCTTTTACATTGTTCTCATTTCTGTCCTCGGAGACACTGCTCTCAGAGTCAGGCTTGTCACCTTCTTCAATCACAAATGCTAAGTCTTACTTTTACTCATATTTCATTATCAAATTTGGGATCAAATCAGTTCGCTTATCTATAAACTACGTACCAAATTTAATTGTACTGTTTTATTTAATTGTACTGTTTTATGGGTAAATAATATATATATATTCTCAAATTCGAATGAATAAATTCATGAGAAAATTCACACAGAAATCTATCCACATTTCAATTCTGAGATATAGATGGTTGCCTCAAGACTTATTTCTGTCCTTCTCCAATTAGAAATTTTATGCTCTCTTAACTTGATGATGTCATTGGTAATATGCCTTTGACCTTCTTCTATCCTAACCATATAGAGGGTAGTAGTGCTTCCAGCTTCAAAGAAGCTGCCCAAATATATCATGTTCTTGAGACTTCTTTATCAAGAACTTTGACCTCTTACAAAACATTTGCTTGAAGACTAAGAGAAAATGCCTTCATTGAGTCTAATGACAAGGGAGTTAATTGTTTGAATGTTTGAGTTGATTGTCCCATGTTGAAAGTTGTCAATCTTCTTGATACTGGCCCTGAATATTTATCATTTCCAAAACATTTGCAGTAGAACTATACAAAAGATGACAGGCAGAATCAAGCAAAAGGCATGCACGTGAAAGGGATAATTATAAGTGGTTATTTTTGATAATCCCTGAACGAAAAGGTTGCATATTTGATATGGAGCAAGACTCCTTACTTGAAGAGAACTCTATCCAAGATAAGAAAAGAGTTAGAAGTTGAAGATAACTAGAACTCTTCCACCAAGGAAGAGTAAAGAATTAGACTTCTAGTTAATCTTTATTTACTAACTCTATATATATCAGTTATGTTCTCTTTTATAGGTGATGTACACATACTGAAGTTAAGCACGAATTGAGAGCAAAATAGCAAGGCTTTTTGTGAGCAATTCCTGTGAGATTTAAGAATACGATCCTGAAGCTACACGGACCAGATTGAAGAACCAGCTCCATAAAGAGTTTTATGTATCTTTCTTTATTTCTAGTTCAAAGTGTAGTAGCCGTTTTGAGTTGTACCTTTCAGCATTCTATGAAGCAAATTGTACTATGTACCTGAGTTTTATCTTTCAAGTTAGAGGTAACTTACAGTAGGTGCAACAACATGTGGCGTGTTGCTATAAGGGTTAGAGTTAATCCTTAGGTTTGCAAGAGGTTGTAAGCTCTAATTGTATTATTCAAGTTAGAGTTAACTTGAAGCAGTCGCAACAACCTGTGGCTGGTTGCTACAAGGGTTAGAGGTAATCCTTAGGTTTGCAAGAGTTTGTAAACTTTGATGCTGGCTCAGAGTTGTAGTGAAGTGTTTGGAGAAAATCCTACTAGGTAGTAGGTCGTGGTTTTTTTACTTTTTGAGCCGGGTGTTTTCCACGTAAATATCATTGTATTATTTACTTTCTGCATTATTTATTCCGTAACTGTAGTGTAAGGAACACATAGAAGAACCAGGTCCTTCGATAATCCAGTGCACGCAGAAATCAGGAACCACACAAATCACCCCCCATCTTGTGTGGTATTGAAGTATAAGACATTAATTGGTATTAGAGCGGGTTATCCTTGAAGAGGCTAATACCTTAGGAAAATATCAAGATGAGTGCACTACCTGGAAACTGTAAAGAGTAATCCACCACTAGGCCACCACTATTCAATGATCACTACTATTCTTTGTGGAAGGAGAAGAGAAAAGATCACTTGCAGATGACTGATGGGTGCTTCAAATGTGGAAAAAAGAACCACATGATCAAGAACTGTCCTACGTGGGATGTCAACTAGAAGAAGGAGAAATTTGAAAGAAGGAACAGAAAGAAGGAACAAGTTCATGACAAGAAGAACTACAACAAAAGGTCATCCAAAGCAGCGGTTGCTACTTGGAAAGATAGTTCAGATGAGGACACTAATGATAATGCTGAACGAACTCTCATAGAAATTCGAGAATCTGAAGATGAACCTGATGAAGAATCTGAGATAAGTTTTCTGGAATTTAAGGATAAAATTAAACTCCTTTCTAAAGATAGACTATCAGAATTGTTTCTAACTTTAATTGATAAATCTAAGAATATAAGTTCTGAAAAAGAACAGTTGTCAAAAGAGTGCAACTTTTTAAAAGGAGAATGCAAAAACCTGGAAATAAACGTTTGTAAAACTGAAAAGGAAAATACTGCTTTGAAGAACCAGGTTCATGAACTTGATACAACTGTCTTAGAACTTAGATCTGAAAATATAAAGTTAAAGTTAGGGATAGGAAAAGAGATAGCAAGTGATATACAACTCAACCTAGAGGATGACTTAAGGAAGGTTAAAGATGAGCTATACAAAAAGGAAGAAAATGTAAGAGTTTTGAAAGAGGACTTAACAAAGGTTAAACATGAGCTTGATAGAACATGTAAATGGAAAAGGTCCTCCAATGCACTTTCATGGCTACAAGAACACCATAGTAGAAACAAAAACAGACTTAGCTTTGGGAACTTTGAAACTGAATGGGATCCCAAAAATAGGTACCTAACACTCCCTGAGAATAAGATTTGCACACACTGTGGAAATATTGGTCACTACAAGAGTGATTGAACTGCGAAAGAAAAGGCAGATGAAAAGAACAAAAAATTTGTTCTAGGGAAAAATAGGCTGCCAAGTTGGGCTAAAAGGAATTTGATTCATCCTTTTGACTATAGAAAGGGACCAAACTAGTTTGGGTTCCTAAGACTAACCCCTGATTTCTTTTTGTAGGTCCAAGTGAAGGGGAGCTGCCAAATATAGTACATGGAGAGTGGCTGCTCAAAGCATATGACAGAAAGCAAGAACCAGTTCCTTTCACTTAAGGACCTTAAATGAGGTAATATCTCCTATGGAAATGGGAAAAAGGTAAGATCATTGGGGTTGGAAAGGTAGGTAAGACTGACTTGATAGATGGACTGAAGCACAGTCTAATAAGTGTATCACAATTGTATGATAAAGGTAACATGGTAACATTCACATCTACCAAATGCTTTGTGATTAATCTTACGACTGACAAGATAGTTTTGCAGGTAAAAAGAGTGAACAACATATATGTTGTAGATCTGTCCACACTTTTAGGAAATGAACCCACTTGCTTAAGTGTGTTGGATAGTGATCCCCTCCTTTGGCATAAGAGACTTGGACATGCTAGTCTAAGTCAACTCAACAAACTAGTCTCCAAGGACTTGGTGATAGGACTTCCTAACATTAAGTCCAAGGAAGATATAGTTTGTGACGCTTGTGGAAGAGGGAAGCAGGTAAGATCTTCTTTCAAAAGTAAGAAAATGGTAAGTACTACTAGGTCGATGGAACTGGTCCATATGGATATGTA
This sequence comes from Nicotiana tabacum, assembly GCF_000715075.1. Classification (NCBI taxonomy): domain Eukaryota; kingdom Viridiplantae; phylum Streptophyta; class Magnoliopsida; order Solanales; family Solanaceae; genus Nicotiana; species Nicotiana tabacum. The sequence continues at coordinate 34,475,167 of NC_134092.1, read as the reverse complement.
TGGACCAATGAGGACAATGAGCAGAGATGGTAAGAGATACGTTATGGTACTTATTAATGATTACTCTAGGTTTACTTGGACACTATTTTTAACATCTAAAGATGAAGCATTTGACATGTTCACTTCTTTTGTTAGAAAAACTCAAAAATAACTAGGTAATCAGCTTGCATCAATACGGTTTGATCATGATACTGAATTTGGGAATGCTAATTTTACTTAATTTTGTGATGAGCATGGCATAGATCATAATTTCTCTGCTCCTACGACTCCACAACAAAATTGAGTAGTTGAAAGAATGAATAGGACTCTTGAAGATATGGCTAGGATTATGCTTCTTTCTAGTAAATTGCCCCACAACTTCTGGGCAGAAGCTGTAAACACTGCATGCTATATCCTAAATAGGTGCTTGACTAGACCTCTTGTAGAGAAGACTCCCTATGAGTTACTTAAAGCTTGATCCCCATAAGTGATGAGGGAGTATTCTTGGGATATTCTTCACATATTAAAGCTTATACAATTTATAACATGTGATTTTTGATGAAACTAACATTCTTTCTGAGAGGCAGGAACATGATAATGAAGTAACTGGGCTGGTGAGAAACTCAAATGAAACCACAGCCTAGACTGAAGCTACACCAGATGTAGGAACAAGTGATGGAACAGGTCCTTCCACCCAGGGCAACTTGACAGGAGGAATTGAACAAAGAGGGAGTGATCCTCAAATCTCGAGGGAATCTGTTCCTCAGCAACAAAACATTGAAGGAACATCCAGGGGAAACCATTTGGTTGTGAAACCTTACAAGTATCAAAGTTCTCATCCCATTGAGAACATAATTACTGATCTAACCTCTGGAATCAAAACCAGATCTTCGTTGAAGAATCTTTGTACTTTTGATGCTTTTCTATCTCTTATTGAACCTAAAAATATTCCTGAAGCTTTGCAGGATGCATACTGGGTGAATGCAATACAAGATGAACTCAACCAATCTGAGAGAAGTCATGTTTGGCATTTCGTACCAAGAACCAAGGACAAATCAGTAATTGGCACAAAATGGGTCTTCAGAAACAAACTTGATGAAGATGGAACAGTTATAAGGAACAAGGCAAGATTGGTGGTTCAAGGATATAGTCAAGAGGAGGGCATAGACTATGATGAAACCTTTGCTGATTATATGAAATTCACTCTCCATCTGATGGATGTCAAGAGTGCCTTACTCAATAGCTATCTAAAGGAAGAAGTGTTTGTCAAGCAACCCCTGGACTTTGAAAGCAAGAAATGTCCTGATCATGTGTGCAAGCTTGAGAAGGCACTTTATGGGCTCAAGCAGGTTCCAAGAGCATGGTATGAAAGATTATCAATATTTCTGCTTGCGCATGGATACAAGAGAGGTAAAATTGACAATACTTTGTTCATGAAAGAAAAAGGTAAAGATCTCTTGGTAGTCCAGATATATATTGATGATATAATCTTTGGACTAACTATTAATAAGTTAAGTAAGGAGTTTTCTAAAGTAACGGGGAGTGAATTTGAAATTAGTATGATGGGTGAGCTTAATTTCTTTTTAGGCTTACAAATTAAACAAAATTCAAATATAATTATGGTCCATCAGCAGAAGTATGCGAAAGAGTTGCTTTAAAAAGTTTAAAATTGAAGATTCCAAAGAAATTGACACTCCTATAGCAACAGCCACAAAATTGGATGTGGATGAACCTGGTTCATCTGTTGATCAGAAGTTGTATAGGGGAATGATTGGCTCCTTGTTATATCTTACTGCTAGCAGACATGACATTGTTTTCAGTGTAGGACTTTGTGCTAGATTTCAGGCAAATCCCAAGGAGTCGCACTTGACTGCTGTCAAGAGGATATTGAGATACCAAAAAGGCACCACTAACCTCTGTCTATGATATTCAAAGGTTGTATCCCCGTTTTTTGTGATAACACTAGTGCAACTAGTATGACCAGAACCAGTCCATCACAAAAGAACTAAGCATATAGATGTTGGGCATCTTTTTCATAGGGATAATTTTGAGAGGTGTTGATCACTGTGGAATTTTATGCTACTGATAAGGAAATTGCTGACATCTTCACAAAAGCTTTTAGTAGGGATCACTTTGAAAGGAACATGTTAGAATTAGAGATGATTAAGATCACCTAAAAGAAATCGATTCTAACTCAATGACTGGTTAGATAATTTGTGGATTTTGTGAATAATTAGATTAGATATTGCTCAGTCTCATGCTTTTATTAGTATACTCTTGTGCCATGTGCTAAAATGTCTCACTGATGTCTAATGATATTATCCTTATTTTCATGGAAAAAATAAGTCTTATACAAGAGAACTTTCAGTGAAGAACCTGGTTCATCGAGATTATAAGGTATGTATTATACTCTCCGTATAATTTGAAATAACTTCATATGGATCATGAACTGAAACTTCCAATGTGATTAGACTTCTAGACTTTAAAAAGGTGTTGTTATACACTCAAGCTTTCCCTCTTTAAATTGATTTGACCTTACCTTCTTATCTCAAATTTGTTTTGAAAGATTAAAATCTCCAAAACCTCAAAACTCTCTCTATTTCTCTCAAGTTTCTGAACTGATCAAATGGAAAACACTCATGAGAATCCCAAAAACTATGAAATGCCTTCCTCACCATCCAAAGAACCTTCATCCACACTTTCAACCACCCAAACCCCCAAGAAAAATCATATCAAAATGATTGCACGCAACACCGTGGCAAGTAGAAAATAAGCTAAGAAATTAAGTGAGGTGCTACAAGCTAGTCAAGCAGAAGAACCCTAACAATCTGATGAGTCCTTCATGTCTATGACTGAGAAGGAATAACCAGTTTCATCTGAAACTGAACAGGTAACCTCTAGGTTAAAAACTTTTGATATTGCTTCTGAAATTGCTGAGAGTCTCGAAAATAAGTTTGTGTTGGTTGGTTCGATTGCTGGTGTAGAAACTGGTGGGTCTGTAAAAATTGGTGGTAAAAATGAAAAAGAAAAAAAGAGTGAGGGTGTTGAAGTAGATGTGAGGGGAAAATGAGAAGAAAGAGTGGCCATATCTCCTTCACCCACTCTTGTTGGTTTGACTGAAGAAGCTGGAGCAATAATTGTATTAAGTGATGAGATTAGTGATAATGAGGAGACTATGAATGACAGTACGGGGATAGAATCACAGGAGATAGGTGATGGTTCTGGTGATAGAAGTGCTCCAGATGGGCTGGTTAGGTTAAGGAAACGGTTTCATGAACTAGTTCCTTCTCTTGCTAAAATAGACAAGAGTCCTGATCTATTGCAAAAGGTATAGATAGTTACAATCAAAAAGAAGAAGAACGAAATTGGAAATACTGCAGGAAAAGGCATGGGTGGCACTAAGAGAAAGAGTGGAAATACCTGGTTCAAGACTGCAGTAAAGGGCATGGGTGGCACTAAGGGCTGGTAAGCCAAGTGGAGTAGTCCAGATTGAGGAGATGAACCTGGTTCTTGAAGATGAATATGAGGATGTGGAAATACCTACACCTAGTGCCAAAAAGAGAGACTTCTCAATAGAATTCTCGAGAAACAGAGGTTGAGGTTGAGGGCTCAATTGTGTCTAAAAGAACTAGGTCTGCTAAAAAGAGAAAGAAGGCTCAAATAGTGGAAGAAAATGGTTAAGGATGTTGAGATTTAACGATTGAAGACTAGGTTAGCTGAAGTAGAGGCTGAGAGAGACTATCTCAAGTGTGAGCTTGCAAAGTAAAAGGAGAAGAATGATGGTATTCTTCAAGATATGTTGAAACTGCTTCAAGCCAAGAACCAAGAACTAGGTCCTTCCCAGTCACTAAATTTTTCCTAGCCCAGTTGTAACCAGTGACCCAAGTGAGATTTCTTTATCTTTTGTTCATGGTTCTATGTTTTTGTTTCTTCTTATGCTTTGTGGTAGGATCTTATCAATCAATAAAATTCACTGCTTTTGCTCTAATTCTTTGTTGATATTTCTTAGATGGATAATATCCTTAGATTGATAAATAGAAAATTGAATCCATGATTGCATTTGAAGTAGCCCCAGTGGCCATGAGTGATATCTACTAAAATACATTTACTTAATTTTATTATGCAACTTTTTGATGATGCCAAAAGGGGGAATTAGGTTGTGCTTTTACTTTGGACTGTGATGTTTATAACCTAATGAACCCGGTCCTTGATGATAAGTGATTTTAAAAAGGTAAAATTTTCTAACATTGTGTTGATGTTGAGCTGAGTTGAAGCAGGTTTCATGCTTATGAAAAGCACTGAGTTTTTCATTATCAAAAGGGGGGAATTTGTTGACCTGAGCAGTTTTGGTTTTGATGATTGACAAAGGAACACATGCATAAACCAGGTCCATGGACAGTGTACACAGGTGACAGACAGAATCAAGCAAAAGGCATGCACGTGAAAGGGATAAGTATAAGTGGTTATTTATGATAATCCCTGAACGAAAAGGTTGCATATTTGATAAGGAGAAGGACTCCTTACTTGAAGAGAACTCTATCCAAGATAAGGAAAGAGTTAGAAGTTGAAGATAACTAGAAGTCTTCCACCAAGGAAGAGTAAAGCATTAGACTTCTAGTTAATCTTTATTTACTAACTCTATATATATATATATATATCAGTTGTGTTCTATTTTACAGGTGATGCACACATACTGAAGTTAAGTACGAATTGAGAGCAAAATAGCAAGGCTTTTTGTGAGCAATTCCTGTGAGATTTAAGAATACGATCCTGAAGCTACACGGACCAGATTGAAGAACCAGCTCCATAAAGAGTTTTATGTATCTTTCTTTATTTCTAGTTCAAAGTGTAGTAGCCGTTTTGAGTTGTACCTTTCAGCATTCTATGAAGCAAATTGTACTATGTACCTGAGTTTTATCTTTCAAGTTAGAGGTAACTTACAGTAGGTGCAACAACATGTGGCGTGTTGCTATAAGGGTTAGAGTTAATCCTTAGGTTTGCAAGAGGTTGTAAGCTCTAATTGTATTATTCAAGTTAGAGTTAACTTGAAGCAGTCGCAACAACCTGTGGCTGGTTGCTACAAGGGTTAGAGGTAATCCTTAGGTTTGCAAGAGTTTGTAAACTTTGATGCTGGCTCAGAGTTGTAGTGAAGTGTTTGGAGAAAATCCTACTAGGTAGTAGGTCGTGGTTTTTTTACTTTTTGAGCCGGGTGTTTTCCACGTAAAAATCCTCGTGTTCTTCACTTTCTGCATTATTTATTCCGCAACTGTAGTGTAAGGAGCGCGTAGAAGAACCAGGTCCTTTGATAATCTAGTGCACGCGAAAATCAGGCACCACACAAATTACCCCCCCTCTTGTGTGGTATTGAAGTATAAAACATCACTAACTGCTAGAGAAATAATACATATAGACATACGTAAAACCTTCCTTGGTGAAGGTAACCCACTTTATCATATCCGAAGCGAGGATGTTAAGGTTTGGAAAGTTGCAGTCCTCCTTCACAGTAGGAATACTGGAAGGGCGAATAGAGGAGGGGTACCTACTAACGGCCCAAGTCCGTGGGGACACATATGGAGCCTTCTCTTGGAAGTCGTTAGCAATACTAAGGTATTTTGGTATGATGGTGTTTACAGTGGGAGGCTCAAAATCGACATCAACGTCCTTGTTTCTCTTCGAGCCTCTATCGAATAAGATGCCAGAGTTTCTGGAGGATGCAGTAGAAGAAGCCATGGTAGTAAAAATACAGTAAAACTTTTTTCTAGGGCATTGAAGGAGATGGAAAACAATCTAAGCAAATGCAGAGTAAGTGCAGAGAAGAAGAAAGGTTTATGAAAACTAATTTTGGAAGTAAAGTAATGAGTAGAAGTGAAGATATATAAGACAAAAATCGTGATCATGATTACCTCAAAAATCGGTGAAAATATTGCTGTATCGTGGGGCAACACATGTTCAGGGTATTAAATGTGAGAAGGCGTGCGTCCTTTCAAGCGTCATAGACTTTTCAAGATGTTTCTCGCCAAGAAAGGGATCTTCACCAACTTCTCGGTAAAACAAAGATATGTCACCGGAAAGCAGGGGGACTATCTGTATATGGTAAAATTAATTTATAATAAATGATCGAATGATAGCATGACACATGGAACCAAAGACAGGTAAAAGACGAATCAAGTAACAACCAGTACCTGGAACAACAACTGCAATTGACATCGAATAAACCTCGAAGGTAGCATGGTCAACGGGAAAAGATCAAATATTTTCCATCGAATAACATTCAATGAAGAATATTCTCTAAGATTAAATGGGCAGACGTTGCAGAGAATATTTGCATTCATGGACCGCCGTTACATAATCATCAATGGATCCTTTATTATCATTTAAGTGCGGCTTGATCCTTAGGATCTTGTTTCCCTAGGTATAACTATACATAGCAGGCTCAACCGCCATTGGAGGACAGGAAATTCTTGGCAAAATGTATGTTGTATTTCATTTTCACTCTCAACCAGTACCGGGAAATTCTGTCCTCGGAGACACTTCTCTCGGAGTCAGGCTTGTCACCTTCTTCAATTTCAATTGCTAAGTCTTACTTTTAATCGTATTTCAGTATCAAAATTGAGATCAAATTAGTTCGCTTGTCTATAAATCACGTACCAAATTTAATTGTACGGGTAAACAATATATATATATATATATATATATATATATATATATATAAATTCATGAGCAAATTCACACAGAAATCTATCCACATTTCAATTCCGAGATATTGAGGATGCCTCAAGACTTATTTCTGTCCTTCTCCAATTAGAAATTTTATGCTCTCTTAACTTGATGAAGTCATTGGTAATATGCCTTTGACCTTCTTCTATACTAAACATATAGAGGGCAGTAGTGCTTTCAGCTTCAAAGAAGCTGCCCAAATATCTCAAGTTCTTGAGACTTATTTATCAAGAACTTTGACATCTTACAAACAATTTGCTGGAAGACTAAGAGAAAATGCCTTCATCGAGTATAATGACAAGAGAGTTAATTGTTTGAATGTTCGAGTCGATAGTCCCATGTCGGAAGTTGTCAATCATCCTGATACTGGCCCTGAATATTTATCGTTCCCAAAAGATTTGCAGTGGAACTATACAAAAGATGAATGGCACTACCTCTCCCCCAAAACTCTGTTGGAAACATAATATCTAGCATTTCAATACTAACTGCTAGAGAAAACATGAATCTTGGAAGCATGGTTCGGGGAAAAGATCCAGTTAAAGAGAATGAGCAATTGATGACAGCACTAGTGAATTTCGATAAGCATCATGATAGGCCATCCAATGCTAATGAATTTGACATATTTTGGAGGCCACTTGTACCGAACTCATTTGTTTTGATGGATAGTAAAAGTGTGGATGGAATAGAAGCAATCGTATCGTTAGAGGAACAAGTAATTATTGACTGAATTTGGGAAGGATAGGGAGCTTCTTGACTTCTCCTTATCCAAATATATAAGACTTCAGTTCAAGCGGGGGTTGTTTTTTAGGAGTTTTGGTACAGTCTTTTCAATTCATGGTTGCATGAGTACCAATGGGTACAATGGAATAACTCAATATTATTTCCAATCCTGTTTTAAGATTGATGTTTTTAGGAGTTTTAGGAATAACTCAGTACTACGGTTCAGATATATTAAGATTCGTCCAACACGATGAACAACCATCTCTTACAAATGACTTCATAATCCTATTGAAAATTATAAGAAATGAAAACACTAAGAAGAACAGTTTATCAACAAACAGGAGATGATAATTAAAAATCAAGTTCAAAAAAACCTAGCTACCGAAGCGAAGCATGCCTGATGCCTCCACTAAAGTTTGAATATTGCTTCCTTCATGATTGCCTAGTTATAAATATAGAATATAAAAAGAAATCATTACAACATACGAGGTTTACCCCTCAATTAGTACTCCATCATCATTTATTAATGGCATGGATAATAGAGTGATACACAGATATATTACTGTAAGTAGAAAACAAGAAGATATCTCTCATGCATTGCTCTCTTCCTTCTCTACAGACGTAACTCACTTCACTACATGTCTCTCTCTTTTAGATGTCAACATTGTTAATTCACTTTAGAGCAACATCTGCAGCAAAGAAACATGGGAACCTAGCTAGCTATATGTATTACTATGTGTTGTTGTAGGAAATACTATTACAATATCATGCAGCTGGTGCCACCTTTGAAGCATCATCATCATCATCATCGTCATCGTCATCGCCTTCACATCCTCTGTAGATACATATAGTCGATCCCAACTTAGCTTCCGTAGCCAAAAACTTGGGGCAACCAATTGATACTTTCTTCTTGCTGGCACTCATTAGAACAACCATATTGGTAGTGAAGGAGTGTTTTGAACTTACCCTAGCTTTGAGATATGAGCCTATACACGTCAAAGCCAACTCAAGTCGTTGCAAGATATGGTCGAATTATCCTATTTATAGCTTGGAAAACGAATGGCATTTGCAAAACAATCTCTTCCATGTCCACCACTTGTTGAGGTATTTCATGTATATGTGTGGTAGTCTCCGACTTGATTTTCAAATTGTAAGAGATTCGTAGTCTTTTGGAATTGGATCTCAACAAGTGGAGGAGATCAGGGGTGTCATGCGACACCACTTTGCTAAGATTTTTCTTTTATATGTGCATAAACAATATTTTCTCAAAAAATAAATATGTATGGATGTATGTAAATAATAGGTTGACGTCGCATGAGAATATTACAAAGTAAATATCAATTTGTAGCAGTAACTAAAGACTCAAATTATCACAATCTCTAACTCAATTTCAATTATAACGCAAGCCAAATTGTGATAATAGACCATATTAATGCTTTTGTGCAAAAACCGACGTACGCCACTGATTGTAATACAAAATATAAAGATTATCTTGATCTGTAAGTCAGGATGAAAGTGAAAAGAGAAAAACGTAGTGCTAGACAGAAGAGCTAATCAGCCATACATTCATCAGAAGGCCTTATGCATAAGCATGAGGAGATCTCATGGAAACTTGCTACTTTACACATACTACGCGTGGTCTTCTCATTACAGCACGCTCTTTTACCAAATTGTCTTGTGCTTGAAGCCTCCTATTTATAAGTATGACGCGTTTCATACCCATAAATAAGAGTTTACTAACACGGCTTCATAGACCCCTATGACTCCATAAACATGAGGCTCTCATACCAAGTTTGTCATGACCCATTTTCTGAACAAGCCGTGACCGGCACCCGATCACTAAACTTGACCGAGCGAACCATGTGCGCTTATCAAATTTATTATAACTTCAAACTTTATATGCAAGAAGGCAATACTTTAACCAAATACTTTTAATTAATTTGAATATCTAAAGTAACTAACTCCAAAACTTTGTTCGTAGTAACTGCTGAAATACTGCTAAGTTATTATCAATAACATCTGAATCTTAACACACCGACTGTGTCTATGAAGCCTATACTAATAAATTCACGCACTGCTCAGGACATGAGATTGCCTAGCTAGTTCTCCAAGTAAACAAAGAAATAACTAAATAAAGATGGCTTAAATGAATACTCCACGAACAAAAGCGGAGCTCACCAATAGCACTGGAAGAGAAGGAAGTCCTAACCTGTATCTTGCTCGCCAGCAAAACCGGTTCCTACGTTGTACCACAAACCAACGTATGTTCCAAAAGAGAACGTCGGTACCATCCATTGTACTCAGTGAGTCTCAACGAGCCCCCACTAAAGCACAGAACGAGACTTAATAAAATATACACTACAAGAAAAGATTCTAAATGTATGGAAACATAAATTTTCTCAGAACAATTCTAAAATAATTGCATAACAGTATTTTATGAATATTTTAAAAGAAATTCTTTTGTTTTTCTTTCTTATCAAAAAATAAAATACTTGACTTTATGATTCGGGAGTTCCAAATATTCTTACTTATTTCTGTCTTAGTCACCTTGAGATCGGCATGGGTTTGACCCCAACCTGATCGAATAATCCCAATTCACGAGGTGCCACTCGCTTCATGGTTCTCAGCGCTCATGTATCATACCTTAGCCTGGCTAGGAAAATTCTCAGCAACGAGGCCCTTGGCTTGTTTGCTCCCTACTCTGGCACAAGTAGTTTTAGGAAGTCATCGCATTGGTCAGGACCCTAGGCCTGGACGATGATCCCTTCTCAGAATAGAGGATACTCCCAAAAATCTTATCTTTCTAAAGCTTCTTCTTGTGACTTATCAAGTCTAAAGCTTGTTTGAAAGCGATCTATCAGTATTCATAATAATATTCTTGAGTGTATGCATAACATAAGCATGAAATAAAATTACTCAAAGTATTTTTAAAAGTTCTATCTAACTCTTGAAACTTTAACATGTAAAATCATGTAATAAAACACAAAAATATGGAAAATAGACGATTATACTTCTCGAGTAAAATATATGAGCTTTAACTAGAATATCATATACTAAGTCAACATGTATTTACTCGTTCCAATTAAGCATATGTTGACTCTTCAAAGTATTTTATCAAACATGGCATGTTTTTGTGAGTAGAACCACTTTAGTAAAGGTTATATTCCCTCACCTCAATTTCTTCTTTCAAGCAACAATGTAAGTTTCAATTCTTGTAAATAACTCAACAATCAAATACTACAATAATAAGTCACAATAAGTATCTAACTTTCACAAAGTATTAATCTTTTCTCAACTCTATGAACTTTAGGTTCAACTTCTAAATTTCTAAGTGTTGGGGTGAGGTCTTGTTCTAACAACTCTTTACTATCTCTAACAACTTTAACCCGTTATAGCAATCCAATAAAAGTGACGAATTTATCTTGTAATACCAAAAATCTAACTCGTACTTGATGGGTGTTCTTGAGATTTTGTAAACTTTTCTATGAATTCACCCCATTAGAGTGTTAGATTCTAGTGTATAATGATGTTATAGCTTATAATTCAACAAAAACATTACCTCGGTCGTGGCCTAAAGAAGGTCCTGCGGAATAGCTCTCACAATGACCTACACGCTACCTTGTTCTTTCTTGCTCTTTGAAAATCAATTTTTTTGTTGTTTTGAATTTCTTGCAATTCTTTCCCAGACCTTGACCTCTCGTTCTTTTCCTTTTTTTTCAACAGGTGCTTCTATGGGCTTTAGGCCCAATTCTTAAGTGTCTTTCTAATTTTTTTTCTTTTTTTTGTTTCGACTTAACTAGTATTTAATCATACTCCCTAAAAACTAATAATATCAACTTTATTAATATTTTTCCTATTTGTATATCCCATTTATATATAAATAGATAAGTAACTCAAAAGTCAATCATAAGGGTTTAAATCAGTAAAAGGAAGTATAACTTTTATGCACTCAAGACAAGATTAAAAAAAAAATTTCTATATTGAGCGTGTCTTAAAACTTTTATAGATTTGGAGAATGTTATACATTCACTGTTATTGATTGTGATTGTGTTGATATGTCATTTTATTATTGTAGCATGGCTTATTGTTTCATGTTTTTGCTTAAAAGTCATTTGAAGATTTCTGGTAAAAGGAGTAAGATTGATGTTGATACATTTAGGAACTTACCCCAACCCTTATTTCTGAAGCGGACGGGTATGATCAGTTCCCCAATAATGATGATAATTTTGAGTCCTCTACTGCTCCTACAAAAAGCTATCAATAAGAAAGCATTCGAATGACTCGCTCGTAGATGAAGAAAGTTGATAACCTTGTTAAGAATATTAAGACGAGGACTAAGAAATATAGTCGATGTGAGAAAGCTAAAATAAAGTTGAAACCTATTATGGTCGATGATGATGCGAGCCTTGGTGTAAATAGAAATAGAGAAAGATCGATGACAATGCTAAAAGTAGTTCTCATGTTATATCCAAAGAATAAACGGATTCTGCTCGATACAAATTCAAGCAGAGAAAAGTTGAGTTAAAGGTTTTTCATGACAGTTCAGTGTTCACATGTTTTCATCAAACCCGTTTAAGGTCCAGAGTTAGCCTTAGTTACAGTCAGGACAATCATTCAAGGACGAATGATCCCAATGGGGAGATAATATAGAACTTCGTAAATTCGGATTAGGTGTGAATGTGTTAAAAGAGTATGAATGTGACATTATAGGCATGTGAAGTCCTATCGGGATGAGTATAAGAGGAAATAGTACTTTTGTAATTAAGATGAAAAGTGAGATGCATAAGATGCGATAAAATCGATTAAGTAAGTTTATAGAAGGTCTGTCTTCTAGCCAGATTTCGTGAACATATGTTTGGAATTTGAGAAAACTTAAAACATGAAAGTTGTAGCCCTTTGAAATATCCTTTCAATGATATTCTGTGGATCCCAAATGGATCTCTGTTTAAATTGTTATGCATATTTTACTAGACAAGGCGCAACCTGTGCGCTCGGATGCGTGCCCAGCTGTCCCGTGCGCGACATCGCACTTATGGCAGTGCCACTGCCCTTGCTTCGCGTTCAGGTGCACAACTGGACCTTCAACTGTATGGGTGCACACCTGGAGGGCCATATTAAAAGACTTACCTCGTCCAACACACCCCAAAACACGAAAACTTGCTATAGAAAGGGAAGCTCACAAGAACCTAACTTCCGCCAATGTCCCCTCATCATCCAAGGTAAGTTCTAATGATGATTCTAAGCTAATTTATGTTCTTCGACACCTTATTAACATGTGTAAACCCTTCAAATTATTAGATATTCGATTGATACATTATTGTTGAGAAAAGAAACTCTAGAACTCGAATTCAAGAGGATTGAACGACAAAAAGGTAATATCTTCATCCTCTAATTTGTTATAGTATTAGATTAATGATTATAGACTCGAGTTCCTGAGATATAAGTTGATGGGTTTGATAGAAAAGCATGAACGGTTATAGGTTTGGGTTTTGATTATTGATTATTGGCAAAGGGTGTTGTTTATCTTATGAGTGATGAAGAATGATATTGATTATAACAATTTGAGGCGATGAGTCTTTACACCCATAAAGTGTTTGCTAAAATTTCTAAGTTACCAAAACATGAGCCTTAGTGCTAATATTGGTTCCTCTTGATATATATTGCCGTAGATTATCGTGGAAAGAGCCGATGAACATTGTGATACGCTTAAAAAGGCCATCGCCAAATTATGTGAGGCCAACTCTCTACGTTTGGGAATGTTTATGATTTTTCCTACGTCTCATTCTTATACTATTACGAATTTTCTCAGAAAGTAATTATGGCTCAATTCCATGAATAGTTGTAGAACCCCTATTCTCTAGATACCATGGGTTCATCATTCATTCAATATCCCATGAGTCTCAGTTATGATAAATCCTTTTATTGTGAATACATGTCACAGTCTAGTCCTATTCAACATTCCAGTATCATGCAACCTAGTATAATTCAGTATTTTAGTATCATCTGTTGCAGTATTATTCTCACTTCTTGATTATAAATCATGAATGTTGAATACCTGTATTTGGGCATGAGGCCGCAGTTATGTACATGTATACTTAAGTCTGAGGCCGTAGTTTGTGCACTATATATATACATATATTTATATTGGGCCTGAGGCCATAATTTAGTTATTCAGATAGACATGTGGTTCATCATTCAGAAGAGGGAGTATTCATATCTTTACTTCCTTTTTCAGTTGTTCAGTTCCAATTTCAATATTTGCAGTTTTTTCTTTCAGTTGTTTTATATACCATTGTAATTCAAATGTACTGACGTCCCTTTTTTCCGGGGCCTGCATCTCGCGATGCATGTAACGATTTACAGCTTGACGATGCTACTTGAAAGGACATCTCGTATCAGCTATTGGTGAGCCCAGTCTTTCGAGGCATTATCCCTCTTTTTCAGTCTTTATAGTATTTCAGTTAGTAAGTTATGTCAGACACATTGTCCCAGTAAACAGTTAGCATTTCAGTATTCTTTAGAGGCTTCGTAGACTATAGTCCAGTCATTCGGATGTTAGCATACTTTATGTGTTAGCCTTGTTGGCTACTCGTTTATACCTATAGACTTTTGAGTACTTTCTGCATTTATGATATTTCAGTCAGACTCTTTAGTTTATCAGCATGTTGCATGTTTATAGTCAGCTTACAATTATACCACTTGTTGATCCAACCATCCAGTTAGTTCGCTCGGTCATATTCAGTCAGGCGCCAAGTGACGTGTTATGCCCGGGTGATGAGTCGGGGCATGACAAAGCTTGGTATAAGAGACTAGGTTCAAGAATCCTAGGTTCAAGAGAGCTAAGACTGCAGGAAATTTCAGCCATGGGGGGATCTCAAGGATTTAGTAATCGCCAAATCTTCAGGAAACCAAAATCAGGACTTGCTCCATCTTCAACTAGTGCACCAGTTCAGTGGTCCATGTTTAACAAGAAAAACCGGAATATCAGAATCGCAGACTCACAGTCACAGGCTAGTTTGGGCTATAGAGTCCCTGATTACCCTATTTGCAACACGTGTAGTAAAGAAGCACACATGGGTGTGTTGTTCAGGCACAAATGGTTTCTTTGGGTGTGGTTAGAAGAGCCATTTCTTGAGGGATTATCCACCAGCAAGGCAGAATAATAAAGGCAATATAGCTCAGTCCACTAATTCAGTAGCCCATCATAACTCTAAGGCCCAATAAGGTCGTGGTGCAGTACTGTCCGATAATACGGGCAGTGTTCGGAACCGCTTGTGTGCACTGGCAGGCCATCACGATACAGAGGCTCGTGGAGATATTATCACAGGTATGCTAACAGCCTTCACCTTTGATGTTTACACTCTTATGGATCCGGGATCCACCCTTTCTTATGCAACCCCATATTTCTAAGAAATTTGGCATAGAACCGGAAAAGTCGTGTGAACCCTTTGAAGTATTCACTCTACTTGGAGAATCAATTATAGCCAGACGTATCTATAGGGGATGTCCAATAAAAATGTATCATCGCCTTACTGTAGCAAACTTAGTAGAATTTGAGATGGTAGACTTCGATGTAATCATGGGCATGGATTGGTTAAAGTCCTGTTATTCCACAGTGGTTGTAAAACCAAAATAGTAAGTTTCGAATTTCTAGGTAAACCAGTCTTAGATTGAAGGGCGATGCGGTAGCACCTAGGGGTAGGTTTATTTCCTATCATAAAGCCAGATAGATAATCTCTAAAGGGTAAATCTTTCACCTAGTTCGAGTTAGGGATGCAAATGCTCAGATTCCCACACTCTAGGCAGTACCAATTGTAAATGAGTTCCCATAAGTGTTTCCCAAAGATCTTCCTGGAGTCCTTCATGATAGAGAGATTGAATTTGGAATTGATCTACTCCCCGGCACTAAGCCGATATCTATTCCGTCTTATAGAATTCCCAGAATAGATGATTGATTCGATCAACTTCAGGGTGCCCAGTGTTATTCTAAGATTGACCTCAGATCAGGATACCATCAATTCAAGGTTAAGGAAGTTGATGTTCCTAAAACAACTTTAAGGGCTCGTTATGGACATTTCAAATTTTTGGTAATGTCGTTTGGTTTAACGAATGCACCAACAACTTTCATTGACCTTATGAATAGGTTCTTTAAGCCTTATCTTGATTTTTTCGTTATTGTGTTTATTGATGACATCGTGATTTACTCCTGTAGCGAGACTAACCATGTAAAATATCATAGAATCTTGTTGCAGACATTACAGGATGACAAGTTATATGCAAAACTTTCTAAGTGTAAATTCTGGTTGAAATCAGTAGCGTTTTTGGCCCTGTTCATATCTGGCGAAGACCTGAAGGTGAATTTTCAGAAAATGGAGGCATTGAGGAACTAGCCTAGACCCACCTCAGTTTCCGATATAAGAAGATTCTTGGGTCTAGCATGCTATTACAGGCATTTCGTAGAGGGATTTCCTTTATCTCATCCCATTTGACTAGACTAACTCAAACGAAAGTCATGTTTTAGTGGTCAGACGTTTGCGAGAAAAGTTATGAGGAGTTGAATAAGAGGTTGAGTTCAGCTCAAGTCTTGACACTACCGGAAGGAACCGAAGGATTCGTTGTTTATTGTGATGCTTCATGGGTTTGTCTTGGGTGCGTGTTAATACAACACGATAAAGTCATAGCCGATTCATTCAGATAGCTCACGGATCACGAGAAGAATTATCCGACTCATGATCTTGAGTTAGCAGCCGTAGTATTTACGCTAAATATCTGGCGCCATTATTTTTATGGAGTGCATGTTGATATTTTCACAAATCACAAGAGTCTCTAGTACTTCTTCAAGCAAAGAAAATTGAATCTTTGCCAGAGACGGTGGTTCAAATTGTTCAAGGATTATGATATTGATATCCTCTATCATCCAGGGAAAGCAAATGTTGTAGCCTGGTCTTAGTCAACATTCTATGTGACGCTTAGGTCATGTTGAAGCAGACAATCGAACTACGGCAAAGGAAGTCCACCGCTTAGCAAGTCTAGGAGTTTGACTTCTGGACTCTGACGATGGTGGCGTTATTTTTCCGAACAGGGTTGAATCCTCCTTATTAGCCGAAGTGAAGGAAATGCAGTTCAGTGATCCCTACTTATTGCAACTGAAGGAAGGGATTCACAAATACAAGACTACGACTTTTGAACAAGGGGGAGATGATGGTATAATGAGGTGAAAAGGCAGACTATGCGTTCCAGACGTAAATGGGATTATAGAACGGATTATGTCTGAAGCCCACAATTCCAGGTATTCTCTTCATCCAGGTTCCAGAAAGATGTATCATGATCTTAAGGAGATTTATTGGTGAAACGACATGAAAAAAAGTAAAACAGATTTTGTGGTTAAGTGTCAAAATTGTTAGCAGGTGAAAGCCGAACACCAGAGGTCTGGTGGTTTGGCTCAAAGTATGGAAATTCCTATTTGGAAATGGGAGATAATAAACATGGACTTCATAACAGGTTTACCTCGCTCATTTCTTAAGCATGATTCAATTTGGGTGATTGTAGACCGACTTACAAAGTCAGCTCACATCTTGCCAGTGAAGACTACAAATTCTGCAGTGGATTATGCCAAGTTGTATATACAGGAAATTATCCGATTGCATGGGAATCCTTTGTCTATTATCTCAGATCGTACTGTTCAATTCACAACGAACTTTTGGAAATCTTTTAAGAAATGATTGGGTACAAGGGTGAACCTCAGCACAACTTTTTAACCTCAAACAGATGGCCAGTTAGAGCACACTATTCATACTCTTGAGAATATTTTGAGGGTGTGTGTTATCTATTTTAAAGGTAATTGGGATGATCATATACCCCTCATTGAGTTTTTTTAGAAAAACAGCTACCACTCTAGTATCAAACTGGCACAGTACGAAGCTCTGTATGGGCGAAGGTGTCGATCACCAATTGTTTGGTTTGAAGTTGGTGAAGCGGAGTTGTTGGGACCCGATTTAGTCTATCAACGACAATGCTAAAAGTAGTTCAGATGTTATTTCCAAAGAAAAAACGGATTCTACTCGATGCAAATTCAAGTAGAGAAAAGTTGAGTTAAAGGTTTTTCCTGTATTGCTATTAAATAATTATCAATTCTTTTGTATAAGTTTGTTTGGATACTTTCTGCAGGTGTTTATTGATGTTTTGCTAACTGTTTGGTTT
The DNA here is from genome assembly GCF_000715075.1 of Nicotiana tabacum. Lineage (NCBI taxonomy): Eukaryota > Viridiplantae > Streptophyta > Magnoliopsida > Solanales > Solanaceae > Nicotiana > Nicotiana tabacum. The sequence continues at coordinate 34,457,551 of NC_134092.1, read as the reverse complement.
CAGTATTGGTGTCTCTTTTGTTCACTAAAATTTTATTCCATTTTCATATGCAAGCTGTTGATGTAACACACCGTAAATTCGGATTAGGTGTGAATGTGTTAAATGAGTATTAATGTGACATTTAGGCATGTAATGTCCTATCGGGATGAGTATGGGCGTAAATAGCTTATAAGTTAAAAGTCAAAAGCCATAAGTCAGTAATACCCAATTTTTGGCTTTTGTAATATTTTAGTAGTTTTCATGCCAAACGTAAGTGATTTTAAGCACTTTTTATCATTGGAAAACGCCATAAAAACTATAAAAGTGCTTAAAATCCAATAAACACTTAAAATAAGACAATTGAAACACCCTCTAAATTTATAGAAAGTCTATCTCCCAGCCTGATTTTGTGCGAATCTGTTAGGAATTTGAGAAAATGTAAAAGATAAAGGTTGTAGCCCTTTGAAATACCTTTCTAATGATATATTGTGGAGTCATAACGAATCACTATGCAAAATGGTTATGGGTGTTATACTGGACAATGCACAGCCTACATGCTCGGATGCGCGCCCAGCTGTCCTGTGCGGGACATCGCACTTATGGCAGTGCCACTACCCTTGTTGCACATTTAGGGGCACGACTGGATTTCAGCTGCATGGGCGCACACACGGAGGGCCATTTTGAAAGCCCTATCTCATCCCCCACACTCCAAAAGACAAAAACTTGTTCTAGAAAGGGAAGCTCTCAAGAGCCTAACATCCTCCAAGGTCCCTCCATCATCCAAGGTAAGTTCTAATAAAGATTCTAAGTTAATGTAAATTTTCCTACACCTTATTAACATGGGTAAACCCTTCAAATTATTAGATATTCGATTGAGACATCATTATTGAGAAAAGAATCTTTAGAACTCGAATTCAAGAGGACTGAGCGTCAAAAAGGTAATATCTTCACCCTCTAATTGATTATAGTATTGGATTAATGATTATAGACTCTAGTTCATGAGATATGAGTTGATGGGTTTTGACAGAAAAATATGAACGGTTATAGGTTTGGGTTCTTGTAAGGCCCCGTAAATTTCGCCAAGGAATTTGAGGTTTTGTGGTGCCGAGGTAGGCTTACGTGGGGAGTGAAACAATTATTACTATCACTTTCATAACTCATCATCTTCCCAGAATAACTAGCATTCTAATCACATATTATTGCACCAATCTTCAATAAACAAGGAAGCCAATCACTAGATTATCATCTATCCGGGTAAGTCCTACTCCTAAGCTTTCATGAAAGAGGTTATGAGTTCAAGTATATTGTGGGGTTGGAAATAGGCCATACATGCGACAATAGGTTGTAGTATGTGCGATTAATGAACCATTTTGGCTACGTTTCTTATTGAAAATTGTTGAGGGAGGAAGGGGTTACCATTGTAGAGCTTTGCAGTCTATTTTTCATAGTAGGTGTTTGACAAAATTACTAAGAGAGTTACACCATGGGAATCCTTCTAATTATTATCCGATTTTCGCTATCTTCCTATAGGTTGTTATTGCTAGGAGTGTTGGGATGTTGTAGTGACTTAAGGAAAGGTCAAGCAAGGTATGTTGGCTAAACTTCTCTCTTGGAATCAAATTTCATGATGTTCCCGTAAGTTTCAAGGATGGTTGGTTCAAGTTCCTAATTCCCATATTCCGACTTATTCCATATATTTTTGACTATTCCGAATAAGCTTGTGTTGAAAGATATATACTAAAAAAGGTGCACCAAATTCTCCTATCGTCTTGTGTTCTCCATCGGGAATCTATCCTAGTGTGCCCAATATATCGAGATAGAATGGTTTCAAATTATGTTTAAATTGCAAGTATTTATGCCCATTTGTGAAAGAAAACTCAATGCGCCTAAGACCCCTATTGTTCATATTTATGCTAAAGGCCTTGATCCCAAATTCCCTTTTTTGTTGATGGCCCACAAATATGCTTAAAAGTAAAAAAAACTGAGAGTGAGCTATAAAACATGGCCATGGTTGTTGTAACTAGTGCATTTGATTTGAAGTCGTGTGTAAATTATAAATCACCATGCTCTCCTTTATAAATATTTCTAATGTGATTTGACTTCTTACGTACTCAAGAGTTGAAATTGTGTATTGCCTTTTTTGATGAAGTATTTAAAAAGATATGGTGTTTCACTCGTTTATGAGTTTTAACTCGTGTTGTTATTAAAGTCATTTATGCTACATGCTTTGGAAAGGGATCTAATGTGTTTAAAGCCTCCACTACTAATGAACATAAAATTATGATTTCTAATAGTGTGAAAGGTTATGAGGTGAATATGAAATATAATTGTACTTTTGTTTCCCTTGTGTGAAAAAATAACATTTTTTGGAGTATCGTTAGTCATCGAGGAAGGGTAGGTTGAAATTACCTAACCCCGAAACTACACGGGCCAGTGTAGGAGTGGATTGTGATTGTCCCCGTTTATTGGTATGAGATTGATGTGATGAGAATATTCCCCTTTATTGGGATGAGATGATTGGTAGAAAAGGGTGATGTCGATCCACACGGTATTGTGGTGAGACGGCCTAGTCGGCCGGATCGTGATTGGACACCATGCCGCACACATGGTGGTGATTGTGCTTGAGATTATGATTAAAACAATGATTAATATTGAGATAATTATTGTGATTGTGGTTGATGTCTTTGGGTGAGACGACCTAGCCGATCGGGTCGTGATCGGACTCTGTGCTAAAATCATGGTGGTATGTCGGTGCTAATGATCTCCCAACCAAAAATATATATATTATATCCGTATATTGAAAATTGTTAAGTTTTAAACTTTGCATTTGGATGCTGTTGATTGTTACTTGTTGTTTCTATAGTTTTTCCCCCTTCTTTTATTGGCGTTCTATTTCGAAATGGGACATTTAGCTATACATACTAGTACTATTCCACATGTACTAACGTCCCTTTTGCCGGGGGCGCTGCATCTTCAACGGATGCATGTGGTTCATCATTGAGCGGTCTTAATCCTCGATAGCAGTTACTCCCTAGTCAGTAGGTTTTGGTGAGCCCTACTCTGTTATGGGCTTTATGTCATTTGACGTTGTATATTGTGCTTTGAGGTATAGTCGGGGCCTTGTTGCTGACACTTCCATTCTTCACTTCTATTGTACTTAAAGCCTCCGTAGACAGGTTGTGGGTGGTGTCTTATGTTGGGAATGGAACTAGAAGTGTTGGTATTTGGCAAATCTGTTTTTCATCATATCTAGAAACTTGTAATATTATGGAAATCGTAAATGAATACCATTTGAGTAATGGAAAAAAATGTGGAACACTTGACTCTTCTCATGTCTATCACTTCTACTGATTCTTATATTATTAATGGGCAAGGTTGGGTCGAAGGCATCTAGCAGGCTTGCACGGCCAGGTTATCTCGGTTGAGCGGCGGTCGTCCTCCTACAGGTCAAACTTGGTATCTGAGCCTAAGGTTTTATGGTGTCCTAGGATCTTTCGGAGCCGTGTGTAGTAGAGTCCTTCTTATCGGTGTGTTGTCAACCACTTCTATAATTAGGAGGCTACTTGGACATTTAGAAATTTCACCCTTCTTTGATACTCCAGATCGTGTGATAGAGCTCAAGATAGTAATTTAATTTCCTCGCCATGTCTGATTTTCCAGATGAGTAATCCATGAGTTCGAAGAAGCCATGAGGGTATGACCTCGCCATTGAATTTGGGTGAGATTGCACGAGAGTTAGTTGGGAGAATGTGTCGACTCATGGAAGGATCGAAAGAACTTGTTGCTAAGGGAAGTGTCCTTGTTCCTATCAATGTCACCGCACCACCGGATCATGTGGTGAGAGGACCTAAGAAATGAAAGAGGGTTGTTGGTACCAATAACCAGATTGTTTGATTTGTAAGAAGCATTACTTGGGGAGATGTTGTATGTCTCTTGAAATAAGTTATGGATGTGGAAAGAGGGGGCACAAGAAGAACAAATGCCCTAGGTTGGGTACACCCATCCTGGTCCACCCGATATGAGGGAAGGAACATTTGACGTCGTGTTGTAAGTATGCTCAAGAGCATGTTAGGGGTGGTAGGCTTGGGATATCCCAAAAGCTCATACAAAGAGTTGGTACAGAGATTGTTAATCCCGATATGGGGTCTTGTAGGAAGGATAAGGGGGATGCTTATGATGTATGCAATAAGGGTAAATATCATGTCAGTGGGGCGAGTCAGTTTAGTGGACCTCATCCTCGTTGCGTGAAGTATAGGAGATGTCATTCGAGGGTATGTCACTATGGTACTAATGTATGTTATGGATGTGGAGTCGAGGGGCATGTTTTAAGGCACTGCCCGGTCAACCTAAAGTCACCAAGTAAGTCACTCCTTAGTATATCACCATGTATGAACACCGCATAATTCTCCTTGTTGTATATGTGCATCTATATTGAAGAGCCTACATAAATATGGCCTTAACAAGAAAATGAATCACAAAACATTGCATGTACCTACTCTTTGAACGAGACACATTATTCGTGAAGCCTTTTTATCACAATTCTCTTATTTACAACCTCTTCAGGAATTGAGTTCTATAATGATTTCCTTGAATTGGGTTCTAACCCTAGGTTAATACTTCCCACTTGCTTCCCTAAATTCTCAACAAAAGACTGTACTTGATGAATTTCTTATATAACTTTCTGATTCAAATGGATAACATCTGCTCACTTGTACTTGTGCATGCACTATCATAATGTTTATCTACAGGGTATCGAATCTAATGTAAGGTAGCCTTGTGCCGATATCTTTCTTGAGCCACTCTCTTTCTCCTGTGCAGGTGACTCATATGGTTTGAACAGTCACTTTACTCCCTTTGTGAGCACTATCATAAACCCTTTTCACTGTCTAGTAACATAAGAGCATATCTAAACACCTATCATATGTGTACATGTCAATTGAAATGGTCACTTGTCCGCATCAAGTTTCTCGGAAATTTAGGATTTACACAAGTTCGTCATAGGAAGATCTTATATCTGCCCATTTTAGTATGACTTTCAATCCACCTAGATCATACCTGATGAAGTAACTCACTTTGTTCCTAGTATTGTAGTTGCCCATGACGTGGCCTGGTATTGCAGTTTGATAGTTATTATAGCAGAAACATGTCCAGCTCATAATAAATGTTCAATTTCTCTTTACACCTCTACAACATGTATTGACTGTGTTCCTTAGTTAGTGAATTCATTGTGCTATTTTCCTGACATTTGTTGGATAACCATGAGAGATAGCATCCTTCTATGTATCACTGTAACACTCCCTGTCTCATAGGATTCTTAAGGGGCTCTCCATTAAGTTGAATGCACCTTTGGGGTTATCATAGCATAATTTCTTCTTAACATGTTTTCCCATCCTCCGGTAGCATATGGGTACTTTCAAGTCATAAAAAATCCATGGCAAACTCATTATGAACATTCGCAAAACCCTCCATGATTATTTCATAGTATCTCCACGGGTTGCGTCACCTCTAAACACTCGGCTTCTAGAATCCTTTACTATGCCATTGTCATGTGTGGAGTGTTTACTATCCTTAATATTATGAATGCCTTAATCCCAATATTAAGATGTCCTAGATACATGGTTTCACCCATGAAAGGTTGAAATTAAATGTTTCAGATTGTTAGGCCCTTATCATGAACATATTTAGTTTCAGGGTCAAGCCAATCGTATCTCTAGTCCTCTGGTATAGGATCAACTATTGGGAGAGTGGTAAGCTACTAGAATAATAATAATAATCTCACAAGTGATCAACCTCTTTTTCAACCTCGTGGGCATGTGGCATAGATTCCTTGTGTCAGTTACTTTTGAGGGCGTAATGCAACTTCATATATTTTTGTATCTCTATCATATTCATGGTGCTAGAATCTTCTTATTTTGAGCTAAACTGATTTTCCCTACACTCAATGAGGCGACTAGTGTCACGAACTTGTCTATTTCTCTTTAAGGCTTACAATTGTCTAACAAGGCACAGGTGGAGTGAAAAAATTGTTACTCTCACTTTCATAACTCATTATCTTCCAAAAATAATTGATGCTAATGTTTTATCCTCCCGATCATGCCTTTCATATATCACATGTCTAAAATGACTCACTTGTTATACAACTTAGGATCATGTACATGGTTCCCACATTATTAATGTGTAATAGTAACTCTATGCCTCATTCGTTAAATCGATGATGTTATCATAATGATTAACCATGTCAGCACTATTGGTGGTCACCCTCATGTCTCTTAGAATATAACCTCCCGGAATGCCCTGCTTAGCACCTTGATGGATTCATGAACAATTCTAGCTCAAACTAGAACTCCTTGTTTGCTATTTGTAGTAGATCTCTAGAGAGTTATAGTTTCTCACATGTCAAAAAATAAGCATCACTCCATAATCGAACATATTGGGTAAGAACTCTCTGGTCATATTAATTCAGTCACATCATAGTATAAGAAGGAGATGGGGGTTGAAGGTCCCCAAGGGTCCACTTAGGCTGTTCATCATAGAGATTTAGAGTTGAAGAAAGTGAACGGGTTATTCTCCATATTATCTCCATCAAGATATTATGTGAATTGTTAATAAAGGTAAAGTACGAGTGGTACACATTGGGACTTATAGAATCTTGAGGGAAATAGGCCAAACTATGCGTAGGATGTCCCCCATCATTGTTCTCCATGTACCCGATGCTTCATATATCTACGTCAAAGAAGGTATTTGGGAGTCCTTTGTCTATCATTCTGGTGGAAGCTATTGAAGGTGAAGTTAATGGGTAATTGGCTTATGAGAGGTACCCTATTATCATCATTGTTAGATAAGCCCGGAAGTTGAGATTGCCTCCGTCAAGTGTTATGGCTAAGTCTGTGAGTCGAGGATGTTGCCTCGATAGCCGAGAGTGTGGTGGAAAATAAATATTCTCACTTGTTTGTATAGCCAAATGATTGTGGTTCAAAAGGAACTTTCTAGGTGTTACAATTTAAAAAATATGCAGTTCATGTCCAAATACCACTTCTGTTAATGTAATGCCCTTAATGTTGAGATCAGTGTTATTAACATATATTGTGATGCTTTGTTTAGATATGGATGTGTTTTTAGGATAGTTTTAGTGTTACTCTGACAGGTGGTTTGGTCCAATTACAGAGGAGACTCTACCAAACTCTTTGGAAAATTTGGGAGTTAGTCAAATTTGGAGGATTGAGGTGTGTGAAGGAAGAGATGAATTATGTTGGGTGATTTGGGTATACTCTACTCCTCATTCGAGGACGAATGATCCTAAGCGGGGGAGGACGTAAGGCCCAATAAATTTTGCCAAGGAATTTGAGGTTTTATGGGGCCGAGCTAGGCTTACGTGTTTGAGGATTGTAGAAAGCCGCGGTACATACCTTTTTGGATCGAAGAATACACTAAGGAGTTGAAGGAAATTTTTTGCAAAAGAAGGCGATTCTGCGGTCAGTTTTGCGA